>NC_091744.1:20209992-20518862 GCF_043380555.1 Nothobranchius furzeri | reverse complement strand
TGATTAGTTGAAAGGGCGAATTTTGGAAAATTTCCCAGTAAAACTTGACCTTTTAAGGCCTGAGGGGGCGGTGCTTATGTGACATCATCAATCGACCATTCATTTGTCTTTGGGGGGCGATTCCGATTGTCCATAGATAATTACTTTAACTGTAATTCTTTCATTTATGAAATTAAAGCAATTTGAATTTTTTTGGCGAGTGCTTGAACTTTGAGGCCTGGCCCCGCCCCTTCAGTATTTACGAAAAGTCAATTTTATTTGCTCATTTGATTCATCCATCGCTTCTGTTCGATCGCACACTATTTTTGAGACAATCGTGCGAAAAATGACCAAACTGTTCAACCAAATGTAGACCCTAGAAATGGCCAAAACGGGGTCAAAATGGCCACTTTAGTCCAAAATGGCCGACTTCCTGTTTGATATTGACCATGGGTGCAAGAGGCTTTTCTGTGCGTATTGTTGAGTTCTACAAGTGTACCAAATTTCATCGTTCTACTATGAAAAAAGGTCAAAGCAGAGGGGTATTTTTAATTTTCTAGGGGGCGCTGTCGAAACATTTTTGTACCAACGTTCACGTTGCCAGTGAAATACGTAAATTTCACGCACTTTCTATATTGGGCCAGAATTTGGTGAGTTTTTGGATATGCTAAGACCCCCTAAAGGCCACCCAAAGACGCGGAAGAAAAAGAAAAAAAAAAAAAAAAGAAAAAAAAAAAAGAATAAACGGAGCAGATACAATAGGCCTTCGCAGCTTCACTGCTCGGGCCTAATAATAATAAACAGAGCAAAAACAAGAGGCCTTCGCAGCGCTTTCGCTGCTCGGGCCTAATTAAAGCTGCAAGCAGCGTCGTTCGGCCCTCGCAGCTCCGCGCCGCTCCGGCCTGGCCGGCAGCCCGGAACAGAACAGAAACGTCGGCCACCCCGACACCAGAAACCGCAAACGATCACCTCATCCGCATCTCACCCTGACTCCGCATCACCTCTTATCCCACCATTATATTACACATCCCACAACTAGGGCATACTCTACCTTTACGACTCTGGTAGTGTGATGACACAGACCAACTGTAATGCTTTTCTGACCACGTTTTTTGAAGTTCTTGTAGGTTAAACTTATCTTGGGGCGCTGGAAAGCTTTCAGATCATGACAAACATGGGCATTTCACCATAAAACAATAGACTTCCTGTAGTAGGGGGCGCGGCTTAGGTGATGTCACCTGTCCACAATGACGTTGTCTTGAGATGTGGTCATTGATCACACAGACAAAGTTTGATATAGATCTGATCATGCACATGGGAGTTATTAAGTCAAGGAATGTAATGGCGAAAGGTCAAAGTTTGAGGCTAAGCCAAGCCCACAACTTTATATTTATTTAAAATCCGACGGTTGAATTTTTTCCTCTTTGTCTTAAGAGGATATAGCAGAAGTTTGAAGGTGATTGGTGAAAAGGGCGATGGAGCATCACTCTCCAAACAACGTGTGCGAAAACCACTAAATCGAGTACTTGGACCAAAATGGCCGACTTCCTGTGCGACTTTGCACTTGGCTCCAAGAGACTTTTTTGTAGGTGGTGAGACACCACATTAGTATACCAAATTTCGTAATCCTCAGTAAAAGCATGGCTTGGGGCTGACAGTTTTAATGGTCCTAGGGGGCGCTATTTAAGAAAGTAGGCCACGCCCACAAACTTAAGCTGACCATTTCTATTGGGGGTCAGACTAGGATCACTCACAACAAATTTCGAGGTGATATCATGATAAATGAAGAAATGAGAGGCAAACGTATTTCCATGGCGTGATGGCGATTTTCGCCATGCTCCCAAAGCCCCGCCTTTTTTCAAAACCTTCCAGTACTGGAGACCAAGTAACCTCAAGTTGTCTACTGCTGTTTGCCATAGAATCCTGGTGATTGAGAAAAAAGGAGTCCAGTAGGGAGCTGTGAAAAAAAGAGTGGTGTGGCGACAGGTCAAAGTTTGAATCTTAGCCACGCCCACACCTTTCAACTTTTGAAAAATCCGACGGTTGAATTTTTCCCCCTATGTCTTAAGAGTATATAGCAGAAGCTTGAAGGCGATTGGTGAAAAGGGCGACGGAGCATCACTCTCCAAACAACGTGTGCAAAAACCACTAAATCGCGTACTTGGACCAAAATGGCTGACTTCCTGTGCGACTTTGTGCTTGGGTCCATGAGACTTTTTTGTAGGTCCTGAGACACCACATTAGTGTACCAAATTTCGTAATCCTCAGTCAAAGCTTGGCTTGGGGCTATTAGTTTAAATGGTCCTAGGGGGTGCTATTTAAGTGAATAGGCCACGCCCACAAACTTCAGCTGTCTATTTCTCTTGGGGGTCAGACTAGGACCACTCACCAGAAGTTTCGTAGTGATATCACGATAACTGAAGAAATAAGAGGCAAACGTATTTCCATGGCGTGATGGCGATTTTCGCCATGCTCCCAAAGCCCCGCCTTTTTTCAAAACCTGCCAGTACTGGAGAACAAGTAACCTCAAGTTGTCTACTGCTGTTTGCCACAGAATCCTGGTGATTGGGTAAAAGGAGTCCAGTAGGGAGCTGTGAAAAAAAGAGTGGCGTGGCGACAGGTCAAAGTTTGAGGCTTAGCCACGCCCACACCTTTCAACTTTTGAAAAATCCGACGGTTGAATTTTTTCCCCTATGTCTTAAGAGTATATAGCACAAGTTTGAAGGAGATTGGTGAAAAGGGCGACGGAGCATCACTCTCCAAACAACGTGTGCGAAAACCACTAAATCGCGTTCTTGGACCAAAATGGCCGACTTCCTGTGCAATTTTCCACTGGCTCCAAGAGACTTTTTTGTAGGTCCTGAGACACCACATTAGTGTACCAAATTTCGTAATCCTCAGTCAAAGCATGGCTTGGGGCTGACAGTTTTAATGGTCCTAGGGGGCGCTATTTCAGAAAATAGGCCACGCCCACCGGAAGTTGACATCAGATTCTTTGAAGGGCCGGACTAGGATCACTCACAAGAAGTTTTGTGATGATATCTTTAGAAATGACGAAATGAGAGGCAAACGTAAGGCCACGGCGGTACGCCTGACTTCGCCGCGCCACCACAGCCCCGCCCTCTGCCGAAAACTCCCATAATGTGACGCCAAGCAACCCCAACTTGTCTTGAGTTACCAGCTACAAATTTGTGGTGATTAAGTGAAATGGGGCAATTTGGGACCTTTCACAGTAAAACTTGACCTTTTTGCTCCTGTGGGGGCGGAGCTTGTGTGATGTCAACATCCGACCATTCAATTTACTTTGTGGGTGGATGACGAATGACCACAGAAAGTTTGGTAACTCTATTCCATTCAGTTATGAAGTTATAGCAATTTAAAAATTTTTGGCGAGTAGTCAAACTTCGAGGCCTGGCCCCGCCCCTTCAACATATACGAAAAGTCAGAATCCTTGTCTCATTTTGTTCACCCATCCCTTCTGAACAATTTTACACAATTTATGAGACGATCGTGCGAAAAATGATCGAGCAATCCAATCAGAAACGGACCCTGAAAACGGCCAAAATGGCTAAAAATCGCCATTTCAACCCAAAATGGCCGACTTCCTGTTTGATATTGACCATGGTTGCAAGAGACTTTTCTGTGCGGACTGATGAGTACTACAAGTGTACCAAATTTCATAACTGTACGATAAACTAAGCTTTATGGAGAGGGTTTTTTTTCACCTTGTAGGGGGCGCTGTTCAGCCATTTTCTTTGCGATTTTTTTGGGACCTTTAAAATATCAAATTTTTCACTAGGCCTGACAAGTGTGCAAAATATTGTGAGTTTTGGGGTATGTTAAGGTCCCCAAAAAGCCGTTCAAAGCGGGCTAAGAATAATAAAGAAAGAAAGAATAATAAACAGAGCAAAAACAAGAGGCCTTCGCAGCGCTTTCGCTGCTCGGGCCTAATTAAAGCTGCAAGCAGCGTCGTTCGGCCCTCGCAGCTCCGCGCCGCTCCGGCCTGGCCGGCAGCCCGGGGCACCAGGGCACGTCCGCAGAACACAAACGTCGACCACCCCAACACCAGAAACTGCTAACGGCCACCTTGTCCGCAACTCACCCTGACTCAGCATCCCCTTTGAGCCCACCATTATATTTTATGTCTCACCACTAGGGAATCCTCTATCTTTACCACACTGGTGGTGTGATGACAGTGACCAACTTTAATGCTATTCTGACCATGTTTTTTAAAGTTATCGAAGGATAACGTTATCTAGGTGGCGCTGTGACCAACTACAGAAAAGTCCCATTGAGGTCAGCTTTGGTGACATTATATAACATTCACCAACCGTTTGTGCCTCATTGGCTAAAGGGCATGATTGTTCATTGCCATATTCAGTTTCGGGCAAATCGGAGGCCGTTTGTGGAAGTTACAGTCAAATGTAAGGTCATGGCGTCACGCCAGCATTCACCATGGCATCAAAGCCCCTCCCTTTCTGGAAAGCTATCAGATCTGAATGGTCTTTAAAACATCATGAAGACACTGTATGACCTGAGTGTCATTTTCATTAAATTAGAGGGGACAAATATGGGCATTTCACCATAAAACAATAGACTTCCTGTTGTCAGGGGGCGGGGCTTAGGTGATGTCAGCTGTCCACATTGTCGTTGTCTTGAGATGTGGTCAGTGATCACACAGACAAAGTTTGAATTAGATCTGATCATGCACATGGGAGTTATTAAGTCAAGTAATGTCATGGCGAAAGGTCAAAGTTTGAGGCTTAGCCACGCCCACACCTTTATACTTATTTAAAATCTGACTGTTGAATTTTTTCCCCTTTGACTTAAAAGTACATAGCATAAGTTTGAAGGTGATCGGTGTAAAGGGCAACGGGCCATCAATGTCCAAACAACGTGTGCGAAAACCACTAAATCGAGTACTTGGACCAAAATGGCCGACCTCCTGTGCGAAATTGCGCTTGGCTCCAAGAGACTTTTTTGTAGGGCCAGAGACCCTACATGAGTGTACCAATTTTCGTAATCCTCAGTCAAACCTTGTCTTGGGGCTGACAGTTTTAATGGTCCTAGGGGGCGCTATTTCAGAATATAGGCCACGCCCACAAATCTCAGATGCCCATTTCTATTGGGGGTCAGACTAGGATCACTCACCAGACATTTTGTGGCGATGTCACGATAATTGAAGAAATGAGAGGCAAACGTATTGCCATGACGTGATGGCAAATTTCGCCATGCTCCCAAAGCCCCGCCTTTTTTCAAAACCTGCCAGTACTGTAGACCAAGTGACCTCAACTTGTCAGCTGCTATTTACCAGAGATTCCAGGTGATTGGGTAAAAGGAGTCCAATAGGGAGCTGTGAAAAAAAGAGTGGCGTGGCGAAAGGTCAAAGTTTGAGGCTTAGCCACACCCACACCTTTATACTTATTTAAAATCCGACGGTTGAATTTTTTCCTCTATGTCTTAAGAGTATATAGCAGAAGCTCGATGGCGATTGGTGAAAAGGGCGACGGAGCATCACTCTCCAAACAACGTGTGTGAAAACCACTAAATCGTGCACTTGGACCAAAATGGCCGACTTCCTGTGCGACTTTGCACTTGGCTCCAAGAGACTTTTTTGTAGGTCCTGAGACACCACATTAGTGTACCAAATTTCGTAATCCTCAGTCAAAGCATGGCTTGGGGCTGACAGTTTTAATGGTCCTAGGGGGCGCTAATACAGAAAATAGGCCACGCCCACAAACTTAAGCTGACCTTTTCTATTGGGGGTCAGACTAGGATCACTCACAACAATGGTCGAGGTGATATCACGATAAATGAAGAAATGAGAGGCAAACGTATTTCCATGGCGTGATGGCGAATTTCGCCATGCTCCCAAAGCCCCGCCTTTTTTCAAAACCTTCCAGTACTGGAGACCAAGTGACCTCAACTTGCCTGCTGCTATTTACCAGAGATTCCTGGTGATTGGGTAAAAGGAGTCCAATAAGGAGCTGTGAAAAAAAGAGTGGCGTGGCGAAAGGTCAAAGTTTGAGGCTTAGCCACGCTCACACCTTTATACTTATTTAAAATCCGACGGTTGAATTTTTTCCTCTATGTCTTAAGACTATATAGCAGAAGTTTGAAAGTGATTGGTGAAAAGGGCGACGGAGTATCACTCTCCAAACAACGTGTGTGAAAACCACTAAATCGCGCACTTGGACCAAAATGGCTGACTTCCTGTGCGACTTTGCACTTGGCTCCAAGAGACTTTTTTGTAGGTCCTGAGACACCACATTAGTGTACCAAATTTCGTAATCCTCAGTCAAAGCATGGCTTGGGGCTGACAGTTTTAATGGTCCTAGGGGGCGCTATTTCAGAAAATAGGCCACGCCCACCAGATGTTCACACCAGATCTTTTGGGGGGCCGGACTAGGATCACTCACAAGAAGTTTCGTGACAATATATTTAGAAATGACGAAATGGGAGGCAAACGTAAGGCCATGGCGGTACGCCTGACTTCGCCGTGCCGCCACAGCCCCGCCCTCTGCCGAAAACTCCCATAAAATGACACCAAGCATCCTCCACTTGTCTTCAGTTACCAGCTACAAATTTGTGGTGATTAAGTGAAATGGGGCAATTTGGGACCTTTCACAGTAAAACTTGACCTTTTTGGTCCTGAGGGGGCGGGGCTTAAGTGATGTCATCATCCGACCATTCAGTTTACTTTGTGAGTCGATGACGAATGACCACAGAAAGTTTGGTAACTCTATTCCATTCAGTTATGAAGTTATAGCAATTTAAAAAATTTTGGCGAGTAGTCAAACTTCGAGGCCTGGCCCCGCCCCTTCAACATGTACGAAAAGTCAGAATCTTTGTCTCATTTTGTTCGCCCATCCCTTCTGAGCAATTTTACACAATTTTTGAGACGATCGTGCAAAAAATGATCGAGCAATCCAATCAGAAACGGACCCTAAAAAGGGCCAAAACGGCAAAAAAACGCCATTTCAACCCAAAATGGCCGACTTCCTGTTTGATATTGACCATGCATGCAAGAGACTTTTCTGTGCGGACTGTTTAGTACTATAAATGTACCAAATTTCATAACTGTACGATAAACTAAGCTTTATGGAGAGGGGTTTTTTTCACTTTGTAGGGGGCGCTGTTCAGCCATTTTCTTTGCGATTTTTTTGTGACCTTTAAAATATCAAATTTTTCACCAGGCCTGACAAGTTTGCAAAATATTGTGAGTTTTGGGGTATGTTAAGGTCCCCAAAAAGCTGTTCAAAGGGGGCACGGAATAACAAAAAATAATCAGAGCAAAAACAAGAGGCCTTCGCAGCGCTTTCGCTGCTCGGGCCTAATAATTAAAGCTGCAAGCAGCGTCTTTCGGCCCTCGCAGTGAAGCTGCTCGCCCTCTGTCCGCCCCCCCTCCGCTCCATCCCAGACGCTCTCCAAACCCAGCTCCGCGCTTCTCCATCCTGGCCGGCAGCCGGGGGCACCAGGGCACGTCTGGCAGAACAGAAAGTCAACCACCCCGACACCAGAAACCGTGAACGGCCTCCTCGTCCACACCTCACCCTGACTCAGCATCCCCTCTGAGACCACCATTACACGTCTCACCACTAGGAGATACTCTATCTTTACCACACTGGTGATGTGATGTTCAGTTTCGGGCAAATCAAAGGCTGTTTGTGGAAGTTACAGTCAAACGTAAGGTCACAGCGTCACGCCAGAAATCGCCATGGCATCAAAGCAGCCTCCCTTTCTGAAAAGCTATCAGATCTGAATGGTCATTACAACATCATGAAGACAGTGCATGACCTTAGTGTCATGTTGACTAAATTAGAGGGGACAAATATGGGCATTTCACCATAAAACAGTAGACTTCCTGTAGTCAGGGGGCAGGGCTTAGGTGATGTCAGCTTTCCACATTGTCACTGTCTTCAGATGTGGTCAGTGATCACACAGACAAAGTTTGAAATTGATCTGATCATGCACATGGAAGTGATTAAGTCAAGTAACGTAATGGCGACTGGTCAAAGTTTGAGGCTTAGCCCCGCCCACACCTTTATACTTATTTAAAATCCGACGGTTGAATTTTTCCCTCTATGTCTTAAGAGTATATAGCAGGAGTTTGAAGGTGATCGGTGCAAAGGATGACGAGACATCATTCTCCTAATTACGTGTGCGAAAACCACTAAATCGAGTACTTGGACCAAAATGGCCGACCTCCTGTGCGACATTGCGCTTGGCTCCAAGAGACTTTTTTGTAGGTCCTGAGACACTACATTAGTGTGCCAAATTTCGTGATCCTCACTCAGAGCATGGCTTGGGGCTGATAGTTTTAGTGGTCCTAGGGGGCGCTATTTCAGAAAATAGGCCACGCCCACAAACTTCAACTGTCCAGTTCTATTAGGGGTCAGAGTAAGATCACTCATCAGAAATTGTGTGGCGATGTAACAATGATTGAAGAAATGAGACACAAACGTATTTCCATGGCGTGATGGCGAATTTCGCCATGCTCCCAAAGCCCCGCCTTTTTTCTAAACCTGCCAGTACTATAGACCAAGTGACCTCAACTTGTCTGCTGCTATTTGCCAGTGATTGCTGGTGATTGGTTAAAAGGAGTCCAATAGGGAGCTGTGAAAATAAGAGTGTCATGGCAACAGGTCAAAGTTTGAGGCTTAGCCACGCCCACACCTTTATACTTATTTAAAATCCGACGGTTGAATTTTTTCATCTATGTCTTAAGAGTGTATAGCAGATGTTTGAAGGTGATTGGTGAAAAGGGTGATGGAGCATCCTTCTCCAAACAACGTGTGCGAACACCACTAAATCGAGTACTTGGACCAAAATGGCCGACTTCCTGTGCGACTTTGCACTTGGCACCAAGAGACTTTTTTGTAGGTCCTGAGACACTACATTGGTGTAGCAAATTTTGTACTCCTCAGTCAAAGCATGGCGTGGGGCTGACAGTTTTAATGGTCCTAGGGGGCGCTATTTCAGAAAATAGGCCACGCCCACCAGATGTTCACATCAGATTCTTTTTGGGGCTGGACTAGGATCACTCCCAAGAAGTATCGTGGCAATATCTCTAGAAATGACGAAATGGGAGACAAGCGTAAGGCCACGTCGGTACGCCTGACTTCGCCGCACCGCCACAGCCCCGCCTTCTAAAGAAAACTCCCATAAAGTGACGCCAAGCAACCCCAACTTTTCTTCAGTTACCTGCTACAAATTTGGGCTGATTATTTGAAAGGGCGAATTTTGGAAAATTTCCCAGTAAAACTTGACCTTTTAAGTCCTGAGGGGGCGGGGCTTGTGTGACATCATCAATCGACCATTCATTTGTCTTCGGGGGGCGAGGACGATTGTCCTTAGAAATTGTTTTAACTGTAATTCTTTCATTTGTGAAATTATAGCAATTTGAATTTTTTTGGCGAGTGCTCGAACTTTGAGGCCTGGCCCCGCCCCATCAGTATTTACAAAAAGTCAATTTTATTGTCTCATTTGAATCGTCCATCGCTTCTGTTCGATCTCGCACTATTTTTGAGACGATGGTGCGAAAAATGACCAAACTGTTCAACCAAATATAGACCCTAGAAATGGCCAAAACGGCTAAAAATCGCCATTTCAACCCAAAATGGCCGACTTCCTGTTTTATATTGACCATGGTTGCAAGACGCTTTTCTGTGCCGACTGTTGAGTATTACCAGTATACCAAATTTCATAACTGTACGATAAACTAAGCTTTATGGAGAGGGGTATTTTTCACTTTCTAGGGGGCGCTGTCGAGCCACTTTTTTATGAACTTTCACATCGCCAGTGCAATACGTAAATTTCACGCACTTTCTATATTGAGCCAGAATTTGGTGACTTTTTGGATATGCTAAGACCCCCTAAAGGCCACCCAAAGACGCGGAAGAAAAAAAATAATAATAATAAATTAAAGCTGCAAGCAGCGTCGTTCGGCCCTCGCAGCTCCGCGCCGCTCCGGCCTGGCCGGCAGCCCGGGGCACCAGGGCACCTCTGCAGAACACAAACGTCGACCACCCCAACACCAGAAACTGCTAACGGCCACCTTTTCCGCACCTCACCCTGACTCAGCATCCCCTTTGAGCCCACCATTATATTTTATGTCTCACCACTAGGGAATCCTCTATCTTTACCACACTGGTTGTGTGATGACAGTGACCAACTTTAATGCTATTCTGACCATGTTTTTTAAAGTTATCGAAGGATAACGTTATCTAGGTGGCTCTGTGACCAACTACAGAAAAGTCCCATTGAGGTCAGCTTTGGTGACATTATATAACATTCACCAACCGTTTGTGCCTCATTGGCTAAAGGGCATGATTGTTCATTGCCATATTCAGTTTCGGGCAAATCGGAGGCCGTTTGTGGAAGTTACAGTCAAATGTAAGGTCATGGCGTCACGTCAGCATTCACCATGGCATCAAAGCCCCTCCCTTTCTGGAAAGCTATCAGATCTGAATGGTCATTAAAACATCATGAAGACACTGTATGACCTGAGTGTCATTTTCACTAAATTAGAGGGGACAAATATGGGCATTTCACCATAAAACAATAGACTTCCTGTTGTCAGGGGGCGGGGCTTAGGTGATGTAAGCTGTCCACATTGTCGTTGTCTTGAGATGTGGTCAGTGATCACACAGACAAAGTTTGAATTAGATCTGATCATGCACATGGGAGTTATTAAGTCAAGTAATGTCATGGCGAAAGGTTAAAGTTTGAGGCTTAGCCACGCCCACATCTTTATACTTATTTAAAATCCGACGGTTGAATTTTTTCATCTATGTCTTAAGAGTGTATAGCAGATGTTTGAAGGTGATTGTTGAAAAGGGTGATGGAGAATCCTTATCCAAACAATGTGTGCGAAAACCACTAAATCGAGTACTTGGACCAAAATGGCCGACTTCCTGTGCGACTTTGCTCTTGGCTCCAAGAGACTTTTTTGTAGGGCCTGAGACACCACATTAGTGTACCAATTTTCGTACTCCTCAGTCAAAGCATGGCTTGTGGCTGGCAGTTTTATTGTTCCTAGGGGGCGCTATTTCAGAAAATAGGCCACGCCCACAAATTACAGCTGTCCAGTTCTATTGGGGGTCAGACTAGGATCACTCACCAGACATTTTGTGGCAATGGCACGATAATTGAAGAAATGAGAGGCAAACGTATAGCCATGGCGTGATGGCGAATTTCGCCATGCTCCCAAAGCCCCGCCTTTATTCGAAACCTGCCAGGACTAAAGACCAAGTGTCCTCAACTTGTCTGCTGCTATTTGCCAGTGATTGCTGGCGATTGGTTAAAAGGAGTCCAATAGGGAGCTGTGAAAAAAAGAGTGGCGTGGCGACAGGTCAAAGTTTGAGGCTTAGCCACGCCCACACCTTTATACTTATTTAAAATCCGACGGTTGAATTTTTTCCTTTATGTCTTAAGAGTGTATAGCAGAAGTTTGAAGGCGATTGGTGAAAAGGGCGATGGAGCATCACTCTCCAAACAACGTGTGCGAAAACCACTAAATCGAGTACTTGGACCAAAATGGCAAACTTCCTGTGCGACTTTGCACTTGGCTCCAAGAGACTTTTTTGTAGGTCCTGAGACACCACATTAGGAAACCAAATTTCGTACTCCTCAGTCAAAGCATGACTTGGGGCTGACAGTTTTAATGGTCCTAGGGGGCGCTATTTCAGAAAATAGGCCACGCCCACTGGATGTTCACATCACATTTTGTGGGGGGCTGAACTAGGATCACTCCCAAGAGGTTTTGTGGCGATATCGCTAGAAATGACGAAATGGGAGGCAAACGTAAGGCCACATCGGTACGCCTGACTTCGCCGCGCCGCCACAGCCCCGCCTTCTGCAGAAAACTTCCATAAAGTGACGCCAAGCAACCCCAACTTGTCTTCAGTTACCTGCTACAAATTTGGGGTGATTAGTTGAAAGGGCGAATTTTGGAAAATTTCCCAGTAAAACTTGACCTTTTAAGGCCTGAGGGGGCGGTGCTTATGTGACATCATCAATCGACCATTCATTTGTCTTTGGGGGGCGATTCCGATTGTCCATAGATAATTACTTTAACTGTAATTCTTTCATTTATGAAATTAAAGCAATTTGAATTTTTTTGGCGAGTGCTTGAACTTTGAGGCCTGGCCCCGCCCCTTCAGTATTTACGAAAAGTCAATTTTATTTGCTCATTTGATTCATCCATCGCTTCTGTTCGATCGCACACTATTTTTGAGACAATCGTGCGAAAAATGACCAAACTGTTCAACCAAATGTAGACCCTAGAAATGGCCAAAACGGGGTCAAAATGGCCACTTTAGTCCAAAATGGCCGACTTCCTGTTTGATATTGACCATGGGTGCAAGAGGCTTTTCTGTGCGTATTGTTGAGTTCTACAAGTGTACCAAATTTCATCGTTCTACTATGAAAAAAGGTCAAAGCAGAGGGGTATTTTTAATTTTCTAGGGGGCGCTGTCGAAACATTTTTGTACCAACGTTCACGTTGCCAGTGAAATACGTAAATTTCACGCACTTTCTATATTGGGCCAGAATTTGGTGAGTTTTTGGATATGCTAAGACCCCCTAAAGGCCACCCAAAGACGCGGAAGAAAAAGAAAAAAAAAAAAAAAAAGAAAAAAAAAAAAGAATAAACGGAGCAGATACAATAGGCCTTCGCAGCTTCACTGCTCGGGCCTAATAATAATAAACAGAGCAAAAACAAGAGGCCTTCGCAGCGCTTTCGCTGCTCGGGCCTAATTAAAGCTGCAAGCAGCGTCGTTCGGCCCTCGCAGCTCCGCGCCGCTCCGGCCTGGCCGGCAGCCCGGAACAGAACAGAAACGTCGGCCACCCCGACACCAGAAACCGCAAACGATCACCTCATCCGCATCTCACCCTGACTCCGCATCACCTCTTATCCCACCATTATATTACACATCCCACAACTAGGGCATACTCTACCTTTACGACTCTGGTAGTGTGATGACACAGACCAACTGTAATGCTTTTCTGACCACGTTTTTTGAAGTTCTTGTAGGTTAAACTTATCTTGGGGCGCTGGAAAGCTTTCAGATCATGACAAACATGGGCATTTCACCATAAAACAATAGACTTCCTGTAGTAGGGGGCGCGGCTTAGGTGATGTCACCTGTCCACAATGACGTTGTCTTGAGATGTGGTCATTGATCACACAGACAAAGTTTGATATAGATCTGATCATGCACATGGGAGTTATTAAGTCAAGGAATGTAATGGCGAAAGGTCAAAGTTTGAGGCTAAGCCAAGCCCACAACTTTATATTTATTTAAAATCCGACGGTTGAATTTTTTCCTCTTTGTCTTAAGAGGATATAGCAGAAGTTTGAAGGTGATTGGTGAAAAGGGCGATGGAGCATCACTCTCCAAACAACGTGTGCGAAAACCACTAAATCGAGTACTTGGACCAAAATGGCCGACTTCCTGTGCGACTTTGCACTTGGCTCCAAGAGACTTTTTTGTAGGTGGTGAGACACCACATTAGTATACCAAATTTCGTAATCCTCAGTAAAAGCATGGCTTGGGGCTGACAGTTTTAATGGTCCTAGGGGGCGCTATTTAAGAAAGTAGGCCACGCCCACAAACTTAAGCTGACCATTTCTATTGGGGGTCAGACTAGGATCACTCACAACAAATTTCGAGGTGATATCATGATAAATGAAGAAATGAGAGGCAAACGTATTTCCATGGCGTGATGGCGATTTTCGCCATGCTCCCAAAGCCCCGCCTTTTTTCAAAACCTTCCAGTACTGGAGACCAAGTAACCTCAAGTTGTCTACTGCTGTTTGCCATAGAATCCTGGTGATTGAGAAAAAAGGAGTCCAGTAGGGAGCTGTGAAAAAAAGAGTGGTGTGGCGACAGGTCAAAGTTTGAATCTTAGCCACGCCCACACCTTTCAACTTTTGAAAAATCCGACGGTTGAATTTTTCCCCCTATGTCTTAAGAGTATATAGCAGAAGCTTGAAGGCGATTGGTGAAAAGGGCGACGGAGCATCACTCTCCAAACAACGTGTGCAAAAACCACTAAATCGCGTACTTGGACCAAAATGGCTGACTTCCTGTGCGACTTTGTGCTTGGGTCCATGAGACTTTTTTGTAGGTCCTGAGACACCACATTAGTGTACCAAATTTCGTAATCCTCAGTCAAAGCTTGGCTTGGGGCTATTAGTTTAAATGGTCCTAGGGGGTGCTATTTAAGTGAATAGGCCACGCCCACAAACTTCAGCTGTCTATTTCTCTTGGGGGTCAGACTAGGACCACTCACCAGAAGTTTCGTAGTGATATCACGATAACTGAAGAAATAAGAGGCAAACGTATTTCCATGGCGTGATGGCGATTTTCGCCATGCTCCCAAAGCCCCGCCTTTTTTCAAAACCTGCCAGTACTGGAGAACAAGTAACCTCAAGTTGTCTACTGCTGTTTGCCACAGAATCCTGGTGATTGGGTAAAAGGAGTCCAGTAGGGAGCTGTGAAAAAAAGAGTGGCGTGGCGACAGGTCAAAGTTTGAGGCTTAGCCACGCCCACACCTTTCAACTTTTGAAAAATCCGACGGTTGAATTTTTTCCCCTATGTCTTAAGAGTATATAGCACAAGTTTGAAGGAGATTGGTGAAAAGGGCGACGGAGCATCACTCTCCAAACAACGTGTGCGAAAACCACTAAATCGCGTTCTTGGACCAAAATGGCCGACTTCCTGTGCAATTTTCCACTGGCTCCAAGAGACTTTTTTGTAGGTCCTGAGACACCACATTAGTGTACCAAATTTCGTAATCCTCAGTCAAAGCATGGCTTGGGGCTGACAGTTTTAATGGTCCTAGGGGGCGCTATTTCAGAAAATAGGCCACGCCCACCGGATGTTGACATCAGATTCTTTGAAGGGCCGGACTAGGATCACTCACAAGAAGTTTTGTGATGATATCTTTAGAAATGACGAAATGAGAGGCAAACGTAAGGCCACGGCGGTACGCCTGACTTCGCCGCGCCACCACAGCCCCGCCCTCTGCCGAAAACTCCCATAATGTGACGCCAAGCAACCCCAACTTGTCTTGAGTTACCAGCTACAAATTTGTGGTGATTAAGTGAAATGGGGCAATTTGGGACCTTTCACAGTAAAACTTGACCTTTTTGCTCCTGTGGGGGCGGAGCTTGTGTGATGTCAACATCCGACCATTCAATTTACTTTGTGGGTGGATGACGAATGACCACAGAAAGTTTGGTAACTCTATTCCATTCAGTTATGAAGTTATAGCAATTTAAAAATTTTTGGCGAGTAGTCAAACTTCGAGGCCTGGCCCCGCCCCTTCAACATATACGAAAAGTCAGAATCCTTGTCTCATTTTGTTCACCCATCCCTTCTGAACAATTTTACACAATTTATGAGACGATCGTGCGAAAAATGATCGAGCAATCCAATCAGAAACGGACCCTGAAAACGGCCAAAATGGCTAAAAATCGCCATTTCAACCCAAAATGGCCGACTTCCTGTTTGATATTGACCATGGTTGCAAGAGACTTTTCTGTGCGGACTGATGAGTACTACAAGTGTACCAAATTTCATAACTGTACGATAAACTAAGCTTTATGGAGAGGGTTTTTTTTCACCTTGTAGGGGGCGCTGTTCAGCCATTTTCTTTGCGATTTTTTTGGGACCTTTAAAATATCAAATTTTTCACTAGGCCTGACAAGTGTGCAAAATATTGTGAGTTTTGGGGTATGTTAAGGTCCCCAAAAAGCCGTTCAAAGCGGGCTAAGAATAATAAAGAAAGAAAGAATAATAAACAGAGCAAAAACAAGAGGCCTTCGCAGCGCTTTCGCTGCTCGGGCCTAATTAAAGCTGCAAGCAGCGTCGTTCGGCCCTCGCAGCTCCGCGCCGCTCCGGCCTGGCCGGCAGCCCGGGGCACCAGGGCACGTCCGCAGAACACAAACGTCGACCACCCCAACACCAGAAACTGCTAACGGCCACCTTGTCCGCAACTCACCCTGACTCAGCATCCCCTTTGAGCCCACCATTATATTTTATGTCTCACCACTAGGGAATCCTCTATCTTTACCACACTGGTGGTGTGATGACAGTGACCAACTTTAATGCTATTCTGACCATGTTTTTTAAAGTTATCGAAGGATAACGTTATCTAGGTGGCGCTGTGACCAACTACAGAAAAGTCCCATTGAGGTCAGCTTTGGTGACATTATATAACATTCACCAACCGTTTGTGCCTCATTGGCTAAAGGGCATGATTGTTCATTGCCATATTCAGTTTCGGGCAAATCGGAGGCCGTTTGTGGAAGTTACAGTCAAATGTAAGGTCATGGCGTCACGCCAGCATTCACCATGGCATCAAAGCCCCTCCCTTTCTGGAAAGCTATCAGATCTGAATGGTCTTTAAAACATCATGAAGACACTGTATGACCTGAGTGTCATTTTCATTAAATTAGAGGGGACAAATATGGGCATTTCACCATAAAACAATAGACTTCCTGTTGTCAGGGGGCGGGGCTTAGGTGATGTCAGCTGTCCACATTGTCGTTGTCTTGAGATGTGGTCAGTGATCACACAGACAAAGTTTGAATTAGATCTGATCATGCACATGGGAGTTATTAAGTCAAGTAATGTCATGGCGAAAGGTCAAAGTTTGAGGCTTAGCCACGCCCACACCTTTATACTTATTTAAAATCTGACTGTTGAATTTTTTCCCCGTTGACTTAAAAGTACATAGCATAAGTTTGAAGGTGATCGGTGTAAAGGGCAACGGGCCATCAATGTCCAAACAACGTGTGCGAAAACCACTAAATCGAGTACTTGGACCAAAATGGCCGACCTCCTGTGCGAAATTGCGCTTGGCTCCAAGAGACTTTTTTGTAGGGCCAGAGACCCTACATGAGTGTACCAATTTTCGTAATCCTCAGTCAAACCTTGTCTTGGGGCTGACAGTTTTAATGGTCCTAGGGGGCGCTATTTCAGAATATAGGCCACGCCCACAAATCTCAGATGCCCATTTCTATTGGGGGTCAGACTAGGATCACTCACCAGACATTTTGTGGCGATGTCACGATAATTGAAGAAATGAGAGGCAAACGTATTGCCATGACGTGATGGCAAATTTCGCCATGCTCCCAAAGCCCCGCCTTTTTTCAAAACCTGCCAGTACTGTAGACCAAGTGACCTCAACTTGTCAGCTGCTATTTACCAGAGATTCCAGGTGATTGGGTAAAAGGAGTCCAATAGGGAGCTGTGAAAAAAAGAGTGGCGTGGCGAAAGGTCAAAGTTTGAGGCTTAGCCACACCCACACCTTTATACTTATTTAAAATCCGACGGTTGAATTTTTTCCTCTATGTCTTAAGAGTATATAGCAGAAGCTCGAAGGCGATTGGTGAAAAGGGCGACGGAGCATCACTCTCCAAACAACGTGTGTGAAAACCACTAAATCGTGCACTTGGACCAAAATGGCCGACTTCCTGTGCGACTTTGCACTTGGCTCCAAGAGACTTTTTTGTAGGTCCTGAGACACCACATTAGTGTACCAAATTTCGTAATCCTCAGTCAAAGCATGGCTTGGGGCTGACAGTTTTAATGGTCCTAGGGGGCGCTAATACAGAAAATAGGCCACGCCCACAAACTTAAGCTGACCTTTTCTATTGGGGGTCAGACTAGGATCACTCACAACAATGGTCGAGGTGATATCACGATAAATGAAGAAATGAGAGGCAAACGTATTTCCATGGCGTGATGGCGAATTTCGCCATGCTCCCAAAGCCCCGCCTTTTTTCAAAACCTTCCAGTACTGGAGACCAAGTGACCTCAACTTGCCTGCTGCTATTTACCAGAGATTCCTGGTGATTGGGTAAAAGGAGTCCAATAAGGAGCTGTGAAAAAAAGAGTGGCGTGGCGAAAGGTCAAAGTTTGAGGCTTAGCCACGCCCACACCTTTATACTTATTTAAAATCCGACGGTTGAATTTTTTCCTCTATGTCTTAAGACTATATAGCAGAAGTTTGAAAGTGATTGGTGAAAAGGGCGACGGAGTATCACTCTCCAAACAACGTGTGTGAAAACCACTAAATCGCGCACTTGGACCAAAATGGCTGACTTCCTGTGCGACTTTGCACTTGGCTCCAAGAGACTTTTTTGTAGGTCCTGAGACACCACATTAGTGTACCAAATTTCGTAATCCTCAGTCAAAGCATGGCTTGGGGCTGACAGTTTTAATGGTCCTAGGGGGCGCTATTTCAGAAAATAGGCCACGCCCACCAGATGTTCACACCAGATCTTTTGGGGGGCCGGACTAGGATCACTCACAAGAAGTTTCGTGACAATATATTTAGAAATGACGAAATGGGAGGCAAACGTAAGGCCATGGCGGTACGCCTGACTTCGCCGTGCCGCCACAGCCCCGCCCTCTGCCGAAAACTCCCATAAAATGACACCAAGCATCCTCCACTTGTCTTCAGTTACCAGCTACAAATTTGTGGTGATTAAGTGAAATGGGGCAATTTGGGACCTTTCACAGTAAAACTTGACCTTTTTGGTCCTGAGGGGGCGGGGCTTAAGTGATGTCATCATCCGACCATTCAGTTTACTTTGTGAGTCGATGACGAATGACCACAGAAAGTTTGGTAACTCTATTCCATTCAGTTATGAAGTTATAGCAATTTAAAAAATTTTGGCGAGTAGTCAAACTTCGAGGCCTGGCCCCGCCCCTTCAACATATACGAAAAGTCAGAATCCTTGTCTCATTTTGTTCGCCCATCCCTTCTGAGCAATTTTACACAATTTTTGAGACGATCGTGCGAAAAATGATCGAGCAATCCAATCAGAAACGGACCCTAAAAATGGCAAAAACGGCCAAAAATCGCCATTTCAACCCAAAATGGCCGACTTCCTGTTTGATATTGACCATAGTTGCAAGAGACTTTTCTGTGCGGACTGTTGAGGACTACAAGTGTACCAAATTTCATAACTGTACGATAAACTAAGCTTTATGGAGAGGGGTTTTTTTCACTTTCTAGGGGGCGCTGTTCAGCCATTTTCTTTGCAATTTTTTCAGGACCTTTAAAATATCAAATTTTTCACCAGGCCTGACAAGTTTGCAAAATATTGTGAGTTTTGGCGTATGTTAAGGTCCCCAAAAAGCCGTTCAAAGCGGGCTAAGAATAATAAATAATAAACAGAGCAAAAACAAGAGGCCTTCGCAGCGCTTTCGCTGCTCGGGCCTAAAAATTAAAGCTGCAAGCAGCGTCGTTCGGCCCTCGCAGCTCCGCGCCGCTCCGGCCTGGCCGGCAGCCCGGGGCACCAGGGCACGTCCGCAGAACACAAACGTCGACCACCCCAACACCAGAAACTGCTAACGGCCACCTTGTCCGCAACTCACCCTGACTCAGCATCCCCTTTGAGCCCACCATTATATTTTATGTCTCACCACTAGGGAATCCTCTATCTTTACCACACTGGTGGTGTGATGACAGTGACCAACTTTAATGCTATTCTGACCATGTTTTTTAAAGTTATCGAAGGATAACGTTATCTAGGTGGCGCTGTGACCAACTACAGAAAAGTCCCATTGAGGTCAGCTTTGGTGACATTATATAACATTCACCAACCGTTTGTGCCTCATTGGCTAAAGGGCATGATTGTTCATTGCCATATTCTGTTTCGGGCAAATCGGAGGCCGTTTGTGGAAGTTACAGTCAAATGTAAGGTCATGGCGTCACGCCAGCATTCACCATGGCATCAAAGCCCCTCCCTTTCTGGAAAGCTATCAGATCTGAATGGTCTTTAAAACATCATGAAGACACTGTATGACCTGAGTGTCATTTTCATTAAATTAGAGGGGACAAATATGGGCATTTCACCATAAAACAATAGACTTCCTGTTGTCAGGGGGCGGGGCTTAGGTGATGTCAGCTGTCCACATTGTCGTTGTCTTGAGATGTGGTCAGTGATCACACAGACAAAGTTTGAATTAGATCTGATCATGCACATGGGAGTTATTAAGTCAAGTAATGTCATGGCGAAAGGTCAAAGTTTGAGGCTTAGCCACGCCCACACCTTTATACTTATTTAAAATCCGACGGTTGAATTTTTTCCCCTTTGACTTAAAAGTACAGAGCATAAGTTTGAAGGTGATCGGTTTAAAGGGCAACGGGCCATCAATGTCCAAACAACGTGTGCGAAAACCACTAAATCGAGTACTTGGACCAAAATGGCCGACCTCCTGTGCGAAATTGCGCTTGGCTCCAAGAGACTTTTTTGTAGGGCCAGAGACCCTACATGAGTGTACCAATTTTCGTAATCCTCAGTCAAACCTTGTCTTGGGGCTGACAGTTTTAATGGTCCTAGGGGGCGCTATTTCAGAATATAGGCCACGCCCACAAATCTCAGATGCCCATTTCTATTGGGGGTCAGACTAGGATCACTCACCAGACATTTTGTGGCGATGTCACGATAATTGAAGAAATGAGAGGCAAACGTATTGCCATGGCGTGATGGCGAATTTCGCCATGCTCCCAAAGCCCCGCCTTTTTTCAAAACCTGCCAGTGCTGTAGACCAAGTGACCTCAACTTGTCAGCTGCTATTTACCAGAGATTCCAGGTGATTGGGTAAAAGGAGTCCAATAGAGAGCTGTGAAAAAAAGAGTGGCGTGGCGAAAGGTCAAAGTTTGAGGCTTAGCCACGCCCACACCTTTATACTTATTTAAAATCCGACGGTTGAATTTTTTCCTCTATGTCTTAAGAGTATATAGCAGAAGCTCGAAGGCGATTGGTGAAAAGGGCGACGGAGCATCACTCTCCAAACAACGTGTGTGAAAACCACTAAATCGAGTACTTGGACCAAAATGGCCGACTTCCTGTGCGACTTTGCACTTGGCTCCAAGAGACTTTTTTGTAGGTCCTGAGACACCACATTAGTGTACCAAATTTCGTAATCCTCAGTCAAAGCATGGCTTGGGGCTGACAGTTTTAATGGTCCTAGGGGGCGCTAATACAGAAAATAGGCCACGCCCACAAACTTAAGATGACCTTTTCTATTGGGGGTCAGACTAGGATCACTCACAACAATGGTCGAGGTGATATCACGATAAATGAAGAAATGAGAGGCAAACGTATTTCCATGGCGTGATGGCGAATTTCGCCATGCTCCCAAAGCCCCGCCTTTTTTCAAAACCTTCCAGTACTGGAGACCAAGTGACCTCAACTTGCCTGCTGCTATTTACCAGAGATTCCTGGTGATTGGGTAAAAGGAGTCCAATAAGGAGCTGTGAAAAAAAGAGTGGCGTGGCGAAAGGTCAAAGTTTGAGGCTTAGCCACGCCCACACCTTTATACTTATTTAAAATCCGACGGTTGAATTTTTTCCTCTATGTCTTAAGACTATATAGCAGAAGTTTGAAAGTGATTGGTGAAAAGGGCGACGGAGTATCACTCTCCAAACAACGTGTGTGAAAACCACTAAATCGCGCACTTGGACCAAAATGGCCGACTTCCTGTGCGACTTTGCACTTGGCTCCAAGAGACTTTTTTGTAGGTCCTGAGACACCACATTAGTGTACCAAATTTCGTAATCCTCAGTCAAAGCATGGCTTGGGGCTGACAGTTTTAATGGTCCTAGGGGGCGCTATTTCAGAAAAAAGGCCACGCCCACCAGATGTTCACATCAGATCTTTTGGGGGGCCGGACTAGGATCACTCACAAGAAGTTTCGTGACGATATCTTTGGAAATGACGAAATGGGAGGCAAACGTAAGGCCACGGCGGTACTCCTGAATTCGCCGCGCCGCCACAGCCCCGCCCTCTGCCGAAAACTCCCATAAAGTGACGCCAAGCAACCCCCACTTGTCTTGAGTTACCAGCTACAAATTTGTGGTGATTAAGTGAAATGGGGCAATTTGGGACCTTTCACAGTAAAACTTGATCTTTTTGGTCCTGAGGGGGCGGGGCTTGTGTGATGTCATCATCCGACCATTCAATTTACTTTGTGGGTGGATGACGAATGACCACAGAAAGTTTGGTAACTCTATTCCTTTCAGTTTTGAAGTTATAGCAATTTAAATATTTTTGGCGAGTAGTCAAACTTTGAGGCCTGGCCCCGCCCCTTCAACATATACGAAAACTCAGAATCCTCATCTCATTTTGTTCGCCCATCCCTTCTGAGCAATTTTACACAATTTTTGAGACGATCGTGCGTAAAATGATCGAGCAATCCAATCAGAAACGGACCCTAAAAACGGCAAAAACGGCAAAAAATCGCCATTTCAACCCAAAATGGCCGACTTCCTGTTTGATATTGACCATGCTTGCAAGAGACTTTTCTGTGCAGACTGTTGAGTACTACAAGTGTACCAAATTTCATAACTGTACGATAAACTAAGCTTTATGGAGAGGGTTTTTTTTCACATTCTAGGGGGCGCTGTTCAGTCATTTTCTGTGCGATTTTTTTGGGACCTTTAAAATATCAAATTTTTCACCAGGCCTGACAGGTTTGCAAAATATTGTGAGTTTTGGGGTATGTTAAGGTCCCCAAAAAGCCGTTCAAAGGGGCACGAGAATAATAAAAAATTAAAGCTGCAAGCAGCGTCGTTCGGCCCTCGCAGCTCTGCGCCGCTCCGGCCTGGCCAGCAGCCCGGGGCACCAGGGCACGTCTGGCAGAACAGAATCGTCAACCACCCCGACGCCAGAATCTGCAAATGGCTTCCTAGTCCGCACCTCACCCTGACTCAGCATCCCCTCTGAGCTCACCATTAAATTGAATTGTAAGGTTACGGCGTTACGCCAGAATTCGCCATGGCATAAAAGCCCCTCCCTTTCTGGAAAGCAATCAGATCTGAATGGTCATTACAACATCATGAAGACAGTGTATGACCTTAGTGTCATGTTCACTAAATTAGAGGGGACAAATATGGGTATTTCAGAATAAAAAATAGACTTCCTGTAGTCAGGGGGCGGGGCTTAGGTGATGTCAGCTGTCCACATTGTCATTTTTTACAGATATGGTCAATGATCACACAGACAAAGTTTGAAAAAGATCTGATCATGCACATGGGAGTTATTAAGTCAAGTAAAGTAATGGCGAAAGGTCAAAGTTTGAGGCTTAGCCACGCCCACACCTTTCAACTTTTGAAAAATCCGACGGTTGAATTTTTTCCCCTACGTCGTATGAGTATACAGCAGAAGTTTGAAAGTGATTGGTGAAAAGGGCGACAGAGCATCACTCTCCAAACAACGTGTGCGAAAACCACTAAATCGCGTACTTGGACCAAAATGGCCGACTTCCTGTGCGACTTTGTCCTGGCTCCAAGAGACTTTTTTGTAGGTCCTGAGACACCACATTAGTGTACCAAATTTCGTAATCCTCAGTCAAAGCATGGCTTGGGGCTATTAGTTTAAATGGTCCTAGGGGGCGCTATTTAAGAGAATAGGCCACGCCCACAAACTTCAGCTGTCTATTTCTCTTGGGGGTCAGACTAGGATCACTCACCAGAAGTTTCGTAGCGATATCACGATAACTGAAGAAATGAGAGGCAAACGTATTTCCATGGCGTGATGGCGATTTTCGCCATGCTCCCAAAGCCCCGCCTTTTTTCAAAACCTGCCAGTACTGGAGACTAAGTAACCTCAAGTTGTCTACTGCTGTTTCCCACAGAATCCTGGTGATTGGGTAAAAGGAGTCCAGTAGGGAGCTGTGAAAAAAAGAGTGGCGTGGCGACAGGTCAAAGTTTGAGGCTTAGCCACGCCCACACCTTTCAACTTTTGAAAAATCCGACGGTTGAATTTTTTCCCCTATGTCTTAAGAGTATATAGCAGAAGTTTGAAGGAGATTGGTGAAAAGGGCGACGGAGCATCACTCTCCAAACAACGTGTGCGAAAACCACTAAATCGCGTACTTGGACCAAAATGGCCGACTTCCTGTGCGACTTTGCACTTGGCTCCAAGAGACTTTTTTGTAGGTCCTGAGACACCACATTAGTGTACCAAATTTCGCAATCCTCAGTCAAAGCTTGGCTTGGGGCTATTAGTTTAAATGGACCTAGGGGGCGCTATTTAAGAGAATAGGCCACGCCCACAAACTTCAGCTGTCTACTTCTCTTGGGGGTCAGACTAGGATCACTCACCAGAAGTGTCGGAGCGATATCACGATAACTGAAGAAATGAGAGGCAAACGTATTTCCATGGCGTGATGGCGATTTTCGCCATGCTCCCAAAGCCCCGCCTTTTTTCAAAACCTGCCAGTACTGGAGACCAAGTAACCTCAAGTTGTCTACTGCTGTTTCCCACAGAATCCTGGTGATTGGGTAAAAGGAGTCCAGTAGGGAGCTGTGAAAAAAAGAGTGGCGTGGCGGCAGGTCAAAGTTTGAGGCTTAGCCACGCCCACACCTTTCAACTTTTGAAAAATCCGACGGTTGAATTTTTTTCCCTATGTCTTACGAGTACATAGCAGAAGTTTGAAGGAGAATGGTGAAAAGGGCGACGGAGCATCACTCTCCAAACAACGTGTGCGAAAACCACTAAATCGCGTACTTGGACCAAAATGGCCGACTTCCTGTGCGACTTTGCACTTGGCTCCAAGAGACTTTTTTGTAGGTCCTGAGACAGCACATTAGTGTACCATATTTCGTAATCCTCAGTCAAAGCATGGCTTGGGGCTGACAGTTTTAATGGTCCTAGGGGGCGCTATTTCAGAAAATAGGCCACGCCCACCGGATGTTCACATCAGATCTTTTGATGGGCCGGACTAGGATCACTCACAAGAAGTTTCGTGACGATATCTTTGGAAATGACGAAATGGGAGGCAAACGTAAGGCCAAGGCGGTACGCCTGAATTCGCCGCGCCGCCACAGCCCCGCCCTCTGCCGAAAACTCCCATAAAGTGACGCCAAGCAACCCCCACTTGTCTTGAGTTACCAGCTACAAATTTGTGGTGATTAAGTGAAATGGGGCAATTTGGGACCTTTCACAGTAAAACTTGATCTTTTTGGTCCTGAGGGGGCGGGGCTTGTGTGATGTCATCATCCGACCATTCAATTTACTTTGTGGGTGGATGACGAATGACCACAGAAAGTTTGGTAACTCTATTCCATTCAGTTATGAAGTTATAGCAATTTAAATATTTTTGGCGAGTAGTCAAACTTCGAGGCCTGGCTCCGCCCCTTCAACATATACGAAAACTCAGAATCCTTATCTCATTTTGTTCGCCCATCCCTTCTGAGCAATTTTACACAATTTTTGAGACGATCGTGCGAAAAATGATCGAGCAATCCAATCAGAAACGGACCCTAAAAACGGCAAAAACGGCAAAAAATCGCCATTTCAACCCAAAATGGCCGACTTCCTGTTTGATATTGACCATGGTTGCAAGAGACTTTTCTGTGCGGACTGTTGAGTACTACAAGTGTACCAAATTTCATAACTGTACGATAAACTAAGCTTTATGGAGAGGGGTTTTTTTCACTTTGTAGGGGGCGCTGTTCAGCCATTTTCTTTGCGATTTTTTCGGGACCTTTAAAATATCAAATTTTTCACCAGGCCTGACAAGTGTGCAAAATATTGTGAGTTTTGGGGTATGTTAAGGTCCCCAAAAAGCTGTTCAAAGGGGGCACGGAATAACAAAAAATAATAATAATCAGAGCAAAAACAAGAGGCCTTCGCAGCGCTTTCGCTGCTCGGGCCTAAGAAAGAATAATTAAAGCTGCAAGCAGCGTCGTTCGGCCCTCGCAGCGAAGCTGCTCGCCCTCCTTCCGCACCCCCTACCCTCCATCCCCGACCCTCTCCAAACCCAGCTCCGCGCTTCTCCATCCTGTCCGGCAGCCGGGGGCACCAGGGCACGTCTGGCAGAACAGAAAGTAAACCAACCCGACACCAGAAACCGTGAACGGCCTCCTCGTCCACACCTCACCCTGACTCAGCATCCCCTCTGAGCCCACCATTACACGTCTCACCACTAGGAGATACTCTATCTTTACCACACTGGTGATGTGATGTTCAGTCTCGGGCAAATCGGAGGCTGTTTGTGGAAGTTACAGTCAAACGTAAGGTCACAGCGTCACGCCAGAATTCGCCATGGCATCAAATCCCCTCCCTTTCTGAAAAGCTAGCAGATCTGAATGGTCATTACAACATCATGAAGACAGTGCATAACCTTAGTGTCATGTTCACTAAATTAGAGGGGACAAATATGGGCATTTCACCATGAAAAAATCGACTTCCTGTAGTCAGGGGGCGGGGCTTAGGTGATGTCAGCTGTCCACATTGTCATTGTCTTGAGTTGTGGTCAATGATCACACAGACACAGTTTGATATAGATCTGATCATGCACATGGGAGTTGTTAAGTCAAGGAATGTAATGGCGAAAGGTCAAAGTTTGAGGCTTAGCCACGCCCACACCTTTATACTTATTTAAAATCCGATGGTTGAATTTTTCCCCCTTTGTCTTAAGAGTATGTAGCAGAAGTTTGAAGGCGATTGGTGAAAAGGGCGATGGTGCAACACTCTCCAAACAATGTGTGCGAAAACCACTAAATCGAGTACTTGGACCAAAATGGCCGACTTCCTGTGCGACTTTGCACTTAGCTCCAAGAGACTTTTTTGTAGGTCCTGAGACACCACATTAGTGTGCCAAATTTCGTGTTCCTCAGTCAAAGCATGGCTTGGGGCTGACAGTTTTAATGGTCATAGGGGGCGCTATTTCAGAAAATAGGCCACGCCCACAAACTTCAGCTGTCCTTTTCTATTAGGGGTCAGAGTAGGATCACTCATCAGAAATTGTGTGGCGATGTCACAATAATTGAAGAAATGAGAGACAAACGTATTTCCTTGGCGTGATGGCGAATTTCGCCATGCTCCCAAAGCCCCGCCTTTATTCGAAACCTGCCAGTACTATACACCAAGTGACCTCAACTTGTCTGCTGCTATGTGCCAGTGATTGCTGGTGATTGAGTAAAAGGAGTCCAATAGGGAGCTGTGAAAAAAAGAGTGGCGTGGCGACAAGTCAAAGTTTGAGGCTTAGCCACGCCCACACCTTTATACTTATTTAAAATCCGACGGTTGAATTTTTTCTTCTATGTCTTAAGAGTGTATAGCAGATGTTTGAAGGTGATTGGTGAAAAGGGTGATGGAGCATCACTCTCCAAACAACGTGTGCAAAAACCACTAAATCGAGTACTTGGACCAAAATGGCCGACTTCCTGTGCGACTTTGCACTTGGCTCCAAGAGACTTTTTTGTAGGTCCTGAGACACCACATTAGTGTACCAAATCTCATACTCCTCAGTCAAAGCATGGCTTGGGGCTGACAGTTTTAATGGTCCTAGGGGGCGCTATTTCAGAAAATAGGCCACGCCCACCAGATGTTCACATCAGATTCTTTTGGGGGCCGGACTAGGATGTCTCCCAAGAAGTGTCGTGGCGATATCTCTAGAAATGACGAAATGGGAGGCAAACGTAAGGCCTAAGCGGTACGCCTGACTTCGCCGCGCCGCCACTGCCCCGCCTTCTGCAGAAAACACCCATAAAGTGACGCCAAGCAACGCCACCTTCTCTTCAGTTAACTGCTACAAATTTGGGCTGATTATTCGAAAGGGCGAATTTTGGAAAATTTCCCAGTAAAACTTGACCTTTTAAGTCCTGAGGGGGCGGGGCTTGTGTGACATCATCAATCGACCATTCATTTGTCTTCGGGGGGCGATGACAATTATCCATAGAAAGTTACTTTAACTCTAATTCTTTCATTTATGAAATTATAGCAATTTGAATTTTTTTGGCGAGTGCTCGAACTTTGAGGTCTGGCCCCGCCCCTTCAGTATTTACGAAAAGTCAATTTTATTTTCTCATTTGAATCGTCCATCGCTTCTGTTCGATAGTACACTATTTTTGAGACAATCGTGCGAAAAATGACCAAACTGTTCAACCAAATGTAGACCCTAGAAATGGCCAAAACTGCTAAAAATCTCCATTTCAACCCAAAATGGCCGACTTCCTGTTTGATATTGACCATGGTTGCAAGAGACTTTTCTGTGCGGACTGTTGAGTACTACAAGTAAACCAAATTTCATAACTGTACGATAAACTATGCTTTATGGAGAGGGGTATTTTTCACTTTCTAGAGGGCGCTGTTCAGCCACTTTTTTATGAACTTTCACATCGCCAGTGAAATACGTAAATTTCACGCACTTTCTATATTGGGCCAGAATTTGGTGAGTTTTTGGATATGCTAAGACCCCCTAAAGGCCACCCAAAGACGCGGAAAAAAAAAAATAATAATAATAAATAATAATAATAATAAACGGAGCAGATACAATAGGCCTTCGCAGCTTCACTGCTCGGGCCTAATTAAAGCTGCAAGCAGCGTCGTTCGGCCCTCGCAGCGAAGCTGCTCGCCCTCCTTCCGCACCCCCTCCGCTCCATCCCCGACACTTTCCAAACCCAGCTCCGCGCCGCTCCGTCCTGGCCGGCAGCCGTGGGCACCAGGGCACGTCTGGCAGAACAGAAAGTCAACCACCCCGACACCAGAAACCTTGAACGGCCTCCTCGTCCACACCTCACCCTGACTCAGCATGCCCTCTGAGCCCAGCATTACACGTCTCACCACTAGGAGATACTCTATCTTTACCACACTGGTGATGTGATGTTCAGTCTCGGGCAAATCGGAGGCTGTTTGTGGAAGTTACAGTCAAACGTAAGGTCACAGCGTCACGCCAGAAATCGCCATGGCATCAAAGCCCCTCCCTTTCTGAAAAGCTATCAGATCTGAATGGTCATTACAACATCATGAAGACAGTGCATGACCTTAGTGTCATGTTCACTAATTTAGAGGGGACAAATATGGGCATTTCACCATAAAACAGTAGACTTCCTGTAGTCAGGGGGCGGGGCTTAGGTGATGTCAGCTGTCCACATAGTCACTGTCTTCAGATGTGGTCAGTGATCACACAGACAATGTTTGAAATTGATCTGATCATGCACATGGGAGTTATTAAGTCAAGTAACGTAATGGCGACTGGTCAAAGTTTGAGGCTTAGCCACGCCCACACATTTATACTTATTTAAAATCCGACGGTTGAATTTTTTCCTCTATGTCTTAAGAGTATATAGCAGGAGTTTGAAGGTGATCGGTGGAAAGGACGACGAGACATCATTCTCCTAATAACGTGTGCGAAAACCACTAAATCGAGTACTTGGACCAAAATGGCCGACCTCCTGTGCGACATTGTGCTTGGCTCCAAGAGACTTTTTTGTAGGTCCTGAGACACTACATTAGTGTGCCAAACTTTGTGATCCTCAGTCAAAGCATTGCTTGGGGCTCATAGTTTTAATGGTCCTAGGGGGAGCTATTTCAGAAAATAGGCCACGCCCACAAACTTCAGCTGTCCAATTCTATTAGGGGTCAGAGTAAGATCACTCATCAGAAATTGTGAGGCGATGTCACAATGATTGAAGAAATGAGAGACAAATGTATTTCCATGGCGTGATGGCGAATTTCGCCATGCTCCCAAAGCCCCGCCTTTATTCAAAACCTTCCAGTACTAAAGACCAAGTGACCTCAACTTGTCTGCTGCTATTTGCCAGTGATTGCTGGTGATTGGTTAAAAGGAGTCCAATAGGGAGCTGTGAAAAAAAGAGTGGCGTGGCGACAGGTCAAAGTTTGAGGCTTAGCCACGCCCACACCTTTATACTTATTTAAAATCCGACGGTTGAATTTTTTCATCTATGTCTTAAGAGTGTATAGCAGATGGTTGAAGGTGATTGTTGAAAAGGGTGATGGAGAATACTCCTCCAAACAACGTGTGCGAAAACCACTAAATGGAGTACTTGGACCAAAATGGCCGACTTCCTGTGCGACTTTGCACTTGGCTCCAAGAGACTTTTTTGTAGGTCCTGAGACACCACATTAGTGCACCAAATTTCGTACTCCTCAGTCAAAGCATGGCTTGGGGCTGACAGTTTTAATGGTCCTAGGGGGCGCTATTTCAGAAAATAGGCCACGCCTACCGGATGTTCACATCACATTTTTGGGGGGGCCGGACTAGGATCACCCCCAAGAAGTTTCGTGGCGATATCTCTAGAAATGATGAAATGGGAGGCAAACGTATGGCCACGTCGGTACGCCTGACTTCGCCGCGCCGCCACAGCCCCGCCTTCTGCAGAAAACTCCCATAAAGTGACGCCAAGCAAACCCAACTTGTCTTCAGTTACTTGCTACAAATTTGGGGTGATTATTAAAAAGGGCGAATTTTGAAAAATTTCCCAGTAAAACTTGACCTTTTAAGTCCTGAGGGGGCGGGGCTTATGTGACATCATCAATCAACCATTCATTTTTCTTCAGGGGGCGATGTCGATTGTCCATAGATTGTTACTTTAACTGTAATTCTTTCATTTATGAAATTATAGCAATTTGAATTTTCTTGGCGAGTGCTCGAACTTTGAGGCCTGGCCCCGCCCCTCCAGTATTTACGAAAAGTCAATTTTATTGTCTCATTTGAATCGTCCATCGCTTCTGTTCGATCGCACACTATTTTTGAGACGATCGTGCGACAAATGACCAAACTGTTCAACCAAATGTAGACCCTAGAAATGGCCAAAATGATTAAAAATCGCCATTTCAACCCAAAATGGCTGACTTCCTGTTTGATATTGACCAGGGTTGCAAGAGACTTTTCTGTGCGGACTGTTGAGTACTACAAGTATACCAAATTTCATCACTGTACGATAAACTAAGCTTTATGGAGAGGGGTATTTTTCACTTTCTAGGGGGCGCTGTTCAGCCACTTTTTTACGAACTTTCACATCGCCAGTGAAATACGTAAATTTCACGCACTTTCTATATTGAGCCAGAATTTGGTGACTTTTTGGATATGCTAAGACCCCCTAAAGGCCATTCAAAGACGCGGAAGAAAAAAGAAAGAAAGCGTAATAATAATTAAAGCTGCAAGCAGCGTCGTTCGGCCCTCGCAGCGAAGCTGCTCGTCCTCCGTCCGTGCCCCCTCCGCTCCATCCCAGATGCTCTCCAAACCCAGCTCCGCGCTTCTCCGTCCTGGCCGGCAGCCGGGGGCTCCAGGGCACGTCTGGCGGAACAGAAAGTCAACCACCCCGACACCAGAAACCGTGAACGGCCTCCTCGTCCACACCTCACCCTGACTCAGCATCCCCTCTGAGCCCACCATTACACGTCTCACCACTAGGAGATACTCTATCTTTACCACACTGGTGATGTGATGTTCAGTCTCGGGCAAATCGGAGGCTGTTTGTGGAAGTTACAGTCAAACGTAAGGTCACAGCGTCACGCCAGAATTCGCCATGGCATCAAATCCCCTCCCTTTCTGAAAAGCTATCAGATCTGAATGGTCATTACAACATCATGAAGACAGTGCATTACCTTAGTGTCATGTTCACTAAATAAGAGGGGACAAATATGGGCATTTCACCATGAAAAAATCGACTTCCTGTAGTCAGGGGGCGGGGCTTAGGTGATGTCAGCTGTCCACATTGTCATTGTCTTGAGATTTGGTCAATGATCACACAGACACAGTTTGATATAGATCTGATCATGCACATGGGAGTTGTTAAGTCAAGGAATGTAATGGCGAAAGGTCAAGGTTTGAGGCTTAGCCACGCCCACACCTTTATACTTATTTGAAATCCGATGGTTGAATTTTTCCCCTTTTGTCTTAAGAGTATGTAGCAGAAGTTTGAAGGCGATTGGTGAAAACGGCGATGGTGCAACACTCTCTAAACAACGTGTGCGAAAACCACTAAATCGAGTACTTGGACCAAAATGGCCGACTTCTTGTGCGACTTTGCACTTAGCTCCAAGAGACTTTTTTGTAGGTCCTGAGACACCACATTAGTGTGCCAAATTTCGTGTTCCTCAGTGAAAGCATGGCTTGGGGCTGACAGTTTTAATGGTCCTAGGGGGCGTTATTTCAGAAAATAGGCCACGCCCACAAACTTCAGCTGTCCATTTCTATTATGGGTCAGAGTAGGATCACTCATCAGAAATTGTGTGGCGATGTCACAATGATTGAAGAAATGAGAGACAAACGTATTTCCATGGCATGATGGCAAATTTCGCCATGCTCCCAAAGCCCCGCCTTTATTCGAAACCTGCCAGTACTATAGACCAAGTGACCTCAACTTGTCTGCTGCTATTTGTCAGTGATTGCTGGTGATTGAGTAAAAGGAGTCCAATAGGGAGCTGTGAAAAAAAGAGTGGCGTGGCGACAAGTCAAAGTTTGAGGCTTAGCCACGCCCACACCTTTATACTTATTTAAAATCCGACGGTTGAATTTTTTCTTCTATGTCTTAAGAGTGTATAGCAGATGTTTGAAGGTGATTGGTGAAAAGGGTGATGGAGCATCACTCTCCAAACAACGTGTGCGAAAACCACTAAATCGAGTACTTGGACCAAAATGGCCGACTTCCTGTGCGACTTTGCACTTGGCTCCAAGATACTTTTTTGTAGGTCCTGAGACACCATATTAGTGTACCAAATCTCGTACTCCTCAGTCAAAGCATGGCTTGGGGCTGACAGTTTAAATGGTCCTAGGGGGCGCTATTTCAGAAAATAGGCCACGCCCACCAGATGTTCACATCAGATTCTTTTTGGGGCCGGACTAGGATCACTCCCAAGAAGTGTCGTGGCGATATCTCTAGAAATGACGAAATGGAAGGCAAACGTAAGGCCACGTTGGTACGCCTGACTTCGCCGCGCCACCACAGCCCCGCCTTCTGCAGAAAACTCCCATAAAGTGACGCCAAGCAACCCCAACTTGTCTTCAGTTACCTGCTACAAATTTGGGATGATTATTTGAAAGGGCGAATTTTTGAAAATTTCCCAGTAAAACTTGACCTTTTAAGTCCTGAGGGGGCGGGGCTTATGTGACATCATCAATCGACCATTCATTTGTCTTCGGGGGGCGATGCCGATTGTCCATAGAAAGTTACTTTAACTGTAATTCTTTCATTTATGAAATTATAGCAATTTGAATTTTTTTGGCGAGTGCTCGAACTTTGAGGCCTGGCCCCGCCCCTTCAGTATTTACGAAAAGTCAATTTTATTGTCTCATTTTAATCATCCATCGCTTCTGTTCGATTGCACACTATTTTTGAGACGATCGTGCTAAAAATGACCAAACTGTTCAACCAAATATAGACCCTAGAAATGGCCAAAACGGCTAAAAATCGCCATTTCAACCCAAAATGGCCGACTTCCTGTTTGATATTGACCATGGTTGCAAGAGACTTTTCTGTGCGGACTGTTGAGTACTACAAGTAAACCAAATTTCATAACTGTACGATAAACTAAGCTTTATGGAGAGGTGTATTTTTCACTTTCTAGAGGGCGCTGTTCAGCCACTTTTTTATGAACTTTCACATCGCCAGTGAAATACGTAAATTTCACGCACTTTCTATATTGGGCCAGAATTTGGTGACTTTTTGGATATGCTAAGACCCCCTAAAGGCCACCCAAAGACGCGGAAGAAAAAAAAAAAATAATAATAATAATTAAAGCTGCAAGCAGCGTCGTTCGGCCCTCGCAGCGAAGCTGCTCGCCCTCCTTCCGCACCCCCTCCGCTCCATCCCCGACGCTCTTCAAACCCAGCTCCGCGCTTGTCCATCCTGGCCGGCAGCCGGGGGCACCAGGGCACGTCTGGCAGAACAGAAAGTCAACCACCCCGACACCAGAAACCGTGAACGGCCTCCTCGTCCACACCTCAACCTGATTCAGCATCCCCTCTGAGCCCAGCATTACACGTCTCACCACTAGGAGATACTCTATCTTTACCACACTGGTGATGTGATGTTCAGTCTCTGGCAAATCGGAGGCTGTTTGTGGAAGTTACAGTAAAACGTAAGGTCACAGCGTCACGCCAGAAATCGCCATGGCATCAAAGCTCCTCCCTTTCTGAAAAGCTATCAGATCTGAATAGTCATTACAACATCATGAAGACAGTGCATGACCTTAGTGTTATGTTGACTAAATTAGAGGGGACAAATATGGGCATTTCACCATAAAACAGAAGACTTCCTGTAGTCAGGGGGCGGGGCTTAGATGATGCCAGCTGTCCACATTGTCACTGTCTTCAGATGTGGTCAGTGATCACACGGACAAAGTTTGAAATTGATCTGATCTTGCACAAGGGAGTTATTGAGTCAAGTAACGTAATGGCGACTGGTCAAAGTTTGAGGCTTAGCCACGCCCACACCTTTATACTTATTTAAAATCCGACGGTTGAATCTTTTCCTCTATGTCTTAAGAGTATATAGCAAGAGTTTGAAGGTGATCGGTGGAAAGGGCGACGAGACATCATTCTCCTAATAACGTGTGCGAAAACCACTAAATCGAGTATTTGGACCAAAATGGCTGACCTCCTGTGCAACATTGCGCTTGGCTCCAAGAGACTTTTTTGTAGGTCCTGAGACACTACATTATTGTGCCAAATTTCGTGATCCTCAGTCAAAGCACGGCTTGGGGCTGACAGTTTTAATGGTCCTAGGGGGCGCTATTTCAGAAAATAGGCCACGCCCACAAACTTCAGCTGTCCAATTCTATTAGGGGTCAGAGTAGGATCACTCATTAGAAATTGTGTGGCGATGTCACAATGATTGAAGAAATGAGAGACAAACGTATTTCCATGGCGTGATGGCGAATTTCGCCATGCTCCCAAAGCCCCGCCTTTATTCGAAACCTGCCAGTACAATAGACCAAGTGACCTCAACTTGTCTGCTGCTATTTGCCAGTGATTGCTGGTGATTGGTTAAAAGGAGTCCAATAGGGAGCTGTGAAAAAAAGAGTGGCGTGGCGACAGGTCAAAGTTTGAGGCTTAGCCACGCCCACACCTTTATACTTATTTAAAATCCGTAGGTTGAATTTTTTCCCCTTTGTCTTAAGAGTCTATAGCAGAAGCTTGAAGGTGATTGGTGAAAAGGGCAATGGTGTAACACTCTCCAAACAACGTGTGCGAAAACCATTAAATCGAGTACTTGGACCAAAATGGCCGACTTCCTGTGCGACTTTGCACTTGGCTCCAAGACACTTTTTTGTAGGTCCTGAGACACCACATTAGTGTACCAGATTTCGTACTCCTCAGTCAAAGCATGGCTAGGGGCTGACAGTTTTAATGGACCTAGAGGGCGCCATTTGAGAAAATAGGCCACGCCCACAAACTACAGCTGTCCAAATCTATTGGGGGTCAGACTAGGATCACTCACCAGACATTTTGTGGCGATGGCACGATAATTGAAGAAATGAGAGGCAAACGTATTGCCATGGCGTGATGGTGAATTTTGCCATGCTCCCAAAGCCCCGCCTTTTTTCAAAACCTGCCAGTACTGGAGACTAAGTGACCTCAACTTGTCAGCTGCTATTCGCCAGAGATTGCTGGCGATTGGGTAAAAGAAGTCCAATAGGTAGCTGTGAAAAAAAGAGTGGCGTGGTGACAGGTCAAAGTTTGAGGCTTAGCCACGCCCACACCTTTATACTTATTTAAAATCCGACGGTTGAATTTTTTCCTTTATGTCTTAAGAGTCTATAGCAGAAGTTTGAAGGCGATTGGTGAAAAGGGCGATGGAGCATCACTCTCCAAACAACGTGTGCGAAAACCACTAAATCGAGTACTTGGACCAAAATGGCCGACTTCCTGTACGACTTTGCAGTTGGCTCCAAGAGACTTTTTTGTAGGTCCTGAGACACCACATTAGTGTGCCAAATTTCATAATCCTCAGTCAAAGCATGACTTGGGGCTGACAGTTGTAATGGTCCTAGGGGGCGCTATTTCAGAAAATAGGCCACGCCCACCGGATGTTCACATCACATTTTGTGGGGGGCTGAACTAGGATCACTCCCAAGAGGTTTTGTGGCGATATCTCTAGAAATGACGAAATGGGAGGCAAACGTAAGGCCTAAGCGGTACGCCTGACTTCGCCGCGCCGCCACAGCCCCGCTTTCTGGAGAAAACTCCCATAAAGTGACGCCAAGCAACCCCAACTTGTCTTCAGTTACCCGCTACAAATTTGGGGTGATTATTGGAAAGGGCGAATTTTGGAAAATTTCCCAGTAAATCTTGACCTTTTAATTTCTGAGGGGGCGGGGCTTATGTGACATCATCAATCGACCATTCATTTGTCTTCTAAGGGCGACGACGATTGTCCTTAGAACATTTCTTTAACTGTAATTCTTTCATTTATGAAATTATAGCAATTTGAATTTTTTTGGCGAGTGCTCGAACTTTGAGGCCTGGTCCCGCCCCTTCAGTATTTACGAAAAGTCAATTTTATTGTCTCATTTTAATCGTCCATCGCTTCTGTTCGATCGCACACTATTTTTGAGACGATCGTGCGAAAAATGACCAAACTGTTCAACCAAATATAGACCCTAGAAATGGCCAAAACGGGGTCAAAATGGCCACTTTAGTCCAAAATGGCCGACTTCCTGTTTGATATTGACCATGGGTGCAAGAGGCTTTTCTGTGCGTATTGTTGAGTTCTACAAGTGTACCAAATTTCATCACTCTACTATGAAAAAAGGTCAAAGCGGAGGGGTATTTTTAATTTTCCAGGGGGCGCTGTTGAAACATTTTTTTACCAACTTTCACGTTGCCAGTGAAATACGTAAATTTCACGCACTTTCTATATTGGGCCAGAATTTGGTGACTTTTTGGATATGCTAAGACCCCCTAAAGGCCATCCAAAGACGCGGAAGAAAAAAAAAGAAAGAAAGAAAGAAAAAAAATAATAATAAACGGAGCAGATACAATAGGCCTTCGCAGCTTCACTGCTCGGGCCTAATAAGAAACGGAGCAGATACAATAGGCCTTCGCAGCTTCACTGCTCGGGCCTAATTAAAGCTGCAAGCAGCGTCGTTCGGCCCTCGCAGCTCCGCGCCGCTCCGGCCTGGCCGGCAGCCCGGGGCACCAGGGCACGTCTGGCAGAACAGAAACGTCACCCACCCCGACACCAGAAACCGCAAATGGCCTCCTAGTCCGCACCTCACCCTGACTCAGCATCCCCTCTGAGCTCACCATTAAATTGAATTGTAAGGTCACGACGTCATGCCAGAATTCACCATGGCATCAAAGCCCCTCCCTATCTGGAAAGCTATCAGATCTGAATGGTCATTACAACATCATGAAGACAGTGCATGACCTCAGTGTCATGTTGACTAAATTAGAGGGGACAAATATGGGCATTTCACCATAAAACAATAGACTTCCTGTTGTCAGGGGGCGGGGCTTAGGTGATGTCAGCTGTCCATAATGACGTTGCCTTAAGATGTGGTCAGTGATCACACAGACAAAGTTTGATATAGATCTGATCGTGCACATGGGAGTTATTAAGTCAAGTAATGTAATGGCGAAAGGTCAAAGTTTGAGGCTTAGCCACGCCCACACCTTTATACTTATTTAAAATCCGACGGTTGAATTTTTTCCACTATATCTTAAGAGTATCTAGCAGAAGTTACAAGGCGATTGGTGAAAAGGTCGACGGAGCATCACTCTCCAAACAACGTGTGCGAAAACCACTAAATCGAGTACTTGGACCAAAATGGCCGACTTCCTGTGCGACTTTGCAATTGGCTCCAAGAGACTTTTTTGTAGGTCCTGAGACACCACATTGGTGTACCAAATTTCGTAATCCTCAGTCAAAGCATGGCTTGGGGCTGACAGTTTTAATGGTCCTAGGGGGCGCTAATTCAGAAAATAGGCCACGCCCACAAACTTAAGCTGACCATGTCTGTTGGGGGTCAGACTAGGATCACTCGCAACAAATTTCGAGGTGATATCACGATAAATGAAGAAATGAGAGGCAAACGTATTTCCATGGCGTGATGGCGAATTTCGCCATGCTCCCAAAGCCCCGCATTTTTTCAAAACCTTCCAGTACTGGAGACCAAGTGACCTCAACGTGTCTGCTGCTATTTACCAGAGATTCCTGGTGATTGGGTTAAAGGAGTCCAATAGGGAGCTGTGAAAAAAAGAGTGGCCTGGAGAAAGGTCAAAGTTTGAGGCTTAGCCACGCCCACACCTTTATACTTATTTAAAATCCGACGGTTGAATTTTTTCCTCTATGTCTTAAGAGTATATAGCAGAAGTTTGAAGGCGATTGGTGAAAAGGGCGACGGAGCATCACTCTCCTAACAACGTGTGCGAAAACCACTAAATTGCGCACTTGGACCAAAATGGCCGACTTCCTGTGCGACTTTGCACTTGGCTCCAAGAGACTTTTTTGTAGGTCCTGAGACACCACATTAGTGTACCAAATTTCGTAATCCTCAGTCAAAGCATGGCTTGGGGCTGACAGTTTTAATGGTCCTAGGGGGCGCTATTTCAGAAAATAGGCCACGCCCACCGGATATTGACATCAGATCTTTTGGGGGGCCGGACTAGGATCACTCACAAGAAATTTCGTGATGATATCTCTAGAAATGACGAAATGGGAGGCAAACGTAAGGCCACGGCGGTACGCCTGAAGTCGCTGCGCCGCCAAAGCCCCGCCCTCTGCCGAAAACTCCCATAAAGTGACGCCAAGCAACTCCCACTTGTCTTGAGTTACCAGCTACAAATTCGTGATGATTAAGTGAAATGGGGCAATTTGGGACCTTTCACAGTAAAACTTGATCTTTTTGGTCCTGAGGGGGCGGGGCTTGTGTGATGTCATAATCCGACCATTCAATTTACTTTGTGGGTGGATGACGAATGACCACAGAAAGTTTGGTAACTCTATTCCTTTCAGTTTTGAAGTTATAGCAATTTAAATATTTTTGGCGAATAGTCAAACTTTGAGGCCTGGCCTCGCCCCTTCAACATATACGAAAACTCAGAATCCTCATCTCATTTTGTTCGCCCATCCCTTCTGAGCAATTTTACACAATTTTTGAGACGATTGTCCGAAAAATGATCGAGCAATCCAATCAGAAACGGACCCTAAAAACGGCAAAAACGGCTAAAAATCGCCATTTCAACCCAAAATGGCCGACTTCCTGTTTGATATTGACCATGCTTGCAAGAGACTTTTCTGTGCGGACTGTTGAGTACTACAAGTGTACCAAATTTCATAACTGTACGATAAACTAAGCTTTATGGAGAGGGGTTTTTTTCACTTTCTAGGGGGCGCTGTTCAGCCATTTTCTTTGCGATTTTTTTGGGACCTTTAAAATATCAAATTTTTCACCAGGCCTGACAAGTTTGCAAAATATTGTGAGTTTTGGGGTATGTTAAGGTCCCCAAAAAGCCGTTCAAAGGGGCACCGGAATAATAAATAATAATAAACAGAGCAAAAACAAGAGGCCTTCGCAGCGCTTTCGCTGCTCGGGCCTAATAATAAACAGAGCAAAAACAAGAGGCCTTCGCAGCGCTTTGCTGCTCGGGCCTAATTAAAGCTGCAAGCAGCGTCGTTCGGCCCTCGCAGCTCCGCGCCGCTCCGGCCTGGCCGGCAGCCCGGGGCACCAGGGCACGTCCGCAGAACACAAACGTCGACCACCCCAACACCAGAAACTGCTAACGGCCACCTTGTCCGCAACTCACCCTGACTCAGCATCCCCTTTGAGCCCACCATTATATTTTATGTCTCACCACTAGGGAATCCTCTATCTTTACCACACTGGTGGTGTGATGACAGTGACCAACTTTAATGCTATTCTGACCATGTTTTTTAAAGTTATCGAAGGATAACGTTATCTAGGTGGCGCTGTGACCAACTACAGAAAAGTCCCATTGAGGTCAGCTTTGGTGACATTATATAACATTCACCAACCGTTTGTGCCTCATTGGCTAAAGGGCATGATTGTTCATTGCCATATTCAGTTTCGGGCAAATCGGAGGCCGTTTGTGGAAGTTACAGTCAAATGTAAGGTCATGGCGTCACGCCAGCATTCACCATGACATCAAAGCCCCTCCCTTTCTGGAAAGCTATCAGATCTGAATGGTCTTTAAAACATCATGAAGACACTGTATGACCTGAGTGTCATTTTCATTAAATTAGAGGGGACAAATATGGGCATTTCACCATAAAACAATAGACTTCCTGTTGTCAGGGGGCGGGGCTTAGGTGATGTCAGCTGTCCACATTGTCTTTGTCTTGAGATGTGGTTAGTGATCACACAGACAAAGTTTGAATTAGATCTGATCATGCACATGGGAGTTATTAAGTCAAGTAATGTCATGGCGAAAGGTCAAAGTTTGAGGCTTAGCCACGCCCACACCTTTATACTTATTTAAAATCCGACGGTTGAATTTTTTCCCCTTTGACTTCAAAGTACATAGCATAAGTTTGAAGGTGATCGGTGTAAAGGGCAACGGGCCATCAATGTCCAAACAACGTGTGCGAAAACCACTAAATCGAGTACTTGGACCAAAATGGCCGACCTCCTGTGCGAAATTGCGCTTGGCTCCAAGAGACTTTTTTGTAGGGCCAGAGACCCTACATGAGTGTACCAATTTTCGTAATCCTCAGTCAAACCTTGTCTTGGGGCTGACAGTTTTAATGGTCCTAGGGGGCGCTATTTCAGAATATAGGCCACGCCCACAAATCTCAGATGCCCATTTCTATTGGGGGTCAGACTAGGATCACTCACCAGACATTTTGTGGCGATGTCACGATAATTGAAGAAATGAGAGGCAAACGTATTGCCATGGCGTGATGGCGAATTTTGCCATGCTCCCAAAGCCCCGCCTTTTTTCAAAACCTGCCAGTACTGTAGACCAAGTGACCTCAACTTGTCAGCTGCTATTTACCAGAGATTCCAGGTGATTGGGTAAAAGGAGTCCAATAGGGAGCTGTGAAAAAAAGAGTGGCGTGGCGAAAGGTCAAAGTTTGAGGCTTAGCCACGCCCACACCTTTATACTTATTTAAAATCCGACGGTTGAATTTTTTCCTCTATGTCTTAAGAGTATATAGCAGAAGCTCGAAGGCGATTGGTGAAAAGGGCGACGGAGCATCACTCTCCAAACAACGTGTGTGAAAACCACTAAATCGAGTACTTGGACCAAAATGGCCGACTTCCTGTGCGACTTTGCACTTGGCTCCAAGAGACTTTTTTGTAGGTCCTGAGACACCACATTAGTGTACCAAATTTCGTAATCCTCAGTCAAAGCATGGCTTGGGGCTGACAGTTTTAATGGTCCTAGGGGGCGCTAATACAGAAAATAGGCCACGCCCACAAACTTAAGCTGACCTTTTCTATTGGGGGTCAGACTAGGATCACTCACAACAATGGTCGAGGTGATATCACGATAAATGAAGAAATGAGAGGCAAACGTATTTCCATGGCGTGATGGCGAATTTCGCCATGCTCCCAAAGCCCCGCCTTTTTTCAAAACCTTCCAGTACTGGAGACCAAGTGACCTCAACTTGCCTGCTGCTATTTACCAGAGATTCCTGGTGATTGGGTAAAAGGAGTCCAATAAGGAGCTGTGGAAAAAAAGAGTGGCGTGGCGAAAGGTCAAAGTTTGAGGCTTAGCCACGCCCACACCTTTATACTTATTTAAAATCCGACGGTTGAATTTTTTCCTCTATGTCTTAAGACTATATAGCAGAAGTTTGAAAGTGATTGGTGAAAAGGGCGACGGAGTATCACTCTCCAAACAACGTGTGTGAAAACCACTAAATCGCGCACTTGGACCAAAATGGCCGACTTCCTGTGCGACTTTGCACTTGGCTCCAAGAGACTTTTTTGTAGGTCCTGAGACACCACATTAGTGTACCAAATTTCGTAATCCTCAGTCAAAGCATGGCTTGGGGCTGACAGTTTTAATGGTCCTAGGGGGCGCTATTTCAGAAAATAGGCCACGCCCACCAGATGTTCACATCAGATCTTTTGGGGGGCCGGACTAGGATCACTCACAAGAAGTTTCGTGACGATATCTTTGGAAATGACGAAATGGGAGGCAAACGTAAGGCCACGGCGGTACGCCTGAATTCGCCGCGCCGCCACAGCCCCGCCCTCTGCCGAAAACTCCCATAAAGTGACGCCAAGCAACCCCCACTTGTCTTGAGTTACCAGCTACAAATTTGTGGTGATTAAGTGAAATGGGGCAATTTGGGACCTTTCACAGTAAAACTTGATCTTTTTGGTCCTGAGGGGGCGGGGCTTGTGTGATGTCATCATCCGACCATTCAATTAACTTTGTGGGTGGATGACGAATGACCACAGAAAGTTTGGTAACTCTATTCCATTCAGTTATGAAGTTATAGCAATTTAAATATTTTTGGCGAGTAGTCAAACTTCGAGGCCTGGCCCCGCCCCTTCAACATATACGAAAACTCAGAATTCTCATCTCATTTTGTTCGCCCATCCCTTCTTAGCAATTTTACACAATTTTTGAGACAATCGTGCGAAAAATGATCGAGCAATCCAATCAGAAACGGACCCTAAAAACGGCAAAAACGGCAAAAAATCGCCAATTCAACCCAAAATGGCCGACTTCCTGTTTGATATTGACCATGCTTGCAAGAGACTTTTCTGTGCGGACTGTTGAGTACTACAAGTGTACCAAATTTCATAACTGTACGATAAACTAAGCTTTATGGAGAGGGGTTTTTTTCACTTTGTAGGGGGCGCTGTTCAGCCATTTTCTTTGCGATTTTTTTGGGACCTTTAAAATATCAAATTTTTCACCAGGCCTGTGTGCAAAATATTGTGAGTTTTGGGGTATGTTAAGGTCCCCAAAAAGCCGTTCAAAGGGGCACGAGAATAATAAAAAAAAAGAAAGAATAATAAACAGAGCAAAAACAAGAGGCCTTCGCAGCGCTTTCGCTGCTCGGGCCTAATTAAAGCTGCAAGCAGCGTCGTTCGGCCCTCGCAGCGAAGCTGCTCGCCCTCCTTCCGCACCCCCTCCGCTCCATACCCGACGCTCTCCAAACCCAGCTCCGCGCTTCTCCGTCCTGGCCGGCAGCCGGGGGCACCAGGGCACGTCTGGCGGAACAGAAAGTCAACCACCCCGACACCAGAAACCGTGAACGGCCTCCTCGTCCACACCTCACCCTGACTCAGCATCCCCTCTGAGCCCACCATTACACGTCTCACCACTAGGAGATACTCTATCTTTACCACACTGGTGATGTGATGTTCAGTCTCGGGCAAATCGGAGGCTGTTTGTGGAAGTTACAGTCAAACGTAAGGTCACAGCGTCACGCCAGAAATCGCCATGGCATCAAATCTCCTCCCTTTCTGAAAAGCTATCAGATCTGAATAGTCATTACAACATCATGAAGACAGTGCATGACCTTAGTGTCATGTTGACTAAATTAGAGGGGACAAATATGGGCATTTCATCATAAAACAGTAAACTTCCTGTAGTCAGGGGGCGGGGTTTAGGTGATGTCAGCTGTCCACATTGTCACTGTCTTCAGATGTGGTCAGTGATCACACAGACAAAATTTGAAATTGATCTGATCATGCACATGAGAGTTATTAAGTCAAGTAACGTAATGGTGACTGGTCAAAGTTTGAGGCTTAGCCACGCCCACACCTTTATACTTATTTAAAATCCGATGGTTGAATTTTTTCCTCTATGTCTTAAGAGTATATAGCAGGAGTTTGAAGGTGATCAGTGGAAAGGACGACGAGACATCATTCTCCTAATAACGTGTGCGAAAACCACTAAATCGAGTACTTGGACCAAAATGGCCGACCTCCTGTGCGACATTGCGCTTGGCTCCAAGAGACTTTTTTGTAGGTCCTGAGACACCACATTAGTGTGCCAAATTTCGTGATCCTCAGTCAAACCATGGCTTGGGGCTGACAGTTTTAATGGTCCTAGGGGGCGCCATTTCAGAAAATAGGCCACGCCCACAAACTTTAGCTGTCCAATTCTATTAGGGGTCAGAGTAGGATCACTCATCAGAAATTGTGTGGCGATGTCACAATGACTGAAAAAATTTGAGACAAACGTATTTCCATGGCGTGATGGCGAATTTCGCCATGCTCCCAAAGCCCCGCCTTTATTCGAAACCTGCCAGTACTATAGACCAAGTGACCTCAACTTGTCTGCTGCTATTTGCCAGTGATTGCTGGTGATTGGTTAAAAGGAGTCCGATAGGGAGCTGTGAAAAAAAGAGTGGCGTGGCGACAGGTCAAAGTTTGAGGCTTAGCCACGCCCACACCTTTATACTTATTTAAAATCCGACGGTTGAATTTTTCCCCGTTTGTCTTAAAAGTATATATCATATATCATGGCACTAGAATTTCGGGTGTGGTGCAGCACCACGCCTATGTAGGAAAAACCACTAACTGCTGTTGTATGCTTCACCATTTCTGTGTTTTTTTTTTTTTTTTTTTTTTTTCAAATTTCATGTCCCCAACTGACCTAGTCAAAATAACATTTAGCCATTTCCCTCCTTCTCTCAGCTCTAGAATGCTCTTTCCCCTTGTCCTCTGCATTAATCTCTCACCCACTTTTTAATCAAAACTAAAAACATTTCTGTCCAGATCAGCAATTAATACACTAATTTTATTGTTTTAATGTGTGTGTGTGTGTGTGTGTGTGTGTGTGTGTGTGTGTGTGTGTGTGTGTGTGTGTGTGTGTGTGTGTGTCATCTTCTTTGTTGCAAAATGTCTAGGATGTATTGGAAAGCTTTTAAACATGTCTTTTTTTTTACATCAAAATTAAATGTGTTATTAAATTAAAAGCTTTCTAAAGGTTTCGTTTCCTGCATTAAGATGGCATTTATTGAAATTAAACTGAAAACCTTTTGTACAATTGGCTTCTCATTCATCACTATTGATGATGTAACAATTCAACACCAAATTATGCATGATGTTAAAAATTAAACTGGTTAATTACATGCTGTTTTAATGCAGGGTTTGCTTTACCTGGTAAAATGCACAAAAAAGCAAAGGCAATGGTCTGGTCTCCCACTTGTGGGACAGGGTTCAAATCCCTGTGTTGCCCTGCTAATTGTGTTGATCAGTGGAAAAAACTATTATTCAAAAAGGCGAAAAACAATAAAATGTAAGTTTAAAATCTTACTTGCTGCAATTCACCCTAGAACTAAACACCCATTTTGATTTCAAGGACAACTGATAAGATCACACCCATGGGCATTTCTAGCCTGCTTTTGTGAGTACTGAAGCACCCCTAAATTCATCTCTAGCACCCCTAAAGTTTAACATTTATTTATGTATTTTTACAATTTATGGTGATTTTTAAACACATTACTAATATCTAAAAGCAATAGAACAAAACATTGTTTTACAAACAATAATATAGCAAATCTCCCCTGTCTCAAAAATGGTTTGATCGTGCTCACCTTTCCAGCCTCTACTCTGAGCCTTCCTGAGTGGCTGACATGCTGCCATTAGGAACCACGTTTCTTTCTGTGGGAAAGTCCTGAATCTACATTATTTTTCACAGGTCTTTGAATCTTGCATAAACTGATTGTGAGGTGAAAACAGCAGCTGTCAATCAAACTAGAAGGTGGGACTTTGACGCAGGTCTAGCCACTCACGAACCTCCAAATGGTAACGTCAGAGTGATCCAGGACTCATGGGAGATGAGCGCAGTGGAGAAATGCTGTTACAATAAAGGCTGAAGGGTTAAGCTTGGTTTATGCTTGACACATTCACTTTCCGCGCGGTGATGCGGCTCGCGGCTGGAACGCGCTTCACAACTCGCAGTGTTTATGGTTTGTGCGGCTCGTCTCTGCGGTGAGCCAATATTCTCCCAAACTGAACGGGGCAGCATGGAGCTCTACGGCATGCATCCAACACTACACCACAGTAGAAGTAGAAATCACTGTTTACAACATGGCATTTCAGCATTTTTAACAGCGTTCTCGTCTTTTCCGACAGTGCGAGCTATTTCTCTCCAAGAATTATTAACAACATGTTGATCACGGTGATCTTTGAGCGCTGAATCATACAAATGTCTGTATTTACGAACCTCTGCCGTGCCGGTCCGCCATGTTTTTCCGCGTCCGACCGTCCGCGTGGTTAGAAATTTTCCGAGGTGCGCGTTGCGGAAATCTTGGGCCGTGCGGAGACGCGGTGGAGGGGCGTGGTTGTTAAAATGACGCAACTTTTCCGCGCGGAGCCGTGCGGACCTCGCGGACGCGTCAAGCATAAACCAACCTCTAAACTTGCTCAGGTTCTTCAGTAATCAGACAGGCTGGTGCTAAAGAAGCCCAATAATAAGCTTCTAATACAGACAAGGTACTTGTGTTGTTTCATAGCCAAACCCTTTTGAATAGCATTTAACAGTTGAAAAAATCTAATTAAATCCTTGATTATTTCTTCAGACATGTCTGAGGAAAAAAATCAGAACATTAAATTTAAATCTAACTTATGTCAGAGATCAAAGTCACTAATTATTGTTTTCTCTCCTCTAAATTTCTACTGTAAGAGACTATTTGTCATTTTTGCTAAGCCACCATTCTGTTTTAGTTTTTTAATTTCTGGGGGGAAAAAAAGACAATTTATCAAAAAAATTGGATTTATTTCAATGGGATGTTGATATTAGTGGAAAATTGTGAAAAAAATCAAATCATGCATATGTCATACAAAGCAAACAATGTTTAAGGAAATGGTGCTATATTGATTTTGCTGAGCTAGTAAAAACATTTACCAGTGTTGTGTGATAAAATACAACAACTTTGGCATGTTTGTGACTTTATTTGTTGATGTTGTTCAAGTTTTAATTCATCTAGATGTTGCTGTCTTTAATTCACGTAAAATCTCTTTGAGCTGTTCTTGAGAGAACCAAAATCAATGTGGTGTAAATTGGTGTAAATTACACTGCATATTTTATCTAGAGCCAATTGTCTGTAGAAATTATTACACTTTTAAAAGTTTGTAGGTTGCACTGTAGAGAAAATGGATCACATGCAAGAACAATTTTCACATAGTTCAGTTAGAGGTTGCATTTATAGGCGCTTACCAACTGCATAAGTTCCTAGAACCATCCTTCCAGTAAGAACATTTTCACGTTGCATTCGCACAGCACTCAGAAACCTTTTGGAGGCGGCCATGACAAAACCACATACAGCAGTGTGAAATGTTAAGTGCCGGAATAACAACACCAAGAAGCTAAGCTCACAATTACACTAACGGGGCTGAGGAGGTGAGACTCTGCATCCCCTCTGAGCCCACCATTATATTACACGTCTCACCACTAGGGCATACTCTATCTTTACCACACTGGTGGTGTGATGACAGAGACAAACTTTAATGCTTTTCTGACCACGTTTTTTTTTAAGTTATTGTAGATTAAATTTATCTAGAGGGCGTTGTGACCAACCACAGAAAAATCCCATTGAGGTCAGCTTTGGTTGACAAAGATGGTTTTCTGTTATTTTGACATTAATCAGACACTGTGTGTTCTTTCTAAAACCAGTGAGCTGAAAGGGGCGGAGCTACAGGGATTAAAACCAACAACCACATCAATGTGTTTGGTGCAGCCACGTGATGTCTCGGGCAGATCGGAGGCTGTTTGTGGAAGTTACAGTCAAACGTAAGGTCATGGCGTCACGCCAGAATTCGCCATGGCATCAAAGTCCCTCCCTATCTGGAAAGCTATCAGATCTGAATGGTCATTACAACATCATGAAGACAGTGCATGACCTTAGTGTCATGTTGACTAAATTAGAGGGGACAAATATGGGCATTTCACCATAAAACTAGACTTCCAATAGTCAGGGGGCGGGGCATAGGTGATGTCAGCTGTCCACATTATCTTTGTCTTCAGATGTGGTCAGTGATCACACAGACAACGTTTGATATACGATCTGATCATGCACATGGGAGTTAAGTCAAGTAATGTAATGGCGAAAGGTCAAAGTTTGAGGCTTAGCCACGCCCACACCTTGATACTTATTTAAAATCCGACGGTTGAATTTTTTCCCCTTTGTCTTAAGAGCACATAGCAGATGTTTGTAGGTGATCGGTGAAAAGGGCGACGGGGCATCAAGGTCCAAACAACATGTGCGAAAACCACTAAATCAAGTACTTGGACCAAAATGGCCGACCTCCTGTGCGACTTTGCACTTGGCTCCAAGAGACTTTTTTGTAGGTCCTGAGACACTACATTAGTGTACCAAATTTCGTGATCCTCAGTCAAAGCTTGGCTTGGGGCTGACAGTTTTAATGGTCCTAGGGGGCGCTATTTCAGAAAATAGGCCACGCCCACAAACTTCAGCTGTGCAGTTCTATTGGGGGTCAGACTCAGATCACTCACCAGACATTTTGTGGCGATGTCACGATAATTGAAGAAATGAGAGGCAAACGTATTGCCATGGCGTGATGGCAAATTTCGCCATGCTCCCAAAGCCCCGCCTTTTTTTCAAACCTGCCAGTACTGCAGACCAAGTGACCTCAACTTGTCAGCTGCTATTTGCCAGAGATTGCTGGTGATTGGGTAAAAGGAATCCAATAGGGAGCTGTGAAAAAAAGAGTGGCGTGGCGACAGGTCAAAGTTTGAGGCTTAGCCACGCCCACACCTTTAAACTTATTTAAAATCCGACGGTTCAAATTTTTCCTTTATGTCTTAAGAGTATATAAGAGAAGTTTGAAGGCGATTGGTGAAAAGAGCGATGGAGCATCACTCTCCAAACAACGTGTGCGAAAACCAGTAAATCGAGTACTTGGACCAAAATGGCTGACTTCCTGTGCAACTTTACATTTGGCTCCAAGAGACTTTTTTGTAGGTCCTGAGACACCACATTAGTGTACCAAATTTCAAAATCCTCAGTCAAAGCATGGCTTGGGGCTGACAGTTTTAATGGTCCTAGGGGGCGCTATTTCAGAAAATAGGCCACGCCCACCGGATGTTCACATCAAATTTTTTGGGGGGCTGGACTAGGATCACTCCCAAGAGGTTTTGTGGCGATATCTTTAGAAATGACGAAATGGTAGGCAAACGTAAGGCCACGTCGGTACGCCTGACTTCGCCGCGCCGCCACAGCCCCGCCTTCTGGAGAAAACTCCCATAAAGTGACGCCAAGCAACCCCAACTTGTCTTCAGTTTCCTGCTAGAAATATGGGGTGATTAGTACAAAGGGCGAATTTTGGACAATTTCCCAGTAAAACTTGACCTTTTAAGGCCTGAGGGGGCGGGGCTTATGTGACATCATCAATCAACCATTCATTTGTCTTTGGGGGACGATGACGATTGTCCATAGCAAATTACTTTAACTGTAATTCTTTCATTTATGAAATTATAGCAATTTGAATTTTTTTGGCGAGTGCTCGAACTTTGAGGCCTGGCCCCGCCCCTTCAGTATTTACGAAAAGTCAGTTTTATTTTCTCATTTGATTCGTCCATCGCTTCTGTTCGATCGCACATTATTTTTGAGACAATCGTGCGAAAAATGATCAAACTGTTCAACCAAATATAGAGCCTAGAAATGGCCAAAATGGGGTAAAAATGGCCACTTTAGTCCAAAATGGCCGACTTCCTGTTTGATATTGACCATGGGTGCAAGAGGCTTTTCTGTGCGTATTGTTGAATTCTACAGGTGTACCAAATTTTATCACTCTACTATGAAAAAAGGTCAATGCGGAGGGGTATTTTTAATTTTCCAGGGGGCGCTGTTGAAACACTTTTATACCAACTTTCACATTGCCAGTGAAATACGTAAATTTCACGCACTTTCTATATTGGGCCAGAATTTGGTGAGTTTTTGGATATGCTAAGACCCCCTAAAGGCCGTCCAAAGACGCGGAAGAAAAAAAAAGAAAAAAAAAAAGAAAGAAAGAAAGAAAAAAAAAAAGAAACGGAGCAGATACAATAGGCCTTCGCAGCGCTTCGCTGCTCGGGCCTAATTAAAGCTGCAAGCAGCGTCGTTCGGCCCTCGCAGCTCCGCGCCGCTCCGGCCTGGCCGGCAGCCCGGGGCACCAGGGCACGTCCGCAGAACACAAACGTCGACCACCCCAACACCAGAAACTGCTAACGGCCACCTTGTCCGCAACTCACCCTGACTCAGCATCCCCTTTGAGCCCACCATTATATTTTATGTCTCACCACTAGGGAATCCTCTATCTTTACCACACTGGTGGTGTGATGACAGTGACCAACTTTAATGCTATTCTGACCATGTTTTTTAAAGTTATCGAAGGATAACGTTATCTAGGTGGCGCTGTGACCAACTACAGAAAAGTCACATTGAGGTCAGCTTTGGTGACATTATATAACATTCACCAACCGTTTGTGCCTCATTGGCTAAAGGGCATGATTGTTCATTGCCATATTCAGTTTCGGGCAAATCGGAGGCCGTTTGTGGAAGTTACAGTCAAATGTAAGGTCATGGCGTCACGCCAGCATTCACCATGGCATCAAAGCCCCTCCCTTTCTGGAAAGCTATCAGATCTGAATGGTCTTTAAAACATCATGAAGACACTGTATGACCTGAGTGTCATTTTCATTAAATTAGAGGGGACAAATATGGGCATTTCACCATAAAACAATAGACTTCCTGTTGTCAGGGGGCGGGGCTTAGGTGATGTCAGCTGTCCACATTGTCGTTGTCTTGAGATGTGGTCAGTGATCACACAGACAAAGTTTGAATTAGATCTGATCATGCACATGGGAGTTATTAAGTCAAGTAATGTCATGGCGAAAGGTCAAAGTTTGAGGCTTAGCCACGCCCACACCTTTATACTTATTTAAAATCCGACGGTTGAATTTTTTCCCCTTTGACTTAAAAGTACATAGCATAAGTTTGAAGGTGATCGGTGTAAAGGGCAACGGGCCATCAATGTCCAAACAACGTGTGCGAAAACCACTAAATCGAGTACTTGGACCAAAATGGCCGACCTCCTGTGCGAAATTGCGCTTGGCTCCAAGAGACTTTTTTGTAGGGCCAGAGACCCTACATGAGTGTACCAATTTTCGTAATCCTCAGTCAAACCTTGTCTTGGGGCTGACAGTTTTAATGGTCCTAGGGGGCGCTATTTCAGAATATAGGCCACGCCCACAAATCTCAGATGCCCATTTCTATTGGGGGTCAGACTAGGATCACTCACCAGACATTTTGTGGCGATGTCACGATAATTGAAGAAATGAGAGGCAAACGTATTGCCATGGCGTGATGGCGAATTTCGCCATGCTCCCAAAGCCCCGCCTTTTTTCAAAACCTGCCAGTACTGTAGACCAAGTGACCTCAACTTGTCAGCTGCTATTTACCAGAGATTCCAGGTGATTGGGTAAAAGGAGTCCAATAGGGAGCTGTGAAAAAAAGAGTGGCGTGGCGAAAGGTCAAAGTTTGAGGCTTAGCCACGCCCACACCTTTATACTTATTTAAAATCCGACGGTTGAATTTTTTCCTCTATGTCTTAAGAGTATATAGCAGAAGCTCGAAGGCGATTGGTGAAAAGGGCGACGGAGCATCACTCTCCAAACAACGTGTGTGAAAACCACTAAATCGCGCACTTGGACCAAAATGGCCGACTTCCTGTGCGACTTTGCACTTGGCTCCAAGAGACTTTTTTGTAGGTCCTGAGACACCACATTAGTGTACCAAATTTCGTAATCCTCAGTCAAAGCATGGCTTGGGGCTGACAGTTTTAATGGTCCTAGGGGGCGCTAATACAGAAAATAGGCCACGCCCACAAACTTAAGCTGACCTTTTCTATTGGGGGTCAGACTAGGATCACTCACAACAATGGTCGAGGTGATATCACGATAAATGAAGAAATGAGAGGCAAACGTATTTCCATGGCGTGATGGCGAAGTTCGCCATGCTCCCAAAGCCCCGCCTTTTTGCAAAACCTTCCAGTACTGGAGACCAAGTGACCTCAACTTGCCTGCTGCTATTTACCAGAGATTCCTGGTGATTGGGTAAAAGGAGTCCAATAAGGAGCTGTGAAAAAAAGAGTGGCGTGGCGAAAGGTCAAAGTTTGAGGCTTAGCCACGCCCACACCTTTATACTTATTTAAAATCCGACGGTTGAATTTTTTCCTCTATGTCTTAAGACTATATAGCAGAAGTTTGAAAGTGATTGGTGAAAAGGGCGACGGAGTATCACTCTCCAAACAACGTGTGTGAAAACCACTAAATCGTGCACTTGGACCAAAATGGCTGACTTCCTGTGCGACTTTGCACTTGGCTTCAAGAGACTTTTTTGTAGGTCCTGAGACACCACATTAGTGTACCAAATTTCGTAATCCTCAGTCAAAGCATGGCTTGGGGCTGACAGTTTTAATGGTCCTAGGGGGCGCTATTTCAGAAAATAGGCCACGCCCACCAGATGTTCACATCAGATCTTTTGGGGGGCCGGACTAGGATCACTCACAAGAAGTTTCGTGACGATATCTTTGGAAATGACGAAATGGGAGGCAAACGTAAGGCCAAGGCGGTACGCCTGAATTCGCTGCGCCGCCACAGCCCCGCCCTCTGCCGAAAACTCCCATAAAGTGACGCCAAGCAACCCCCACTTGTCTTGAGTTACCAGCTATAAATTTGTGGTGATTAAGTGAAATGGGGCAATTTGGGACCTTTCACAGTAAAACTTGATCTTTTTGGTCCTGAGGGGGCGGGGCTTGTGTGATGTCATCATCCGACCATTCAATTTACTTTGTGGGTGGATGACGAATGACCACAGAAAGTTTGGTAACTCTATTCCATTCAGTTATGAAGTTATAGCAATTTAAATATTTTTGGCGAGTAGTCAAACTTCGAGGCCTGGCTCCGCCCCTTCAACATATACGAAAACTCAGAATCCTTATCTCATTTTGTTCGCCCATCCCTTCTGAGCAATTTTACACAATTTTTGAGACGATCGTGCGAAAAATGATCGAGCAATCCAATCAGAAACGGACCCTAAAAACGGCAAAAACGGCAAAAAATCGCCATTTCAACCCAAAATGGCCGACTTCCTGTTTGATATTGACCATGGTTGCAAGAGACTTTTCTGTGCGGACTGTTGAGTACTACAAGTGTACCAAATTTCATAACTGTACGATAAACTAAGCTTTAGGGAGAGGGTTTTTTTTCACTTTTTAGGGGGCGCTGTTCAGCCATTTTCTTTGCGATTTTTTTGGGACCTTTAAAATATCAAATTTTTCACCAGGCCTGACAAGTGTGCAAAATATTGTGAGTTTTGGGGTATGTTAAGGTCCCCAAAAAGCCGTTCAAAGCGGGCTAAGAATAATAAAAAATAATTAAAGCTGCAAGCAGCGTCGTTCGGCCCTCGCAGCGAAGCAGCTCGCCCTCCTTCCGCACCCCCTCCGCTCCATCCCCGACGCTCTCCAAACCCAGCTCTGCGCTTCTCCATCCTGGCCGGCAGCCGGGAGCACCAGGGCACGTCTGGCAGAACAGACAGTCAACCACCCCGACACCAGAAACCGTGAATGGCCTCCTCGTCCACACCTCACCCTGACTCAGCATCCCCTCTGAGCCCACCATTACACGTCTCACCACTAGGAGATACTCTATCTTTACCACACTGGTGATGTGATGTTCAGTCTCGGGCAAATCGGAGGCTGTTTGTGGAAGTTACAGTCAAACGTAAGGTCACAGCTTCACGCCAGAAATCGCCATGGCATCAAAGCCCCTCCCTTTCTGAAAAGCTATCAGATCTGAATGGTCATTACAACATCATGAAGACAGTGCATGACCTTAGTGTCATGTTGACTAAATTAGAGGGGACAAATATGGGCATTTCACCATAAAACAGTAGACTTCCTGTAGTCAGGGGGCGGGGCTTAGGTGATGTCAGCTGTCCACATTGTCACTGTCTTCAGATGTGGTCAGTGATCACACAGACAAAGTTTGAAATTGATCTGATCATGCACATGGGAGTTATTAAGTCAAGTAACGTAATGGCGACTGGTCAAAGTTTGAGGCTTAGCCACGCCCACACCTTTATACTTATTTAAAATCCGACGGTTGAATTTTTTCCTCTATGTCTTAAGAGTATATAGCAGGAGTTTGAAGGTGATCGGTGGAAAGGACGACGAGACATCATTCTCCTAATAACGTGTGGGAAAACCACTAAATCGAGTACTTGGACCAAAATGGCCGACCTCCTGTGCGACATTGGACTTGGCTCCAAGAGACTTTTTTGTAGGTCCTGAGACACTACATTAGTGTGCCAAATTTCGTGATCCTCAGTCAAAGCATGGCTTGGGGCTGATAGTTTTAATGGTCCTAGGGGGCGCTATTTCAGAAAATAGGCCACGCCCACAAACTTCAGCTGTCCAATTCTATTAGGGGTCAGAGTAAGATCACTCATCAGAAATTGTGTGGTGATGTAACAATGATTGAAGAAATGAGAGACAAACGTATTTCCATGGCGTGATGGTGAATTTCGCCATGCTCCCAAAGCCCCGCCTTTATTCGAAACCTGCCAGTACTATAAACCAAGTGACCTCAACTTGTCTGCTGCTATTTGCCAGTGATTGCTGGTGATTGGTTAAAAGGAGTCCAATAGGGAGCTGTGAAAAAAAGAGTGGCGTGGCGACAGGTCAAAGTTTGAGGCTTAGCCACGCCCACACCTTTATACTTATTTAAAATCCGACGGTTGAATTTTTTCATCTATGTCTTAAGAGTGTATAGCAGATGTTTGAAGGTGATTGGTGAAAAGGGCGATGGTGCAACACTCTCCAAACAACGTGTGCGAAAACCACTAAATCGAGTACTTGGACCAAAATGGCCGACTTCCTGTGCGACTTGGTGCTTGGCTCCAAGAGACTTTTTTGTAGGTCCTGAGACACCACATTAGTGTACCAAATTTCGTAATCCTCAGTCAAAGCCTGGCTTGGGGCTGACAGTTTTAATGGTCCTAGAGGGCGCTATTTCAGAAAATAGGCCACGCCCACAGGATTTTCACATCACATTTTTTGGGGGGCAGGACTAGGATCACTCCCAAGAAGTTTTGTGGCGATATCTTTAGAAATGACGAAATGGGAGGCAAACGTAAGGCCTAAGCGGTACGCCTGACTTCGCCGTGCCGCCACAGCCCCGCCTTCTGCAGAAAACTCCCATAAAGTGACGCCAAGCAACCCCAACTTGTCTTCAGTTACCTGCTACAAATTTGGGGTGATTATTTGAAAGGGCGAATTTTGGAAAATTTCCCAGTAAAACTTGACCTTTTAAGTCCTGAGGGGGCGGGGCTTGTGTGACATCATCTATCGACCATTCATTTGTCTTCGGGGGGCGATGGCAATTGTCCTTAGAAATTGTTTTAACTGTAATTCTTTCATTTGTGAAATTATAGCAATTTGAATTTTTTTGGCGAGTGCTCGAACTTTGAGGCCTGGCCCCGCCCCTTCAGTATTTACGAAAAGTCAATTTTATTGTCTCATTTGAATCGTCCATCGCTTTTGTTCGATCTCGCACTATTTTTGAGACGATGGTGCGAAAAATGACCAAACTGTTCAACCAAATATAGACCCTAGAATTGGCCAAAACGGCTAAAAATCCTCATTTCAACCCAAAATGGCCGACTTCCTGTTTTATATTGACCATGGTTGCAAGAGGCTTTTCTGTGCGGACTGTTGAGTATTATCAGTATACCAAATTTCATAACTGTACGATAAACTAAGCTTTATGGAGAGGGGTATTTTTCACTTTCTAGGGGGCACTGTCGAGCCACTTTTTTATGAACTTTCACATCGCCAGTGAAATACGTAAATTTCACGCACTTTCTATATTGAGCCAGAATTTGGTGACTTTTTGGATATGCTAAGACCCCCTAAAGGCCACCCAAAGACGCGGAAGAAAAAAGAATAATAATAATAAGAAGAAACGGAGCAGATACAATAGGCCTTCGCAGCTTCACTGCTCGGGCCTAATTAAAGCTGCAAGCAGCGTCGTTCGGCCCTCGCAGCGAAGCTGCTCGCCCTCCTTCCGCACCCCCTCCGCTCCATCCCCGACGCTCTCCAAACCCAGCTCCGCGCTTGTCCATCCTGGCCGGCAGCCGGGGGCACCAGGGCACGTCTGGCAGAACAGAAAGTCAACCGCCCCGACACCAGAAACCGTGAACGGCCTCCTCGTCCACACCTCACCCTGATTCAGCATCCCCTCTGAGCCCAGCATTACACGTCTCACCACTAGGAGATACTCTATCTTTACCACACTGGTGATGTGATGTTCAGTCTCGGGCAAATCGGAGGCTGTTTGTGGAAGTTACAGTCAAACGTAAGGTCACAGCGTCACGCCAGAAATCGCCATGGCATCAAAGCTCCTCCCTTTCTGAAAAGCTATCAGATCTGAATAGTCATTACAACATCATGAAGACAGTGCATGACCTTAGTGTCATGTTGACTAAATTAGAGGGGACAAATATGGGCATTTCACCATAAAACAGTAGACTTCCTGTAGTCAGGGGGCGGGGCTTAGGTGATGCCAGCTGTCCACATTGTCACTGTCTTCAAATGTGGTCAGTGATCACACAGACAAAGTTTGAAATTGATCTGATCATGCACATGGGAGTTATTAAGTCAAGTAACGTAATGGCGACTGGTCAAAGTTTGAGGCTTAGCCACGCCCACACCTTTATACTTATTTAAAATCCGACGGTTGAATTTTTTCCTCTATGTCTTAAGAGTATATAGCAGAGGTTTGAAGGTGATCGGTGGAAAGGGCGAGGAGATATCATTCTCCTAATAACGTGTGCGAAAACCACTAAATTGAGTACTTGGACCAAAATGGCCGACCTCCTGTGCGACATTGTGCTTGGCTCCAAGAGACTTTTTTGTAGGTCCTGGTACACTACATTAGTGTGCCAAATTTTGTGATCCTCAGTCAAAGCATGGCTTGGGGCTGACTGTTTTAATGGTCCTAGGGGGCGCTGTTTCAGAAAATAGGCCACGCCCACAAACTTCAGCTGTCCAATTCTATTAGGGGTCAGAGTAGGATCACTCATCAGAACTTGTATGGCGATGTCACAATGACTGAAGAAATGAGAGACAAACGTATTTCCATGTCGTGATGGCGAATTTCGCCATTCTCCCAAAGCCCCGCCTTTATTCGAAACCTGCCAGTACTATAGACCAAGTGACCTCAACTTGTCTGCTGCTATTCGCCACTGTTTGGTGGTGATTGGTTAAAAGGAGTCCAATAGGGAGCTGTGAAAAAAAAGAGTGGCGTGGCGACAGGTCAAAGTTTGAGGCTTAGCCACGCCCACACCTTTATACTTATTTAAAATCCGACGGTTGAATTTTTTCATCTATGTCTTAAGAGTATGTAGCCGAAGTGTGAAGGCAATTGGTGAAAAGGGCGACGGAGCATCACTCTCCAAACAACGTGTGCGAAAACCACTAAATTGCGCACTTGGACCAAAATGGCCGACTTCCTGTGCGACAATGCACTTGGCTCCAAGAGACTTTTTTGTAGGTCCTGAGACACCACATTAGTGTACCAAATTTCGTAATCCTCAGTCAAAGCATGGCTTGGGGCTGTCAGTTTTAATGGTCCTAGGGGGCGCTATTTCAGATAATAGACCACGCCCACCGGAATTTCACATCAGATCTTTTGGGGGGCCAGACTAGGATCACTCACAAGAAGCTTCGTGGCGATATCTCTAGAAATGACGAAATGGGAGGCAAACGTAAGGCCTAAGCGGTACGCCTGAATTCGCCGCGCCGCCACAGCCCCGCCTTCTGCAGAAAACTCCCATAAAGTGAAGCCAAGCAACCCCAACTTGTCTTCAGTTTCCCGCTACAAATTTGGGGTGATTATTGGAAAGGGCGAATTTTGGAAAATTTCCCAGTAAAACTTGACCTTTTAAGTCCTGAGGGGGCGGGGCTTATGTGACATCATCAATCGACCATTCATTTGTCTTCGGAGGGCGATGACAATTGTCCACAGAACATTTCTTTAACTGTAATTCTTTCATTTATGAAATTATAGCAATTTGAATTTTTTTGGCGAGTGCTCGAACTTTGAGGCCTGGCCCCGCCCCTTCAGTATTTACGAAAAGTCAATTTTATTGTCTCATTTGAATCGTCCATCGCTTCTGTTCGATCTCGCACAATTTTTGAGACGATGGTGCGAAAAATGACCAAACTGTTCAACCAAATATAGACCCTAGAAATGGCCAAAACGGGGTCAAAATGGCCACTTTACTCCAAAATGGCCGACTTCCTGTTTGATATTGACCATGGTTGCAAGAGACTTTTCTGTGCGGACTGTTGAGTACTACAAGTATACCAAATTTCATAACTGTACGATAAACTAAGCTTTAAGGAGAGGGGTATTTTTCACTTTCTAGGGGGCGCTGTTCAGTCACTTTTTGACGAACTTTCACATCGCCAGTGAAATACGTAAATTTCACGCACTTTCTATATTGGGCCAGAATTTGGTGACTTTTTGGATATGCTAAGACCCCCTAAAGGCCATTCAAAGACGCGGAAGAAAAAAGAATAATAATTAAATTAAAGCTGCAAGCAGCGTCGTTCGGCCCTCGCAGCGAAGATGCTCACCCTCCTTCCGCACCCCCTCCGCTCCATCCCCGATGCTCTCCAAACCCAACTCCCCGCCGCTCCGTCCTGGCCGGCAGCACGGGGCACCAGGGCACGTCCACGGACTGAAACGTCCACCACCCTGACACCAAGAAAAGCTAACAGTCACCTCATCCACACCTCACCCTGAATCAGCATCCCCTCCGAGCCTACCATTATATTACATGTCTCACCACTAGGGCATACTTTATCTTTAGCACACTGTTGGTGTGATGACACAGACCAACTTTAGTGCTTTTTTGCCCATATTTATTAAAGTTTTCGAAAGTTAAAGTTATCTAGGGGGCGCTGTGATCAATTACAGAAAAATCCCATTGAGGTCAGCTTTGGTTGACAAGGACAGTTTTCTGTTATTTTGGCATCAAACGGACGTTGTGTGTGTTATCTAAAGCCAGTGAGCTGAAAGGGGCGGAGCTACAGGGATTTGAATCAACAACCACATCAATGTGTTTGGTGCAGTCACGTGATGTCACAAGCCAAGTATAATGCCATTCTGACTTTGACTTTAGAAGTTAATAAAGTTTGAACCCATCTAGGGGGCGTTGTGACCATTTACAAGTAAATGCCATAGAGGTCATCTTTGGTCATCAAAGATGGTTTTCTGTTAATTTGGAATCAATCAAACGTTGCATGGGTCATCTAGAGACAAAAAGCTGTAAGTGGGTGGAGTTAAAGTGAATTGAACAAGTGATCACATACATGTGTTGATTGCAGATGTGTGATGACTCCCACAATGTTTGATGTAGTTTGGAACTTTTTTGCAGAAGTTACAAAGGTTTTTTGTATCTAGGGGGCGCTGTCCCAAATTTAAGAATTATTCCATGAAGAAGTTTGTAGGTTGATGACAGTCATTTGTGTGCAGTTTGGTGTGAATTGCATCATGCATGTGTTATTAAGGGCCTAATATCTGTCAGGGGGCGGAGCTAAAGCAATATCAACAACTTACCACAGGACTGTGGTGGGTGCCATTGTGTGAGTACACATAGCAAGTTTGGTGCAGTTACGACCTCGTCTGTAGGAGTTATTACAGTTTTAATGGTGTGTAGGGGGCGCTGTGGTGACATTACACAACTTTCACCAACGGTGTGTGCCTCGTTGAATAAAGGGCATGATTGTTGATTGCCATGTTCAGTCTCGGGCAGATCGGAGGTTGTTAGTGGAAGTTACAGTCAAACGTAAGGTCACGGCGTCACGCCAGAATTCGCCGTGGCATCAAAGCCCTTCCCTTTCTGAAAAGCTATCAGATCTGAATGGTCATTACAACATCATGAAGACAGTGTCATGTTGACTAAAGTAGAGGGGACAAATATGGGCATTTCACCATTAAAAAATAGACTTCCTGTAGTCAGGGGGCGGGGCATAGGTGATGTCAGCTGTCCACATTGTCATTGTCTTGAGATGTGGTCAATGATCACACAGACGGAGTTTGATATAGATCTGATCATGCACATGGGAGTTGTTAAGTCAAGTAATGTAATGGCGAAAGGTCAAAGTTTGAGGCTTAGCCACGCCCACACCTTTATACTTGTATAAAATCCGACGGTTGAATTTTTTCCTCTATGTCTTAAGATTATATAGCAGGAGTTTGAAGGTGATAGGTGGAAAGGACGACGAGACATCATTCTCCTAATAACGTGTGTGAAAACCACTAAATCGAGTAATTGGACCAAAATGGCCGACTTCCTGTGCGACTTTGCACTTGGCTCAAAGAGACTTTTTTGTAGGTCCTGAGACCCCACATTAGTGTACCAAATTTCGTACTCCTCAGTCAAAGCATGGCTTGGGGCTGACAGTTTTAATGGACCTAGGGGGCGCTATTTCAGAAAATAGGCCACGCCCATTTGATGTTCACATGAGATCTTTTGGGGGGCCGGACTAGGATCACTCACAAGACGTTTCGTGACTGTATCTATAGAAATGACGACATGGGAGGCACATGTATGGTCACGGCGGTACGCCTGACTTCGCCGCGTCGCCACAGCCCCGCCTTCTGCAGAAAACACCCATAAAGTGACGTCAAGCAACGCCAACTTCTCTTCAGTTACCTGCTACAAATTCGGGCTGATTATTCGACAGGGCGAATTTTGGAAAATTTCCCAGTAAAACTTGACGTTTTAAGTCCTGAGGGGGCGGGGCTTGTGTGACATCATCCAGCGACCATTCATTTGTCTTCGGGGGGCGATGACGATTATCCATAGAAAGTTACTTTAACTGTAATTCTTTCATTTGTGAAATTATAGCAATTTGAATTTTTTTGGCGAGTGCTCGAACTTTGAGGCCTGGCCCCGCCCCTTCAGTATTTACGAAAAGTCAATTTTATTTTCTCATTTGAAGCGTCCATCGCTTCTGTTCGATGGCACACTATTTTTGAGACTATGGTACGAAAAATGACGAAACTGTTCAACCAAATATAGACCCTAGAAATGGCCAAAACGGCTAAAAATCGCCATTTCAACCCAAAATGGCCGACTTCCTGTTTTATATTGACCATGGTTGCAAGAGGCTTTTTTGTGCGGACTGTTGAGTAGTACCAGTATACCAAATTTCATAACTGTACGATAAACTAAGCTTTATGGAGAGGGGTATTTTTCACTCTTTAGGGGGCGCTGTCGAGCCACTTTTTTATCAACTTTCACATCGCCAGTGAAATACGTAAATTTCACGCACTTTCTATATTGGGCCAGAATTTGGTGACTTTTTGGATATGCTAAGACCCCCTAAAGGCCACCCAAAGACGCGGAAGAAAAAAGAAAGCGTAATAATAATAAACGGAGCAGATACAATAGGCCTTCGCAGCGCTTCGCTGCTCGGGCCTAATTAAAGCTGCAAGCAGCGTCGTTCGGCCCTCGCAGCTCCGCGCCGCTCCGGCCTGGCCGGCAGCCCGGGGCACCAGGGCACGTCTGGCAGAACAGAAACGTCAACCACCCCGACACCAGAAACCGCAAATGGCCTCCTCGTCCGCACCTCACCCTGACTCAGCATCCCCTCTGAGCTCACCATTAAATTGAATTGTAAGGTTACGGCGTTACGCCAGAATTCGCCATGGCATCAAAGCCCCTCCCTATCTGGAAAGCTATCAGATCTGAATGGTCATTACAGCATCATGAAGACCGTGCATGACCTTAGTGTCATGTTGACTAAATTAGAGGGGACAAATATGGGCATTTCAGCATAAAACAATAGACTTCCTGTATTCAGGGGGCGGGGCTTAGGTGATGTCAGCTGTCCACATTGTCATTGTTTAAAGATATGGTCAATGATCACACAGACAAAGTTCGAAAAAGATCTGATCATGCACATGGGAGTTATTAAGTCAAGTAAAGTAATGGCGAAAGGTCAAAGTTTGAGACTTAGCCACGCCCACACCTTTCAACTTTTGAAAAATCCGACGGTTGAATTTTTTCTCCTATGTCTTAAGAGTAAATAGCAGAAGTTTGAAGGCGATTGGTGAAAAGGGCAACGGAGCATCACTCTCCAAACAACGTGTGCCAAAACAACTAAATCGCGTACTTGGACCAAAATGGCCGACTTCCTGTGCGACTTTGCACTTGGCTCCAAGAGACTTTTTTGTAGGTCCGGAGACACCTCATTAGTGTACCAAATTTCGTAATCCTCAGTCAAAGAATGGCTAGGGGCTGACAGTTTTAATGGTCCTAGGGGGCGCTATTTCAGAAAAATGGCCACGCCCACAAATTTTAGCTGTCCATTTCTATTGGGGGTCAGACTAGGATCACTCACAACAAATTTCGAGGTGATATCTCGATAACTTAAGAAATGAGAGGCAAACGTATTTCCATGGCGTGATGGCGATTTTCGCCATGCTCCCAAAGCCCCGCCTTTTTTCAAAACCTGCCAGTACTGGAGACAAAGTAACCTCAACTTGTCTACTGCTGTTTGCCACAGAATCCTGGTGTTTGGGTAAAAGGAGTCCAGTAGGGAGCTGTGAAAAAAAGAGTGGCGTGGCGACAGGTCAAAGTTTGAGGCTTAGCCACGCCCACATCTTTCAACTTTTGAAAAATCCGACGGTTGAATTTTTTCCCCTATGTCTTAAGAGTATATAGCAGAAGTTTGAAGGAGATTGGTGAAAAGGGCGACGGAGCATCACTCTCCAAACAACGTGTGCGAAAACCACTAAATCGCGCACTTGGACCAAAATGGCCGACTTCCTGTGCGACTTTGCGCTTGGCTCCAAGAGACTTTTTTGTAGGTCCTGAGACACCACATTAGTGTACCAAATTTCGTAATCCTCAGTCAAAGCATAGCTTGGGGCTATTAGTTTAAATGGTCCTAGGGGGCGCTATTTAAGAAAATAGGCCACGCCCACTAAATTCAGATATCTATGTCGCTTGGGGGTCAGACTAGGATCACGCACCAGAAGTTTCGTAGCAATATCACGATAACTGAAGAAATGAGAGGCAAACATACTTCCATGGCGTGATGGCGATTTTCGCCATGCTCCTGAAGCCCCGCCTTTTTTTGAAACCTGCCAGTACTGGATACCAAGTGACCTCAAGTTGTCTACTGCTGTTTGCCAGAGATTCCTGCTGATTGGGTAAAAGGAGTCCAGTAGGGAGCTGTGAAAAAATGAGTGGCGTGGCGACAGGTCAAAGTTTGAGGCTTAGCCACGCCCACACCGTTAAACTTTTGAAAAATCCGACGGTTGAATTTTTTCCTCTTTGTTTTAAGAGTATATAGCAGACGTTTCAAGGAGATTGGTGAAAAGGGCGACGGAGCATCACTCTCCAAACAAGGTGTGCGAAAACCAGTAAATCGCGTACTTGGACCAAAATGGCCGACTTCCTGTGCGACTTTGCACTTGGCTCCAAGAGACTTTTTTGTAGGTCCTGAGACACCACATTAGTGTACCAAATTTCGTAATCCTCAGTCAAAGCATGGCTTGGGGCTGACAGTTTTAATGGTCCTAGGGGGCGCTATTTCAGAAAATAGGCCACGCCCACCGGATGTTCACATCAGATCTTTTGGGGGGCCAGACTAGGATCACTCACAAGAAGTTTCGTGATGATATCTTTAGAAATGACGAAATGGGAGGCAAACGTAAGGCCACGGCGGTACGCCTGACTTCGCCGCGCCGCCACAGCCCCGCCCTCTGCCGAAAACTCACATAATGTGACACCAAGCAACCCCCACTTGTCTTGAGTTACCAGCTACAAATTTGTGGTGATTTAGTGAAATGGGGCAATTTGGGACCTTTCACAGTAAAACTTAACCTTTTTGGTCCTGAGGGGGCGGGGCTTGTGTGATGTCATCATGCGACCATTCAATTTACTTTGTGAGGTGATGACGAATGACCACAGAAAGTTTGGTAACTCTATTCCATTCAGTTATGAAGTTATAGCAATTTAAAAATTTTTGGCGAGTAGTCAAACTTCGAGGCCTGGCCCCGCCCCTTCAGTATTTACGAAAAGTCAATTTTATTGTCTCATTTTGTTCGCCCATCTCTTCTGAGCAATTTTACAGAATTTTTGAGATGATCGTGCAAAAAATGATCGAGCAATCCAATCAGAAACGGACCCTAAAAACGGCCAAAACGGCAAAAAATCGCCATTTCAACCCAAAATGGCCGACTTCCTGTTTGATATTGACCATGCTTGCAAGAGACTTTTCTGTGCGGACTATTGAGTACTATAAGTGTACCAAATTTCATAACGGTACGATAAACTAAGCTTTATGGAGAGGGTTTTTTTTCATTTTCTAGGGGGCGCTGTTCAGCCAATTTCTTTGCGATTTTTTTGGGACCTTTAAAATATCAAATTTTTCACCAGGCCTGACAAGTATGCAAAATATTGTGAGTTTTGGGGTATGTTAAGGTCCCCAAAAAGCCATTCAAAGGGGCACCGGAATAATAAATAAAAAAAATAATAATTAAAGCTGCAAGCAGCGTCGTTCGGCCCTCGCAGCTCCGCGCCGCTCCGGCCTGGCCGGCAGCCCGGGGGAACCAGGGCATGTCTGGCAGAACAGAAACGTCAATCATCCCGTCACCGGAAACAGCAAATGGCCTCCTAGTCCGCACCTCACCCTGACTAAGCATCCCCTCTGAGCTCACCATTAAATTGAATTGTAAGGTTACGGCATACGCAAGAATTCGCCATGGCATCAAAGCCCCTCCCTTTCTGGAAAGCTATCAGATTTGAATGGCCATTACAGCATCATGAAGACAGTGCATGACCTAGGTGTCATGTTGACTAAATTAGAGGGGACAAATATGGGCATTTCAGCATAAAATAATAACTTCCTTTAGTCAGGGGGCGGGGCTTAGATGATGTCAGCTGTCCACATTGTCATTGTTTACAGATATGGTCAATGATCACACAGACAAAGTTCGAAAAAGATCTGATCATGCACATGGGAGTTATTAAGTCAAGTAATGGCGAAAGGTCAAAGTTTGAGGCTTAGCCACGCCCACACCTTTCAACTTTTGAAAAATCCGACGGTTGAATTTTTTCCCCTATGCCTTAAGAGTATATAGCAGAAGTTTGAAGGCGATTGGTGAAAAGGGCGACGGAGCATCACTCTCCAAACAACGTGTGCGAAAACCACTAAATCGCGTACTTGGACCAAAATGGCCGACTTCCTGTGCAATTCTGTGCTTGGCTCCAAGAGACTTTTTTGTAGGTCCTGGGACACCACATTAGTGTACTAAATTTCGTAATCCTCAGTGAAAGCATGGCTTGGGGCTATTAGTTTAAATGGTCCTAGGGGGCGCTATTTCAGAAATTAGGCCACGCCCACATATTTCAGCTGTCTATGTCTCTTTGGGGTCAGACTAGGATCACTCACCAGAAGTTTCGTAACGATATCACGATAAATGAAGAAATGAGAGGCAAACGTATTTCCATGGCGTGATGGCGATTTTCGCCATGCTCCCAAAGCCCCGCCTTTTTTTGAAACCTTCCAGTACTGGATACCAAGTGACCTCAAGTTGTCTACTGCTATTTGCCAGAGACTCCTGCTGATTGGGTAAAAGGAGTCCAGTAGGGAGCTGTGAAAAAAAGAGTGGCGCGGCGACAGGTCAAAGTTTGAGGCTTAGCCACGCCCACACCTTTCAACTTTTGAAAAATCCGACGGTTGAATTTTTTCCCCTATGCCTTAAGAGTATATAGCAGAAGTTTGAAGGCGATTGGTGAAAAGGGCGACGGAGCATCACTCTCCAAACAACGTGTGCGAAAACCACTAAATCGCGTACTTGGACCAAAATGGCCGACTTCCTGTGCAATTTTGTGCTTGGCTCCAAGAGACTTTTTTGTAGGCCCTGGGACACCACATTAGTGTACCAAATTTCGTAATCCTCAGTCAAAGCATGGCTTGGGGCTATTAGTTTAAATGGTCCTAGGGGGCGCTATTTCAGAAATTAGGCCACGCCCACATATTTCAGCTGTCTATGTCTCTTTGGGGTCAGACTAGGATCACTCACCAGAAGTTTCGTAATGATATCACGATAAATGAAGAAATGAGAGGCAAACGTATTTCCATGGCGTGATGGCGATTTTCGCCATGCTCCCAAAGCCCTGCCTTTTTTTGAAACCTTCCAGTACTGGAGACCAAGTGACCTCAAGTTGTCTACTGCTATTTGCCAGAGACTCCTGCTGATTGGGTAAAAGGAGTCCAGTAGGGAGCTGTGAAAAAAAGAGTGGCGCGGCGACAGGTCAAAGTTTGAGGCTTAGCCACGCCCACACCTTTCAACTTTTGAAAAATCCGACGGTTGAATTTTTTCCTCTATGTCTTAAGAGCAGATGGCAGAAGTTTGAAGGAGATTGGTGAAAATGGCGACGGAGCATCACTCTCCAAACAACGTGTGCGAAAACCACTAAATTGCGTACTTGGACCAAAATGGCCGACTTCCTGTGCAACTTTGCACTTGGCTCCAAGAGACTTTTTTGTAGGTCCTGAGACACCACATTAGTGTACCAAATTTCGTACTCCTCAGTCAAAGCATGGCTTGGGGCTGACAGTTTTAATGGTCCTAGGGGGCGCTATTTCAGAAAATAGGCCACGCCCACCGGATGTTCACATCAGATCTTTTGAGGGGCCGGACTAGGATCACTCACAACAAGTTTCGTGACGATATCTTTAGAAATGACGAAATGGAAGGCAAACGTAAGGCCATGGCGGTACGCCTGACTTCGCCGCGCCGCCACAGCCCCACCTTCTGCCGAAAACTCCCATAAAGTGACGCCAAGCAACCTCCACTTGTCTTGAGTTAACAGCTACAAGTTTGTGGTGATTAAGTGAAATGGGGCAATTTGGGACCTTTCACAGTAAAACTTGACCTTTTTGGTCCTGAGGGGGCGGGGCTTGTGTGATGTCATCATCCGACCATTCAATTTACTTTGTGGCTGGATGACGAATGACCACAGAAAGTTTGGTAATTCTATTCCTTTCAGTTATGAAGTTATAGCAATTTAAAATTTTTTGGCGAGTAGTCAAACTTCGAGGCCTGGCCCCGCCCCTTCAACATGTACGAAAAGTCAGAATCTTTGTCTCATTTTGTTCGCCCATCCCTTCTGAGCAATTTTACACAATTTTTGAGACGATCGTGCAAAAAATGATCGAGCAATCCAATCAGAAACGGACCCTAAAAAGGGCCAAAACGGCAAAAAATCGCCATTTCAACCCAAAATGGCCGACTTCCTGTTTGATATTGACCATGCATGCAAGAGACTTTTCTGTGCGGACTGTTTAGTACTATAAATGTACCAAATTTCATAACTGTACGATAAACTAAGCTTTATGGAGAGGGTTTTTTTTCACTTTGTAGGGGGCGCTGTTCAGCCATTTTCTTTGCGATTTTTTTGTGACCTTTAAAATATCAAATTTTTCACCAGGCCTGACAAGTTTGCAAAATATTGTGAGTTTTGGGGTATGTTAAGGTCCCCAAAAAGCTGTTCAAAGGGGGCACGGAATAACAAAAAATAATCAGAGCAAAAACAAGAGGCCTTCGCAGCGCTTTCGCTGCTCGGGCCTAATAAACAGAGCAAAAACAAGAGGCCTTCGCAGCGCTTTCGCTGCTCGGGCCTAATTAAAGCTGCAAGCAGCGTCGTTCGGCCCTCGCAGCTCCGCGCCGCTCCGGCCTGGCCGGCAGCCCGGGGCACCAGGGCACGTCCGCAGAACACAAACGTCGACCACCCCAACACCAGAAACTGCTAACGGCCACCTTGTCCGCAACTCACCCTGACTCAGCATCCCCTTTGAGCCCACCATTATATTTTATGTCTCACCACTAGGGAATCCTCTATCTTTACCACACTGGTGGTGTGATGACAGTGACCAACTTTAATGCTATTCTGACCATGTTTTTTAAAGTTATCGAAGGATAACGTTATCTAGGTGGCGCTGTGACCAACTACAGAAAAGTCCCATTGAGGTCAGCTTTGGTGACATTATATAACATTCACCAACCGTTTGTGCCTCATTGGCTAAAGGGCATGATTGTTCATTGCCATATTCAGTTTCGGGCAAATCGGAGGCCGTTTGTGGAAGTTACAGTTAAATGTAAGGTCATGGCGTCACGCCAGCATTCACCATGGCATCAAAGCCCCTCCCTTTCTGGAAAGCTATCAGATCTGAATGGTCTTTAAAACATCATGAAGACACTGTATGACCTGAGTGTCATTTTCATTAAATTAGAGGGGACAAATATAGGCATTTCACCATAAAACAATAGACTTCCTGTTGTCAGGGGGCGGGGCTTAGGTGATGTCAGCTGTCCACATTGTCGTTATCTTGAGATGTGGTCAGTGATCACACAGACAAAGTTTGAATTAGATCTGATCATGCACATGGGAGTTATTAAGTCAAGTAATGTCATGGCGAAAGGTCAAAGTTTGAGGCTTAGCCACGCCCACACCTTTATACTTATTTAAAATCCGACGGTTGAATTTTTTCCCCTTTGACTTAAAAGTACATAGCATAAGTTTGAAGGTGATCGGTGTAAAGGGCAACGGGCCATCAATGTCCAAACAACGTGTGCGAAAACCACTAAATTGAGTACTTGGACCAAAATGGCCGACCTCCTGTGCGAAATTGCGCTTGGCTCCAAGAGACTTTTTTGTAGGGCCAGAGACCCTACATGAGTGTACCAATTTTCGTAATCCTCAGTCAAACCTTGTCTTGGGGCTGACAGTTTTAATGGTCCTAGGGGGCGCTATTTCAGAATATAGGCCACGCCCACAAATCTCAGATGCCCATTTCTATTGGGGGTTAGACTAGGATCACTCACCAGACATTTTGTGGCGATGTCACGATAATTGAAGAAATGAGAGGCAAACGTATTGCCATGACGTGATGGCGAATTTCACCATGCTCCCAAAGCCTCGCCTTTTTTCAAAACCTGCCAGTACTGTAGACCAAGTGACCTCAACTTGTCAGCTGCTATTTACCAGAGATTCCAGGTGATTGGGTAAAAGGAGTCCAATAGGGAGCTGTGAAAAAAAGAGTGGCGTGGCGAAAGGTCAAAGTTTGAGGCTTAGCCACACCCACACCTTTATACTTATTTAAAATCCGACGGTTGAATTTTTTCCTCTATGTCTTAAGAGTATATAGCAGAAGCTCGAAGGCGATTGGTGAAAAGGGCGACGGAGCATCACTCTCCAAACAACGTGTGTGAAAACCACTAAATCGCGCACTTGGACCAAAATGGCCGACTTCCTGTGCGACTTTGCACTTGGCTCCAAGAGACTTTTTTGTAGGTCCTGAGACACCACATTATTGTACCAAATTTCGTAATCCTCAGTCAAAGCATGGCTTGGGGCTGACAGTTTTAATGGTCCTAGGGGGCGCTAATACAGAAAATAGGCCACGCCCACAAACTTAAGCTGACCTTTTCTATTGGGGGTCAGACTAGGATCACTCACAACAATGGTCGAGGTGATATCACGATAAATGAAGAAATGAGAGGCAAACGTATATCCATGGCGTGATGGCGAATTTCGCCATGCTCCCAAAGCCCCGCCTTTTTTCAAAACCTTCCAGTACTGGAGACCAAGTGACCTCAACTTGCCTGCTGCTATTTACCAGAGATTCCTGGTGATTGGGTAAAAGGAGTCCAATAAGGAGCTGTGAAAAAAAGAGTGGCGTGGCGAAAGGTCAAAGTTTGAGGCTTAGCCACGCCCACACCTTTATACTTATTTAAAATCCGACGGTTGAATTTTTTCCTCTATGTCTTAAGACTATATAGCAGAAGTTTGAAAGTGATTGGTGAAAAGGGCGACGGAGTATCACTCTCCAAACAACGTGTGTGAAAACCACTAAATCGCGCACTTGGACCAAAATGGCCGACTTCCTGTGCGACTTTGCACTTGGCTCCAAGAGACTTTTTTGTAGGTCCTGAGACACCACATTAGTGTACCAAATTTCGTAATCCTCAGTCAAAGCATGGCTTGGGGCTGACAGTTTTAATGGTCCTAGGGAGCGCTATTTCAGAAAATTGGCCACGCCCACCGGATGTTCACGTCAGATTTTTTGGGGGGCCAGACTAGGATCACTCACAAGAAGTTTCGTGACGATATCTTTAGAAATGACGAAATGGGAGGCAAACGTAAGGCCACGGCGGTATGCCTGACTTCGCCACGCCGCCACAGCCCCGCCCTCTGCCGAAAACTCCCATAAAGTGACGCCAAGCAACCCCCACTTGTCTTGAGTTACCAGCTACAAATTCGTGGAGATTAAGTGAAATGGGGCAGTTTGGGACCTTTCACAGTAAAACTTGATCTTTTTGGTCCTGAGGGGGCGGGGCTTGTGTGATGTCATCATCCGACCATTCAATTTACTTTGTGGGTGGATGACGAATGACCACAGAAAGTTTGGTAACTCTATTCCATTCAGTTATGAAGTTATAGCAATTTAAATATTTTTGGCGAGTAGTCAAACTTTGAGGCCTGGTCCCGCCCCTTCATCATATACGAAAACTCAGAATCCTTGTCTCATTTTGTTCGCCCATCCCTTCTGAGCAATTTTACACAATTTTTGAGACAATCGTGCGAAAAATGATCGAGCAATCCAATCAGAAACGGACCCTAAAAACGGCCAAAACGGCTAAAAATCGCCATTTCAACCCAAAATGGCCGACTTCCTGTTTGATATTGACCATGCTTGCAAGAGACTTTTCTGTGCGGACCGTTGAGTACTACAAGTGTACCAAATTTCATAACTGTACGATAAACTAAGCTTTATGGAGAGGGTTTTTTTTCAATTTGTAGGGGGCGCTGTTCAGCCATTTTCTTTGCGATTTTTTTGGGACCTTTAAAATATCAAATTTTTCACCAGGCCTGACAAGTGTGCAAAATATTGTGAGTTTTGGGGTATGTTAAGGTCCCCAAAAAGCCATTCAAAGCGGCACCGGAATAATAAAGAAAGAAAGAAAGAAAGAAAGAATAATTAAAGCTGCAAGCAGCGTCGTTCGGCCCTCGCAGCTCCGCGCCGCTCCGCGCCGCTCCGGCCTGGCCGGCAGCCCGGGGCACCTGGCTACGTCTGCGAAACAGAAACATCGACCACCCCGACACCCGAAACTGCTAACGGCCACCTCGTCCGCACCTCACCCTGACTCAGCATCCCCTTTGAGCCCACCATTATATTTTATGTCTCACCACTAGGGAATCCTCTATCTTAACCACACTGGTGATGTGATGACAGTGACCAACTTTAATGCTATTCTGACCATGTTTTTTAAAGTTATTGAAGGATAACGTTATCTAGGGGGCGCTGTGACCAACTACAGAAAAGTCCCATTGAGGTCAGCTTTGGTGACATTATATAACATTCACCAACCGTTTGTGCCTCATTGGCTAAAGGGCATGATTGTTCATTGCCATGTTCAGTCTCGGGCAAATCGGAGGCCGTTTGTGGAAGTTACAGTCAAATATACGGTCATGGCGTCATGCCAGCATTCACCATGGCATCAAATCCCCTCCCTTTCTGGAAAGCTATCAGATCTGAATGGTCATTACAACATCATGAAGACAGTGTATGACCTTAGTGTCATGTTCACTAAATTAGATGGGACAAATATGGGTATTTCACCATAAAACAATATACTTCCTGTTGTCAGGGGGCGTGGCTTAGGTGATGTCAGCTGTCCACATTGTCGTTGTCTTGAGACGTGGTCAGTGATCACACAGACAAAGTTTGAAATAGATCTGTTCATGCACTTGGGAGTTATTAAGTCATGTAATGTAATGGCGAAAGGTTAAAGTTTGAGGCTTAGCCACGCCCACACCTTACAACTTTTGAAAAATCCGACGGTTGAATTTTTTCCTCTATGTCTTAAGAGTATATAGCAGAAATTTGAAGGAGATTGGTGAAAAGGACGATGGAGCATCACTGTCCATACAATGTGTGAGAAAACCACTAAATCGAGTATTTGGACCAAAATGGCCGACTTCCTGTGCGACTTTGCGCTTGGCTCCAGGAGACTTTTTTGTAGGTCCTGAGACACCACATTAGTGTACCAAATTTCGTAAACCTCAGTCAAAGCTTGGCTTGGGGCTGACAGTTTTAATGGCTCTAGTGGGCGCTATTTGAGAAAATAGGCCACGCCCACAAACACAGCTGTGAATTTCTCTTGGGGGTCAGAATAGGATCACTCACCAGAAGTTTAGTAGCAATATCACGATAACTGAAGAAATGAGAGGCAAACGTATTGCCATGGCGTGATGGCGATTTTCGCCATGCTCCCAAAGCCCCGCCTTTTTTCGAAACCTGCCAGTACTGCATACCAAGTGATCTCAAGTGGTCTACTGCTATTTGCCTGAGATTCCTGGTGATTGGGTAAAAGGAGTCCAATAGGGAGCTGTGAAAATAAGAGTGGCATGGCGAAAGGTCAAAGTTTGAGGCTTAGCCACGCCCACACCTTTCAACTTTTGAAAAATCCGACGGTTGAATTTTTTCCCCTACGTCTTAAGAGTATATAGCAGAAGTTTGAAGGAGATTGGTGAAAAGGGCGACGGAGCATCACTCTCCAAACAACGTGTGCGAAAACCACTAAATCGCGCACTTGGACCAAAATGGCCGACTTCCTGTGCGTTTTTGCCCTTGGCTCCAAGAGACTTTTTTGTAGGTCCTGAGACACCACATTAGTGTACCAAATTTCGTAATCCTCAGTCAAAGCATGGCTTGGGGCTGACAGTTTTAATGGTCCTAGGGGGCGCTATTTCAGACAATTGGCCACGCCCACACATTTTAGCTGTCCATTTCTATTGGGGGTCAGACTAGGATCACTCACAACAAATTTCGAGGTGATATCTCGATAACTTAAGAAATGAGAGGCAAACGTATTTCCATGGCGTGATGGCGATTTTCGCCATGCTCCCAAAGCCCCGCCTTTTTTCGAAACCTGCCAGTACTGGAGACAAAGTAACCTCATCTTGTCTACTGCTGTTTGCCACATAATCCTGGTGTTTGGGTAAAAGGAGTCCAGTAGGGAGCTGTGAAAAAAGAGTGGCGTGGCGACAGGTCAAAGTTTGAGGCTTAGCCACGCCCATATCTTTCAACTTTTGAAAAATCCGACGGTTGAATTTTTTCCCCTATGTCTTAAGAGTATATAGCAGAAGTTTGAAGGAGATTGGTGAAAAGGGCGACGGAGCATCACTCTCCAAACAACGTGTGCGAAAACCACTAAATCGCGCACTTGGACCAAAATGGCCGACTTCCTGTGCGTTTTTGCCCTTGGCTCCAAGAGACTTTTTTGTAGGTCCTGAGACACCACATTAGTGTACCAAATTTCGTAATCCTCAGTCAAAGCATGGCTTGGGGCTGACAGTTTTAATGGTCCTAGGGGGCGCTATTTCAGAAAATTGGCCACGCCCACAAATTTTAGCTGTCCATTTCTATTGGGGGTCAGACTAGGATCACTCACAACAAATTTCGAGGTGATATCTCGATAACTTAAGAAATGAGAGGCAAACGTATTTCCATGGCGTGATGGCGATTTTCGCCATGCTCCCAAAGCCCCACCTTTTTTCGAAACCTGCCAGTACTGGAGACAATGTAACCTCAACTTGTCTACTGCTGTTTGCCACAGAATCCTGGTGTTTGGGTAAAAGGAGTCCAGTAGGGAGCTGTGAAAAAAAGAGTGGCGTGGCGACAGGTCAAAGTTTGAGGCTTAGCCACGCCCACATCTTTCAACTTTTGAAAAATCCAACGGTTGAATTTTTCCCCCTATGTCTTAAGAGTATATAGCAGAAGTTTGAAGGAGATTGGTGAAAAGGGCGACGGAGCATCACTCTCCAAACAACGTGTGCGAAAACCACTAAATCGCGCAGTTGGACCAAAATGGCCGACTTCCTGTGCGACTTTGCACTTGGCTCCAAGAGACTTTTTTGTAGGTCCTGAGACACCGCATTAGTGTACCAAATTTCGTAATCCTCAGTCAAAGCATGGCTTGGGGCTGACAGTTTTAATGGTCCTAGGGGGCGCTATTTCAGAAAATAGGCCACGCCCACCGGATGTTCACATCAGATATTTTGTGGGGGAGGACTAGGATCACTCACAAGAAGTTTCGTGGCGATATCTTTAGAAGTGACGAAATGGGAGGCAAACGTAAGGCCACGGCAGTACGCCTGACTTCGCCGCGCCGCCACAGCCCCGCCCTCTGCCGAAAACTCCCATGAAGTGACACAAAGCAACCCCCACTTGTCTTGAGTTACCAGCTACAAATTTGTGGTGATTGAGTGAAATGGGGCCATTTGGGACCTTTCACAGTAAAACTTGACCTTTTTGGTCCTGAGGGGGCGGGGCTTGTGTGATGTCATCATCCGACTATTCAACTTACTTTGTGGGTGGATGACAAATGACCACAGAAAGTTTGGTAACTCTACTCCATTCAGTTATGAAGTTATAGCAATTTAAATTTTTTTGGCGAGTAGTCAAACTTCGAGGCCTTGCCCCGCCCCTTCAACATATACGAAAAGTCAGAATCCTTGTCTCATTTTGTTCGCCCATCCCTTCTGAGCAATTTTACACAATTTTTGAGTTGATTGTGCGAAAAATGATCGAGCAATCCAATAAGAAACGGACCCTAAAAACGGCAAAAACGGCAAAAAATCGCCATTTCAACCCAAAATGGCCGACTTCCTGTTTGATATTGACCATGCTTGCAAGAGACTTTTCTGTGCGGACTGTTGAGTACTACAAGTGTACCAAATTTCATAACTGTACGATAAACTAAGCTTTATGGAGAGGGGTATTTTTCACCTTCTAGGGGGCGCTGTTCAGCCATTTCCTTTGCGATTTTTTTGGGACCTTTAAAATATCAAATTTTTCACCAGGCCTGATAAGTATGCAAAGTATTGTGAGTTTTGGGGTACGTTAACGTCCCCAAAAAGCCATTCAAAGCGGGCTAAGAATAATAAATAAAAAGAAAGAATAAACAGAGCAAAAACAAGAGGCCTTCGCAGCGCTTTCGCTGCTCGGGCCTAATTAAAGCTGCAAGCAGCGTCGTTCGGCCCTCGCAGCGAAGCTGCTCGCCCTCCTTCAGCACCCCCTCCGCTCTCCAAACCCAGCTCCGCGCCTCTCCATCCTGGCCGGCAGCCGGGGGCACCAGGGCACGTCTGGCGTAATAGAAAGTCAACCACCCCGACACAAGAAACCGTGAACGGCCTCCTCGGCCACACCTCACCCTTACTCAGCATCCCCTCTGAGCCCACCATTACACGTCTCACTACTAGGAGATACTCTATCTTTACCACACTGGTGATGTGATGTTCAGTCTCGGGCAAATCGGAGGCTGTTTGTGGAATTTCCTGTCAAACGTAAGGTCACAGCGTCACGCCAGAAATCGCCATGGCATCAAAGCCCCTCCCTTTCTGAAAAGCTAGCAGATCTGAATGGTCATTACAACATCATGAAGACAGTGCATGACCTTAGTGTCATGTTGACTAAATTAGAGGGGACAAATATGGGCATTTCACCATAAAACAGTAGACTTCCTGTAGTCAGGGGGCGGGGCTTAGGTTATGTCAGCTGTCCACATTGTCAATGTCTTCAGGTGTGGTCAGTGATCACACAGACAAAGTTTGAAATTGATCTGATCATGCACATGGAAGTTATTAAGTCAAGTAACGTAATGGGGACTGGTCAAAGTTTGAGGCTTAGCCATGCCCACACCTTTATACTTATTTAAAATCCGACGGTTGAATTTTTTCCTCTATGTCTTAAGAGTATATAGCAGGAGTTTGAAGGTGATCGGTGGAAAGGACGATGAGACATCATTCTCCTAATAACGTGTGCGAAAACCACTAAATCGAGTACTTGGACCAAAATGGCCGACCTTCTGTGCGACATTGCGCTTGGCTCCAAGATACTTTTTTGTAGGTCCTGAGACAATACATTAGTGTGCCAAATTTCGTGATCCTCAGTCAAACCATGGCTTGGGGCTGTCAGTTTTAATGGTCCTAGGGGGCGCCATTCCAGAAATTAGGCCACGCCCACAAACTTCAGCTGTCCAGTTCTATTAGGGGTCAGAGTAGGATCACTCATCAGAAATTGTGTGGCGATGTCAAAATGATTGAAAAAATGAGAGACAAACGTATTTCCATGGCGTGATGGCGAATTTCGCCATGCTCCCAAAGCCCCGCCTTTATTCGAAACCTGCCAGTACTATAGACCAAGTGACCTCAACTTGTCTGATGCTATTTGCCAGTGATTGCTGATGATTGGTTAAAAGGAGTCCAATAGGGAGCTGTGAAAAAAAGAGTGGCGTGGCGACAGGTCAAAGTTTGAGGCTTAGCCACGCCTACACCTTTATACTTATTTAAAATCCGACGGTTGAATTTTTTAATCTATGTCTTAAGAGTGTATAGCAGATGTTTGAAGGTGATTGGTGAAAAGGGTGATGAAGCATCCTTCTCCAAACAACGTGTGTGAAAACCACTAAATCGCGCACTTGGACCAAAATGGCCGACTTCCTGTGCGACTTTGCACTTGGCTCCAAGAGACTTTTTTGTAGGTCCTGAGACACCACATTAGTGTACCAAATTTCGTAATCCTCAGTCAAAGCATGGCTTGGGGCTGACAGTTTTAATGGTCCTAGGGGGCGCTAATACAGAAAATAGGCCACGCCCACAAACTTAAGCTGACCTTTTCTATTGGGGGTCAGACTAGGATCACTCACAACAATGGACGAGGTGATATCACGATAAATGAAGAAATGAGAGGCAAACGTATTTCCATGGCATGATGGCGAATTTCGCCATGCTCCCAAAGCCCCGCCTTTTTGCAAAACCTTCCAGTACTGGAGACCAAGTGACCTCAACTTGCCTGCTGCTATTTACCAGAGATTCCTGGTGATTGGGTAAAAGGAGTCCAATAAGGAGCTGTGAAAAAAAGAGTGGCGTGGCGAAAGGTCAAAGTTTGAGGCTTAGCCACGCCCACACCTTTATACTTATTTAAAATCCGACGGTTGAATTTTTTCCTCGATGTCTTAAGACTATATAGCAGAAGTTTGAAAGTGATTGGTGAAAAGGGCGACGGAGTATCACTCTCCAAACAACGTGTGTGAAAACCACTAAATCGCGCACTTGGACCAAAATGGCCGACTTCCTGTGCGACTTTGCACTTGGCTTCAAGAGACTTTTTTGTAGGTGCTGAGACACCACATTAGTGTACCAAATTTCGTAATCCTCAGTCAAAGCATGGCTTGGGGCTGACAGTTTTAATGGTCCTAGGGGGCGCTATTTCAGAAAATAGGCCACGCCCACCAGATGTTCACATCAGATCTTTTGGGGGGCCGGACTAGGATCACTCACAAGAAGTTTCGTGACGATATCTTTGGAAATGACGAAATGGGAGGCAAACGTAAGGCCAAGGCGGTACGCCTGAATTCGCCGCGCCGCCACAGCCCCGCCCTCTGCCGAAAACTCCCATAAAGTGACGCCAAGCAACCCCCACTTGTCTTGAGTTACCAGCTACAAATTCGTGGAGATTAAGTGAAATGGGGCAATTTGGGACCTTTCACAGTAAAACTTGATCTTTTTGGTTCTGAGGGGGCGGGGCTTGTGTGATGTCATCATCCGACCATTCACTTTACTTTGTGGGTGGATGACGAATGACCACAGAAAGTTTGGTAACTCTATTCCATTCAGTTATGAAGTTATAGCAATTTAAATATTTTTGGTGAGTAGTCAAACTTTGAGGCCTGGTCCCGCCCCTTCAACATTTACGAAAACTCAGAATCCTTGTCTCATTTTGTTCGCCCATCCCTTCTGAGCAATTTTACACAATTTTTGAGACAATCGTGCGAAAAATGATCGAGCAATCCAATCAGAAACGGACCCTAAAAACGGCCAAAACGGCAAAAAATCGCCATTTCAACCCAAAATGGCCGACTTCCTCTTTGATATTGACCATGCTTGCAAGAGACTTTTCTGTGCGGACCGTTGAGTACTACAAGTGTACCAAATTTCATAACTGTACGATAAACTAAGCTTTAAGGAGAGGGTTTTTTTTCACTTTGTAGGGGGCGCTGTTCAGCCATTTTCTTTGCGATTTTTTTGGGACCTTTAAAATATCAAATTTTTCACCAGGCCTGACAAGTGTGCAAAATATTGTGAGTTTTGGGGTATGTTAAGGTCCCCAAAAAGCCATTCAAAGCGGCACCGGAATAATAAAGAAAGAAAGAAAGAAAGAATAATCAGAGCAAAAACAAGAGGCCTTCGCAGCGCTTTTGCTGCTCGGGCCTAATTAAAGCTGCAAGCAGCGTCGTTCGGCCCTCGCAGCTCCGCGCCGCTCCGGCCTGGCCGGCAGCCCGGGGCACCAGGGCACGTCTGGCAGAACAGAAACGTCACCCACCCCGACACCAGAAACCGCAAATGGCCTCCTAGTCCGCACCTCACCCTGACTCAGCATCCCCTCTGAGCTCACCATTAAATTGAATTGTAAGGTCACGACGTCATGCCAGAATTCACCATGGCATCAAAGCCCCTCCCTATCTGGAAAGCTATCAGATCTGAATGGTCATTACAACATCATGAAGACAGTGCATGACCTCAGTGTCATGTTGACTAAATTAGAGGGGACAAATATGGGCATTTCACCATAAAACAATAGACTTCCTGTTGTCAGGGGGCGGGGCTTAGGTGATGTCAGCTGTCCATAATGACGTTGCCTTAAGATGTGGTCAGTGATCACACAGACAAAGTTTGATATAGATCTGATCGTGCACATGGGAGTTATTAAGTCAAGTAATGTAATGGCGAAAGGTCAAAGTTTGAGGCTTAGCCACGCCCACACCTTTATACTTATTTAAAATCCGACGGTTGAATTTTTTCCACTATATCTTAAGAGTATCTAGCAGAAGTTACAAGGCGATTGGTGAAAAGGTCGACGGAGCATCACTCTCCAAACAACGTGTGCGAAAACCACTAAATCGAGTACTTGGACCAAAATGGCCGACTTCCTGTGCGACTTTGCACTTGGCTCCAAGAGACTTTTTTGTAGGTCCTGAGACACCACATTGGTGTACCAAATTTCGTAATCCTCAGTCAAAGCATGGCTTGGGGCTGACAGTTTTAATGGTCCTAGGGGGCGCTAATTCAGAAAATAGGCCACGCCCACAAACTTAAGCTGACCATGTCTATTGAGGGTCAAACTAGGATCACTCGCAACAAATTTCGAGGTGATATCACGATAAATGAAGAAATGAGAGGCAAACGTATTTCCATGGCGTGATGGCGAATTTCGCCATGCTCCCAAAGCCCCGCTTTTTTTCAAAACCTTCCAGTACTGGAGACCAAGTGACCTCAACGTGTCTGCTGCTATTTACCAGAGATTCCTGGTGATTGGGTAAAAGGAGTCCAATAGGGAGCTGTGAAAAAGAGTGGCCTGGAGAAAGGTCAAAGTTTGAGGCTTAGCCACGCCCACACCTTTATACTTATTTAAAATCCGACGGTTGAATTTTTTCCTCTATGTCTTAAGAGTATATAGCAGAAGTTTGAAGGCGATTGGTGAAAAGGGCGACGGAGCATCACTCTCCTAACAACGTGTGCGAAAACCACTAAATTGCGCACTTGGACCAAAATGGCCGACTTCCTGTGCGACTTTGCACTTGGCTCCAAGAGACTTTTTTGTAGGTCCTGAGACACCACATTAGTGTACCAAATTTCGTAATCCTCAGTCAAAGCATGGCTTGGGGCTGACAGTTTTAATGGTCCTAGGGGGCGCTATTTCAGAAAATAGGCCACGCCCACCGGATATTGACATCAGATCTTTTGGGGGGCCGGACTAGGATCACTCACAAGAAGTTTCGTGACGATATCTCTAGAAATGACGAAATGGGAGGCAAACGTAAGGCCACGGCGGTACGCCTGAATTCGCTGCGCCGCCAAAGCCCCGCCCTCTGCCGAAAACTCCCATAAAGTGACGCCAAGCAACTCCCACTTGTCTTGAGTTACCAGCTACAAATTCGTGATGATTAAGTGAAATGGGGCAATTTGGGACCTTTCACAGTAAAACTTGATCTTTTTGGTCCTGAGGGGGCGGGGCTTGTGTGATGTCATAATCCGACCATTCAATTTACTTTGTGGGTGGATGACGAATGACCACAGAAAGTTTGGTAACTCTATTCCTTTCAGTTTTGAAGTTATAGCAATTTAAATATTTTTGGCGAGTAGTCAAACTTCGAGGCCTGGCCCCGCCCCTTCAGTATTTACAAAAAGTCAATTTTATTGTCTCATTTTGTTCGCCCATCCCTTCTGAGCAATTGTACACCATTTTTGAGACGATCGTGCGAAAAATGATCAAGCAATCCAATCAGAAACGGACCCTAAAAACGGCCAAAACGCCAAAAAATCGCCATTTCAACCCAAAATGGCCGACTTCCTGTTTGATATTGACCATGCTTGCAAGAGACTTTTCTGTGCGGACTGTTGAGTACTACAAGTGTACCAAATTTCATAACTGTACAATAAACTAAGCTTTATGGAGAGGGTTTTTTTTTCACTTTCTAGGGGGCGCTGTTCAGCCGTTTTCTTTGCGATTTTTTTGGGACCTTTAAAATATCAAATTTTTCACCAGGCCTGACAAGTGTGCAAAATATTGTGAGTTTTGGGGTATGTTAAGGTCCCCAAAAAGCCGTTCAAATGGGACACGGAATAATAAAAAATAATTAAAGCTGCAAGCAGCGTCGTTCGGCCCTCGCAGCTCCGCGCCGCTCCGGCCTGGCCGGCAGCCCGGGGCACCAGGGCACGTCCGCAGAACACAAACGTCGACCACCCCAACACCAGAAACTGCTAACGGCCACCTTGTCCGCAACTCACCCTGACTCAGCATCCCCTTTGAGCCCACCATTATATTTTATGTCTCACCACTAGGGAATCCTCTATCTTTACCACACTGGTGGTGTGATGACAGTGACCAACTTTAATGCTATTCTGACCATGTTTTTTAAAGTTATCGAAGGATAACGTTATCTAGGTGGCGCTGTGACCAACTACAGAAAAGTCCCATTGAGGTCAGCTTTGGTGACATTATATAACATTCACCAACCGTTTGTGCCTCATTGGCTAAAGGGCATGATTGTTCATTGCCATATTCAGTTTCGGGCAAATCGGAGGCCGTTTGTGGAAGTTACAGTCAAATGTAAGGTCATGGCGTCACGCCAGCATTCACCATGGCATCAAAGCCCCTCCCTTTCTGGAAAGCTATCAGATCTGAATGGTCTTTAAAACATCATGAAGACACTGTATGACCTGAGTGTCATTTTCATTAAATTAGAGGGGACAAATATGGGCATTTCACCATAAAACAATAGACTTCCTGTTGTCAGGGGGCGGGGCTTAGGTGATGTCAGCTGTCCACATTGTCGTTGTCTTGAGATGTGGTCAGTGATCACACAGACAAAGTTTGAATTAGATCTGATCATGCACATGGGAGTTATTAAGTCAAGTAATGTCATGGCGAAAGGTCAAAGTTTGAGGCTTAGCCACGCCCACACCTTTATACTTATTTAAAATCCGACGGTTGAATTTTTTCCCCTTTGACTTAAAAGTACATAGCATAAGTTTGAAGGTGATCGGTGTAAAGGGCAACAGCCCATCAATGTCCAAACAACGTGTGCGAAAACCACTAAATCGAGTACTTGGACCAAAATGGCCGACCTCCTGTGCGAAATTGCGCTTGGCTCCAAGAGACTTTTTTGTAGGGCCAGAGACCCTACATGAGTGTACCAATTTTCGTAATCCTCAGTCAAACCTTGTCTTGGGGCTGACAGTTTTAATGGTCCTAGGGGGCGCTATTTCAGAATATAGGCCACGCCCACAAATCTCAGATGCCCATTTCTATTGGGGGTCAGACTAGGATCACTCACCAGACATTTTGTGGCGATGTCACGATAATTGAAGAAATGAGAGGCAAACGTATTGCCATGGCGTGATGGCGAATTTCGCCATGCTCCCAAAGCCCCGCCTTTTTTCAAAACCTGCCAGTACTGTAGACCAAGTGACCTCAACTTGTCAGCTGCTATTTACCAGAGATTCCAGGTGATTGGGTAAAAGGAGTCCAATAGGGAGCTGTGAAAAAAAGAGTGGCGTGGCGAAAGGTCAAAGTTTGAGGCTTAGCCACGCCCACACCTTTCAACTTTTGAAAAATCCGACGGTTGAATTTTTTACCCTACGTCTTAAGAGTATACAGCAGAAGTTTGAAAGTGATTGGTGAAAAGGGCGACGGAGCATCACTCTCCAAACAACGTGTGCGAAAACCACTAAATCGCGTACTTGGACCAAAATGGCCGACTTCCTGTGCGACTTTGCGCTTGGCTCCAAGAGGCTTTTTTGTAGGTCCTGAGACACCACATTAGTGTACCAAATTTCGTAATCCTCAGTCAAAGCATGGCTTGGGGCTATTAGTTTAAATGGTCCTAGGGGGCGCTATTTAAGAGAATAGGCCACGCCCACAAACTTCAGCTGTCTATTTCTCTTGGGGGTCAGACTAGGATCACTCACCAGAAGTTTCGTTGCGATATCACGATAACTGAAGAAATGAGAGGCAAACGTATTTCCATGGCGTGATGGTGATTTTCGCCATGCTCCCGAAGCCCCGCCTTTTTTCGGAACCTGCCAGTTCTGGAGACCAAGTAACCTCAAGTTGTCTACTGCTATTTGCCAGATAATCCTGGTGATTGGGTAAAAGGAGTCCAATAGGGAGCTGTGAAAAAAAAGAGTGGCATGGCGAAAGGTCAAAGTTTGAGGCTTAGCCACGCCCACACCTTTCAACTTTTGAAAAATCCGACGGTTGAATTTTTTCCCCTGTGTCTTAAGAGTACATAGCAGAAGTTTGAAGGCGATTGGTGAAAAGGGTGACGGAGCATCAATCTTAAAACAACGTGTGCGAAAACCACTAAATCGCGTACTTGGACCAAAATGGCCGACTTCCTGTGCGACTTTGCACTTGGCTCCAAGAGACTTTTTTGTAGGTCCTGAGACACCACATTAGTGTCCCAAATTTCGTAATCCTCAGTCAAAGCATGGCTTGGGGCTGGCAGTTTTAATGGTCCTAGGGGGCGCTATTTCAGAAAATAGGCCACGCCCACAAATTTCAGCTGCCCATTTCTATTGGGGGTCAGACTAGGATCACTCACAACAAATTTCGAGGTGATATCTCGATAACTGAAGAAATAAGAGGCAAACGTATTTCCATGGCGTGATGGCGATTTTCGCCATGCTCCCGAAGCCCCGCCTTTTTTCGAAACCTGCCAGTACTGGAGACCAAGTAACCTCAAGTTGTCTACTGCTATTTGCCAGAGAATCCTGGTGATTGGGTAAAAGGAGTCCAATAGGGAGCTGTGAAAAAAAGAGTGGCATGGTGAAAGGTCAAAGTTTGAGGCTTAGCCACGCCCACACCTTTCAACTTTTGAAAAATCCGACGGTTGATTTTTTCCCCCTATCTCTTAAGAGTTCATAGCCGAAGTTTGAAGGCGATTGGTGAAAAGGGCGACGGAGCATCACTCTCCAAACAACGTGTGCGAAAACCACTAAATCGCGTACTTGGACCAAAATGGCCGACTTCCTGTGCGACTTTGCACTTGGCTCCAAGAAACTTTTTTGTAGGTCCTGAGACACCACATTAGTGTACCAAATTTCGTAATCCTCAGTCAAAGTATGGCTTGGGGCTGACAGTTTTAATGGTCCTAGGGGGCGCTATTTCAGAAAATAGGCCACGCCCACCGGATGTTCGCATCAGATTTTTTGGGGGGCTGGACTAGGATCACTCACAAGAAGTTTCGTGACGATATCTTTAGAAATGACGAAATGGGAGGCAAACGTAAGGCCACGGCGGTACGCCTGACTTCGCTGCGCCGCCGCAGCCCCACCCTCTGCTGAAAACTCCCATAAAGTGACTCAAAGCAACCTCCACTTGTCTTGAGTTACCAGCTACAAGTTTGTGGTGATTAAGTGAAATGGGGCAATTTGGGACCTTTCACAGAAAAACTTGACCTTTTTGGTCCTGAGGGGGCGGGGCTTGTGTGATGTCATCATCCGAACATTCAATTTACTTTGTGGGTGGATGACGAATGACCACAGAAAGTTTGGTAACTCTATTCCATTCATTTATGAAGTTATAGCAATTTAAATTTTTTTGGCGAGTAGTCAAACTTCAAGGCTTGGCCCCGCCCCTTCAGTATTTACGAAAAGTCAATTTTATTGTCTCATTTTGTTCGCCCATGTCTTCTGAGCAATTTTACACAATTTTTGAGACGATCGTGCAAAAAATGATCGAGCAATCCAATCAGAAACGGACCCTAAAAAGGGCCAAAACGGCAAAAAATCGCCATTTCAACCCAAAATGGCCGACTTCCTGTTTGATATTGACCATGCATGCAAGAGACTTTTCTGTGCGGACTGTTTAGTACTATAAATGTACCAAATTTCATAACTGTACGATAAACTAAGCTTTATGGAGAGGGGTTTTTTTCACTTTGTAGGGGGCGCTGTTCAGCCATTTTCTTTGCGATTTTTTTGTGACCTTTAAAATATCAAATTTTTCACCAGGCCTGACAAGTTTGCAAAATATTGTGAGTTTTGGGGTATGTTAAGGTCCCCAAAAAGCTGTTCAAAGGGGGCACGGAATAACAAAAAATAATCAGAGCAAAAACAAGAGGCCTTCGCAGCGCTTTCGCTGCTCGGGCCTAATTAAAGCTGCAAGCAGCGTCGTTCGGCCCTCGCAGCTCCGCGCCGCTCCGGCCTGGCCGGCAGCCCGGGGCACCCGGCTACGTCTGCGAAACAGAAACATCGACCACCCCGACACCCGAAACTGCTAACGGCCACCTCGTCCGCACCTCACCCTGACTCAGCATCCCCTTTGAGCCCACCATTATATTTTATGTCTCACCACTAGGGAATCCTCTATCTTAACCACACTGGTGATGTGATGACAGTGACCAACTTTAATGCTATTCTGACCATGTTTTTTAAAGTTATTGAAGGATAACGTTATCTAGGGGGCGCTGTGACCAACTACAGAAAAGTCCCATTGAGGTCAGCTTTGGTGACATTATATAACATTCACCAACCGTTTGTGCCTCATTGGCTAAAGGGCATGATTGTTCATTGCCATGTTCAGTCTCGGGCAAATCGGAGGCCGTTTGTGGAAGTTACAGTCAAATATACGGTCATGGCGTCATGCCAGCATTCACCATGGCATCAAATCCCCTCCCTTTCTGGAAAGCTATCAGATCTGAATGGTCATTACAGCATTATGAAGACAGTGTATGACCTTAGTGTCATGTTCACTAAATTAGAGGGGACAAATATGGGCTTTTCACCTTAAAATAATAGACTTCCTGTTATCAGGGGGCGGGGCTTAGGTGATGTCAGCTGTCCACATTGTCATTGTCTTCAGATGTGGTCAGTGATCACAGAGACAAAGTTTGATATAGATCTGATCATGCACTTTGGAGTTATTAAGTCAAGTAATGTAATGGCGACAGGTTAAAGTTTGAGGCTTAGCCACGCCCACACCTTTCAACTTTTGAAAAATCCGACAGTTGAATTTTTTCCTCTATGTCTTAAGAGTATATAGCAGAAGCTCGAAGGCGATTGGTGAAAAGGGCGACGGAGCATCACTCTCCAAACAACATGTGTGAAAACCACTAAATCGCGCACTTGGACCAAAATGGCCGACTTCCTGTGCGACTTTGCACTTGGCTCCAAGAGACTTTTTTGTAGGTCCTGAGACACCACATTAGTGTACCAAATTTCGTAATCCTCAGTCAAAGCATGGCTTAGGGCTGACAGTTTTAATGGTCCTAGGGGGCGCTAATTCAGAAAATAGGCCACGCCCACAAACTTACGCTGACCATTTCTATTGGGGGTCAGACTAGGATCACACAACAAATTTCGAGGTGACATCACGATAAATGAAGAAATGAGAGGCAAACGTATTGCCATGGCGTGATGGCGAATTTCGCCATGCTCCCAAAGCCCCGCCTTTTTTCAAAACCTGCCAGTACTGGAGACCAAGTGACCTCAACTTGTCAGCTGCTATTTACCAGAGATTCCAGGTGATTGGGTAAAAGGAGTCCAATAGGGAGCTGTGAAAAAAAGAGTGGCGTGGCGAAAGGTCAAAGTTTGAGGCTTAGCCACGCCCACACCTTTATACTTATTTAAAATCCGACGGTTGAATTTTTTCCTCTATGTCTTAAGACCATATAGCAGAAGCTCGAAGGCGATTGGTGAAAAGGGCGACGGAGCATCACTCTCCAAACAATGTGTGTGAAAACCACTAAATCGCGCACTTGGACCAAAATGGCCGACTTCCTGTGCGACTTTGCACTTGGCTCCAAGAGACTTTTTTGTAGGTCCTGAGACACCACATTAGTGTACCAAATTTCGTAATCCTCAGTCAAAGCATGGCTTGGGGCTGACAGTTTTAATGGTCCTAGGGGGCGCTAATACAGAAAATAGGCCACGCCCACAAACTTAAGCTGACCTTTTCTATTGGGGGTCAGACTAGGATCACTCACAACAATGGTCGAGGTGATATCACGATAAATGAAGAAATGAGAGGCAAACGTATTTCCATGGCGTGATGGCGAATTTCGCCATGCTCCCAAAGCCCCGCCTTTTTTCAAAACCTTCCAGTACTGGAGACCAAGTGACCTCAACTTGCCTGCTGCTATTTACCAGAGATTCCTGGTGATTGGGTAAAAGGAGTCCAATAGGGAGCTGTGAAAAAAAGAGTGGCGTGGCGAAAGGTCAAAGTTTGAGGCTTAGCCACGCCCACACCTTTATACTTATTTAAAATCCGACAGTTGAATTTTTTCCTCTATGTCTTAAGACTATATAGCAGAAGTTTGAAAGTGATTGGTGAAAAGGGCGACGGAGTATCACTCTCCAAACAACGTGTGTGAAAACCACTAAATCGCGCACTTGGACCAAAATGGCCGACTTCCTGTGCGACTTTGCACTTGGCTCCAAGAGACTTTTTTGTAGGTCCTGAGACACCACATTAGTGTACCAATTTTCGTAATCCTCAGTCAAAGCATGGCTTGGGGCTGACAGTTTTAATGATCCTAGGGGGCGCTATTTCAGAAAATAGGCCACGCCCACCAGATGTTCACATCAGATCTTTTGGGGGGTCGGACTAGGATCACTCACAAGAAGTTTCGTGACGATATCTTTGGAAATGACGAAATGGGAGGCAAACGTAAGGCCACGGCGGTACGCCTGAATTCGCCGCGCCGCCACAGCCCCGCCCTCTGCCGAAAACTCCAATAAAGTGACGCCAAGCAACCCCCACTTGTCTTGAGTTACCAGCTACAAATTTGTGGTGATTAAGTGAAATGGGGCAATTTGGGACCTTTCAAAGTAAAACTTGATCTTTTTGGTCCTGAGGGGGCGGGGCTTGTGTGATGTCATCATCCGACCATTCAATTTACTTTGTGGGTGGATGACGAATGACCCCAGAAAGTTTGGTAACTCTATTCCATTCAGTTATGAAGTTATAGCAATTTAAATATTTTTGGCGAGTAGTCAAACTTCGAGGCCTGGCCCCGCCCCTTCAACATATACGAAAACTCAGAATTCTCATCTCATTTTGTTCGCCCATCCCTTCTTAGCAAGTTTACACAATTTTTGAGACGATCGTGCGAAAAATAATCGAGCAATCCAATCAGAAACGGACCCTAAAAACGGCAAAAACGGCAAAAAATCGCCATTTCAACCCAAAATGGCCGACTTCCTGTTTGATATTGACCATGCTTGCAAGAGACTTTTCTGTGCGGACTATTGAGTACTACAAGTGTACCAAATTTCATAACTGTACGATAAACTAAGCTTTATGGAGAGGGGTTTTTTTCACTTTCTAGGGGGCGCTGTTCAGTCATTTTCTGTGAGATTTTTTTGGGACCTTTAAAATATCAAATTTTTCACCAGGCCTGACAAGTTTGCCAAATATTGTGAGTTTTGGGGTATGCTAAGGTCCCCAAAAAGCCGTTCAAAGGGGCACGAGAATAACAAAAAATAATTAAAGCTGCAAGCAGCGTCGTTCGGCCCTCGCAGCTCTGCGCCGCTCCGGCCTGGCCGGCAGCCCGGGGCACCAGGGCACGTCCAGCAGAACAGAAACATCAACAACCCCGACACCAGAAACCGCGAATGGCCTGCTAGTCCGCACCTCACACTGACTCAGCATCCCCTCTGAGCTCACCATTAAATTGAATTGAAAGGTCACGGCGCCAAGCCAGAATTCGCCATGGCTTCAAAACCCCTCCCTTTCTGGAAAGCTATCAGATCTGAATGATCATTACAACATCATGAAGACAGTGCATGACCTTAGTGTCATGTTGACTAAATTAGAGGGGACCAATACGGGCATTTCACCATAAAACTATAGACTTCCTGTAGTCAGGGGACGGGGCTTAGGTGATGTTAGCTGCCCACATTGTCATTGTCTTCAGATGTGGTCAGTGATAACACAGACACAGTTTGTTATAGATCTGATCATGCACATGGGAGTTATTAAGTCAAGTCAAGTAATGGCGAAAGGTCAAAGTTTGAGGCTTAGCCACGGCCACACCTTTCAACTTTTGAAAAATCCGACGGTTGAATTTTGTCCCCTATTCCTTAAGAGTATATAGCAGAAGTGTGAAGGCGATTGGTGAAAAGGGCGACGGAGCATCACTCTCCAAACAACGTGTGCGAAAACCACTAAATCGCGTACTTGGACCAAAATGGCCGACTTCCTGTGCAATTTTGTGCTTGGCTCCAAGAGACTTTTTTGTAGGTCCTGAGACACCACATTAGTGTACCAAATTTCGTAATCCTCAGTGAAAGCATGGCTTGGGGCTATTAGTTTAAATGTTCCTAGGGGGCGCTATTTCAGAAATTAGGCCACGCCCACATATTTCAACTGCCTATGTCTCTTTGGGGTCAGACTAGGATCACTCACCAGAAGTTTCGTAACGATATCACGGTAACTGAAGAAATGAGAGGCAAACGTATTTCCATGGTGTGATGGTGATTTTCGCCATGCTCCCAAAGCCCCGCCTTTTTTCGAAACCTGCCAGTACTGGATACCAAGTGATCGCAAGTGGTCTACTGCTATTTGCCAGAGATTCCTGCTGATTGGCTAAAAGGAGTCCAATAGGGAGCTGTGAAAATAAGAGTGGCGTGGCGAAAGGTCAAAGTTTGAGGCTTAGCCACGCCCACACCTTTCAACTTTTGAAAAATCCGACGGTTGAATTTTTTCCCCTATGTCTTAAGAGTATGTAGCAGAAGTCTGAAGGCGATTGGTGAAAAGGGCGACGGAGCATCACTCTCCAAACAACGTGTACGAAAACCACTAAATCGCGTACTTGGACCAAAATGGCCGACTTCCTGTGCGACTTTGCACTTGGCTCCAAGAGACTTTTTTGTAGGACTGCAGACACCACATTAGTGTACCAAATTTCGTAATCCTCAGTCAAAGCATGGCTTGGGGCTGACAGTTTAAATGGACCTAGGGGGCGCTATTTCAGAATATAGGCCACACCCACAAATTTCAGATGGCTATGTCTCTTGGGGGTCAGACTAGCATCACTCACCAGAAGTTTCGTAGCGATATCACGATAACTGAAGAAATGAGATGCAAACGTATTTCCATGGCGTTATGGCGATTTTCGCCATGCTCCCAAAGCCCCGCCTTTTTTGGAAACCTGCCACTACTGGATACCAAGTGACCTCACGTTTACTACTGCTATTTGCCAGAGATTCCTGCTGATTGGGTAAAAGGAGTCCAGTAGGGAGCTGTGAAAAAGAGTGGCGTGGCGACAGGTCAAAGTTTGAGGCTTAGCCACGCCCACACCTTTCAACTTTTGAAAAATCCGACGGTTGAATTTTTTCCCCTATGTCTTAAGAGCATGTGGCAGAAGTTTGAAGGTGATTGGTGAAAAGGGCGATGGAGCATCACTCTCCAAACAACGTGTGCGAAAACCACTAAATCGCATACTTTGACCAAAATGGCCGACTTTTTGTACGACTTTGCACTTGGGTCCAAGAGACTTTTTTGTAGGTCCTGAGACACCACATTAGTGTACCAAATTTCGTAATCCTCAGTCAAAGCATGGCTTGGGGCCGACAGTTTTAAATGTCCTAGGGGGCGCTATTTCAGAAAATAGGCCACGCCCACCGGATGTTCACATCAGATCTTTTGGGGGGCCGGACTAGGATCACTCACAAGAAGTTTTGTGACGATATCTTTAGAAATGACGAAATGGGAGGCAAACGTAAGGCCACAGCGGTACGCCTGACTTCGCCGCACCGCCACAGCCCCGCCCTCTGCCGAAAACTCCCATAAAGTGACGCCAAGCAACCCCAACTTGTCTTGAGTTACCAGCTACAAATTTGTGGTGATTAAGTGAAATGGGACAATTTGGGACCTTTCACAGTAAAACTTAACCTTTTTGGTCCTGAGGGGGCGGGGCTTGTGTGATGTCATCATCCGACCACTCAATTTCCTTTGACGGCCGATGACGAATGACCACAGCAATTTTTGTAACTCTGTTACATTCAGTTATGAAGTTATAGCAATTTATATTTTTTTGGCGTGTAGTCAAACTTCGAGGCCTGGTCCCGCCCCTTCAGCATATACGAAAAGTCAGAATCCTTGTCTCATTTTGTTCGCCCATCCCTTCTGAGCAATTTTACACAAGTTTTGAGTCAATCGTGCGAAAAATGATCGAGCAATCCAATCAGAAACGGACCCTAAAAACGGCAAAAACGGCTAAAAATCGCCATTTCAACCCAAAATGGCCGACTTCCTGTGTGATATTGACCATGCTTGCAAGAGACTTTTCTGTGCGGACTGTTGAGTACTACAAGTGTACCAAATTTCATAAATGTATGACAAACTAAGCTTTATGGAGAGGGTTTTTTTTCACTTTCTAGGGGGCGCTGTTCAGCCATTTTCTTTGCGATTTTTTTGGGACCTTTAAAATATCAAATTTTTCACCAGGCCTGACAAGTGTGCAAAATATTGTGAGTTTTAGGGTATGATAAGGTCCCCAAAAAGCCGTTCAAAGCGGGCTAAGAATAATAAATAATAAACAGAGCAAAAACAAGAGGCCTTCGCAGCGCTTTCGCTGCTCGGGCCTAATAAACAGAGCAAAAACAAGAGGCCTTCGCAGCGCTTTCGCTGCTCGGGCCTAATTAAAGCTGCAAGCAGCGTCGTTCGGCCCTCGCAGCTCCGCGCCGCTCTGGCCTGGCCAGCAGCCCGGGGCGCCAGGGCATGTCTGGCAGAACAGAAACATCATCCACCCCGACACCAGAAACTGCGAATGGCCTCCTAGTCCGCACCTCACCCTGACTCAGCATCCCCTCTGAGCTCACCATTAAATTGAATTGTAAGGTTACGGCGTTACGCCAGAATTCGCCATGACATCAAAGCCCCTCCCTATCTGGAAAGCTATCAGATCTGAATGGTCATTACAACATCATGAAGACAGTGCATGACCTTAGTGTCATGTTGACTAAATTAGAGGGGACAAATATGGGCATTTCACCATAAAACAATAGACTTCCTGTATTCAGGGGGCGGGGCTTAGGTGATGTCACCTGTCCACAATGACGTTGTCTTGAGATGTGGTCAGTGATCACACAGACAAAGTTTGATATAGATCTGATCATGCACATTGGAGTTGTTAAGTCAAGTAATGTAATGGCAAAAGGTCAAAGTTTGAGGCTTAGCCATACCCACACCATTATACTTATTTAAAATCCGACGGTTGAATTTTTTCCCCTTTGTCTTAAGAAAATATAACAGAAGTTTGAAGGTGATCGGTGAAAAGGGCGACGGGGTATCATTGTCCAAACAACGTGTGCGAAAACCACTAAATCGAGTACTTGGACCAAAATGGCCGACTTCCTGTGTGTCGTGGCACTTGGCTCCAAGAGACTTTTTTGTAGGTCCTGAGACACCACATTAGTGTACCAAATTTCGCAATCCTCAGTCAAAGCGTGGCTTGGGGCTGACAGTTTTAATGGTCCTAGGGGGCGCTATTTCAGAAAATAGGCCACGCCCACAAACTTCAGGCATCCATTTCTATTGGGGGTCAGACTAGGATCACTCACAACAAATTTCGAGGTGATATCACGATAAATGAAGAAATGAGAGGCAAACGTATTTCCATGGCGTGATGGCAAATTTCGCCATGCTCCCAAAGCCCCGCCTTTTTTCAAAACCTTCCAGTACTGGAGACCAAGTGACCTCAACTTGTCTGCTGCTATTTACCAGAGATTCCTGGTGATTGGGTAAAAGGAGTCCAATAGGGAGCTGTGAAAAAAAGAGTGGCATAGCGAAAGGTCAAAGTTTGAGGCTTAGCCACGCCCACACCTTTATACTTATTTAAAATCCGACGGTTGAATTTTTTCCTCTATGTCTTGAGAGCATATAGCAGAAGTTTGAAGGCGATTGGTGAAAAGGGCGACGGAGCATCACTCTCCAAACAACGTGTGTGAAAACCACTAAATCGCGCACTTGGACCAAAATGGCCGACTTCCTGTGCGACTTGTGGCTCCAAGAGACTTTTTTGTAGGTCCTGAGACACCACATTAGTGTACCAAATTTCGTAATCCTCAGTCAAAGCATGGCTTGGGGCTGACAGTTTTAATGGTCCTAGGGGGCGCTATCTCAGAATATAGGCCACGCCCACTGGATGTTCACTTCAGATCTTTTTGGGAGCCGGACCAGGATCACTCACAAGAAGTTGCGTGACGATATCTTTAGAAATGACGAAATGGGAGGCAAACGTAAGGCCACAGCGGTACGCCTGACTTTGCCGCGCTGCCACAGCCCCGCCCTCTGCCAAAAACTCCCATAAAGTGACGGCAAGCAACCCCCACTTGTCTTGAGTTACCAGCTACAAATTCGTGGTGATTAAGTGAAATGGGGCAATTTGGGACCTTTCACAGTAAAACTTGATATTTTTGGTCCTGAGGGGGCGGGGCTTGTGTGATGTCATCATCCGACCATTCAATTTACTTTGTGGGTGGATGACGAATGACCACAGAAAGTTTGGTAACTATATTCCATTCAGTTTTGAAGTTATAGCAATTTAAATATTTTTGGCGAGTAGTCAAATTTTGAGGCCTGGCCCCGCCCCTTCAACATATACGAAAACTCAGAATCCTCATCTCATTTTGTTCGCCCATCCCTTCTGAGCAATTTTGCACAATTTTTGAGACGATCTTGCGAAAAATGATCGAGCAATCCAATCAGAAACGCACCCTAAAAACGGCAAAAACGGCTAAAAATCGCCATTTCAACCCAAAATGGCCGACTTGCTGTTTGATATTGACCATGCTTGCAAGAGACTTTTCTGTGCGGACTGTTGAGTACTACAAGTGTACCAAAGTTCATAACTGTACGATAAACTAAGCTTTATGGAGAGGGGTTTTTTTTACTTTCTAGGGGGCGCTGTTCAGCCATTTTCTTTGCGATTTTTTTGGGACCTTTAAAATATCAAATTTTTCACCAGGCCTGACAAGTTTGCAAAATATTGTGAGTTTTGGGCTATGTTAAGGTCCCCAAAAAGCCGTTCAAAGGGGCACCGGAATAATAAATAATAATAAACAGAGCAAAAACAAGAGGCCTTCGCAGCGCTTTCGCTGCTCGTGCCTAATTAAAGCTGCAAGCAGCGTCGTTCGGCCCTCGCAGCTCCGCGCCGCTCCGGCCTGGCCGGCAGCCCGGGGCACCAGGGCACGTCCCCGGAACAGAAAGTCCACCACCCCGACACCAGAAACCGCTAACGGTCACCTTGTCCGCACCTCACCATGACTCAGCATCCCCTCTGAGCTTACCATTGAATTACACGTCTCACCACTAGGGCATACTCTATCTTTACCACACTGATGGTGTGATGACAGTGACCAACTTTAATGCTATTCTGACCATGTTTTTTTAAGTCATCGAAGGTTAAAGATATCTGGGGGCGCTGTGACCAACTACAGAAAAGTCCCATTGAGGTCAGCGTTGGTTGACAAAGATGGTTTTCTGTTATTTTGGCATCAATCGGACGTTGTGTGCGTTATCTAAAGCCAGTGAGTGAAAGGGGCGGAGCTACAGGGATTTGAACCAACAACTCAATCAATGTGTTTGGTGCAGTCACGTGATGTCACAAGCCAAGTATAATGCCATTCTGACCTTGTCTTTAGAAGTTAATAAAGTTTGAACCCATCTAGGAGGCGCTGTGACCATTTACAACAAAATGCCATAGAGGTCATCTTTGGTCATCAAAGATGGTTTTCTGTTAATTTGGCATCAATCAAACGTTGCATGGGTCATCTAGAGACAAAAAGCTGTAAGTGGGTGGAGTTAAAGTGAATTGAACAAGTGAGCACATACATGTGTTTATTGCAGTTGTGTGATGACTCCCACAAAGTTTGATATAGTTTGGAGCGTTTTTGCAGAAGTTACAAAGGTTTTATGTATCTAGGGGGCGCTGTCTCAAATTTAGGAATTAATCAATGAAGAAGTTCTTAGGTTGATAACAGTCATTTGTGTGCAGTTTGGTGTGAATTGCATCATGCATGTGTTATTCAGGGCCTAATATCTATCAGGGGGCAGAGCTAAAGGGATATCAACCAATTACCACAGGATTGTGTTGGTTGCCTTTGTGTGATGACACATAGCAAGTTTGGTGCAGTAACGACCTGGTCTGTAGGAGTTATTACAGTTTTAATGGTGTGTAGGGGGCGCTCTGGTGACAACATACAAATCTGACCAACTGTTTGTGTCTCATTCGATAAAGGGCATCATTGTTGATTGTCATGTTCAGTCTCGTGCAGATGGGAGGCTGTTTGTGGAAATTACGATCAAACGTAAGGTCACGGCGTCATGCCAGAATTCGCTATGGCATCAAAGCCCCTCCCTTTCTGTAAAGTTATCAGATCAGAATGGTCATTACAACATCATGAAGACAGTGCATGACCTTAGTGTCATGTTGACTAGATTAGAGGGGACAAATATGGGCATTTCACCATTAAACAATAGACTTCCTGTTGTCAGGGGGCGGGGCTTAGGTGTTGTCAGCTGTCCACAATGACGTTGCCTTGAGATGTGGTCAGTGATCACACAGACAAAGTTTCATATAGATCTGATCGTGCACATGGGAGTTATTAAGTCAAGTAATGTAATGGCGAAAGGTCAAAGTTTGAGGCTTAGCCACGCCCACACCTTTATACTTATTTAAAATCCGACGGTTGAATTTTTTCCTCTATGTCTTAAGAGGATATAGCAGAAGTTTGAAGGCGATTGGTGAAAAGGGCGATGGAGCATCACTCTCCAAACAACGTGTGCGAAAACCACTAAATCGAGTACTTGGACCAAAATGGCCGACTTCCTGTGCGACTTTGCACTTGGCTCCAAGAGACTTTTTTGTAGGTCCTGAGACACCACATTAGTGTACCAAATTTCGTAATCCTCAGTCAAAGCATGGCTTGGGGCTGACAGTTTTAATGGTCCTAGGGGGCGCTAATTCAGAAAATAGGCCACGCCCACAAATTTAAACTGACCATTTCTATTGGGGGTCAGACTAGGATCACTCACAACAAATTTTGAGGTGATATCACGATAAATGAAGAAATGAGAGGCAAACGTATTTCCATGGCGTGATGGCGAATTTCGCCATGCTCCCAAAGCCCCGCCTTTTTTCAAAACCTTCCAGTACTGGAGACCAAGTGACCTCAACTTGTCTGCTGCTATTTACCAGAGATTCCTGGTGATTGGGTAAAAGGAGTCCAATAGGGAGCTGTGAAAAAGAGTGGCATGGCGAAAGGTCAAAGTTTGAGGCTTAGCCACGCCCACACCTTTATACTTATTTAAAATCCGACGGTTGAATCTTTTCCTCTTTGTCTTAAGAGTATATAGCAGAAGTTTGAAGGCGTTTGGTGAAAAGGGCGACGGAGCATCACTCTCCAAACAACGTGTGTGAAAACCACTAAATCGCGCACTTGGACAAAAATGGCCGACTTCCTGTGCGACTTTGCACTTGGCTCCAAGAGACTTTTTTGTAGGTCCTGAGACACCACATTAGTGTACCAAATTTCGTAATCCTCAGTCAAAGCATGGCTTGGGGCTGACAGTTTTAATGGTCCTAGAGGGCGCTATTTCAGAAAATAGGCCACGCCCACCGGATGTTCACATCAGATCTTTTGGGGGGCCGGACTAGGATCACTCACAAGAAGTTTCGTGACGATATCTTTAGAAATGACGAAATGGGAGGCAAACGTAAGGCCACGGTGGTATGCCTGACTTCGCCGCGCCGCCACAGCCCCGCCCTCTGCCGAAAACTCCTATAAAGTGACGCCAAGCAACCCCCACTTGTCTTGAGTTACCAGCTACAAATTCGTGGTGATTAAGTGAAATGGGGCAATTTGGGACCTTTCACAGTAAAACTTGATCTTTTTGGTCCTGAGCGGGCGGGGCTTGTGTGATGTCATCATCTGACCATTCAATTTACTTTGTGGGTGGATGACGAATGACCACAGAAAGTTTGGTAACTCTATTCCATTCAGTTATGAAGTTATAGCAATTTAAATATTTTTGGCGAGTAGTCAAACTTCGAGGCCTGGCCCCGCCCCTTCAGTATTTACAAAAAGTCAATTTTATTGTCTCATTTTGTTCGCCCATCTCTTCTGAGCAATTGTACACCATTTTTGAGACGATCGTGCGAGAAATGATCAAGCAATCCAATCAGAAACGGACCCTAAAAACGGCCAAAACGCCAAAAAATCGCCATTTCAACCCAAAATGGCCGACTTCCTGTTTGATATTGACCATGCTTGCATGAGACTTTTCTGTGCGGACTGTTGAGTACTACAAGTGTACCAAATTTCATAACTGTACAATAAACTAAGCTTTACGGAGAGGGTTTTTTTTCACTTTCTAGGGGGCGCTGTTCAGCCATTTTCTTTGCGATTTTTTTGGGACCTTTAAAATATCAAATTTTTCACCAGGCCTGACAAGTGTGCAAAATATTGTGAGTTTTGGGGTATGTTAAGGTCCCCAAAAAGCCGTTCAAAGCGGACACGGAATAATAAAAAATAATTAAAGCTGCAAGCAGCGTCGTTCGGCCCTCGCAGCTCCGCACCGCTCCTGCCTGGCCGGCAGCCCGGGGCACCAGGGCACGTCCGCAGAACACAAACGTCGACCACCCCAACACCAGAAACTGCTAACGGCCACCTTGTCCGCAACTCACCCTGACTCAGCATCCCCTTTGAGCCCACCATTATATTTTATGTCTCACCACTAGGGAATCCTCTATCTTTACCACACTGGTGGTGTGATGACAGTGACCAACTTTAATGCTATTCTGACCATGTTTTTTAAAGTTATCGAAGGATAACGTTATCTAGGTGGCGCTGTGACCAACTACAGAAAAGTCCCATTGAGGTCAGCTTTGGTGACATTATATAACATTCACCAACCGTTTGTGCCTCATTGGCTAAAGGGCATGATTGTTCATTGCCATATTCAGTTTCGGGCAAATCGGAGGCCGTTTGTGGAAGTTACAGTCAAATGTAAGGTCATGGCGTCACGCCAGCATTCACCATGGCATCAAAGCCCCTCCCTTTCTGGTAAGCTATCAGATCTGAATGGTCTTTAAAACATCATGAAGACACTGTATGACCTGAGTGTCATTTTCACTAAATTAGAGGGGACAAATATGGGCATTTCACCATAAAACAATAGACTTCCTGTTGTCAGGGGGCGGGGCTTAGGTGATGTCAGCTGTCCACATTGTCGTTGTCTTGAGATGTGGTCAGTGATCACACAGACAAAGTTTGAATTAGATCTGATCATGCACATGGGAGTTATTAAGTCAAGTAATGTCATGGCGAAAGGTCAAAGTTTGAGGCTTAGCCACACCCACACCTTGATACTTATTTAAAATCCGACGGTTGAATTTTTTCCCCTTTGTCTTCAGAGTACATAGCATAAGTTTGAAGGTGATCGGTGTAAAGGGCAACGGGCCATCAATGTCCAAACAACGTGTGCGAAAACCACTAAATCGAGTACTTGGACCAAAATGGCCGACCTCCTGTGCGAAATTGCGCTTGGCTCCAAGATACTTTTTTGTAGGTCCAGAGACCCTACATGAGTGTACCAATTTTTGTAATCCTCAGTCAAACCTTGTCTTGGGGCTGACAGTTTTAATGGTCCTAGGGGGCGCTATTTCAGAATATAGGCCACGCCCACAAATCTCAGATGCCCATTTCTATTGGGGGTCAGACTAGGATCACTCACCAGACATTTTGTGGCGATGTCACGATAATTGAAGAAATGAGAGGCAAACGTATTGCCATGGCGTGATGGAGAATTTCGCCATGCTCCCAAAGCCCCACCTTTTTTCAAAACCTGCCAGTACTGTAGACCAAGTGACCTCAACTTGTCAGCTGCTATTTACCAGAGATTCCAGGTGATTGGGTAAAAGGAGTCCAATAGGGAGCTGTGAAAAAAGAGTGGCGTGGCGAAAGGTCAAAGTTTGAGGCTTAGCCACGCCCACACCTTTATACTTATCTAAAATCCGACGGTTGAATTTTTTCCTCTATGTCTTAAGAGTATATAGCAGAAGCTCGAAGGCGATTGGTGAAAAGGGCGACGGAGCATCACTCTCCAAACAACGTGTGTGAAAACCACTAAATCGCGCACTTGGACCAAAATGGCCGACTTCCTGTGCGACTTTGCACTTGGCTCCAAGAGACTTTTTTGTAGGTCCTAAGACACCACATTAGTGTACCAAATTTCGTAATCCTCAGTCAAAGCATGGCTTGGGGCTGACAGTTTTAATGGTCCTAGGGGGCGCTATTTCAGAAAATAGGCCACACCCACCAGATGTTCACACCAGATCTTTTGGGGGGCCGGACTAGGATCACTCACAAGAAGTTTCGTGACGATATCTTTGGAAATGACGAAATGGGAGGCAAACGTAAGGCCACGGCGGTACGCCTGAATTCGCCGCGCCGCCGCAGCCCCGCCCTCTGCCGAAAACTCCCATAAAGTGACGCCAAGCAACCCCCACTTGTCTTGAGTTACCAGCTACAAATTTGTGGTGATTAAGTGAAATGGGGCAATTTGGGACCTTTCACAGTAAAACTTGATCTTTTTGGTCCTGAGGGGGCGGGGCTTGTGTGATGTCATCATTCGACCATTCAATTTACTTTGTGGGTGGATGACGAATGACCACAGAAAGTTTGGTAACTCTATTCCATTCAGTTATGAAGTTATAGCAATTTAAATATTTTTGGCGAGTAGTCAAACTTCGAGGCCTGGCCCTGCCCCTTCAACATATACGAAAACTCAGAATTCTCATCTCACTTTGTTCGCCCATCCCTTCTTAGCAATTTTACACAATTTTTGAGATGATCGTGCGAAAAATGATCGAGCAATCCAATCAGAAACGGACCCTAAAAACGGCAAAAATGGCAAAAAATCGCCATTTCAACCCAAAATGGCCGACTTCCTGTTTGATATTGACCATGCTTGCAAGAGACTTTTCTGTGCGGACTATTGAGTACTACAAGCGTACCAAATTTCATAACTGTACGATAAACTAAGCTTTATGGAGAGGGCTTTTTTTCACTTTCTAGGGGGCGCTGTTCAGCCAATTTCTTTGCGATTTTTTTGGGACCTTTAAAATATCAAATTTTTCACCAGGCCTGACAAGTTTGCAAAATATTGTGAGTTTTGGGGTATGTTAAGGTCCCCAAAAAGCCGTTCAAAGCGGGCTAAGAATAATAAAAAATAATAATAAACAGAGCAAAAACAAGAGGCCTTCGCAGCGCTTTGCTGCTCGGGCCTAATAAACAGAGCAAAAACAAGAGGCCTTCGCAGCGCTTTCGCTGCTCGGGCCTAATAAACAGAGCAAAAACAAGAGGCCTTCGCAGCGCTTTCGCTGCTCGGGCCTAATTAAAGCTGCAAGCAGCGTCGTTCGGCCCTCGCAGCTCCGCGCCGCTCCGGCCTGCCCGGCAGCCCGGGGCACCAGGGCACGTCCGTGGAACAGAACCGTCGACCACCCCGACACCAGAAACCGCTAACGGTCACCACGTCCGCACCTCACCCTGACTCAGCATCCCCTCTGAGCCCACCATTGTCTCACCACTAAGGCATACCATCTATCTTTACCTCACTGGTGGTGTGATGACAGTGACCCAATTTTATGCTATTCTGACCACGTTTGTTAAAGTTATCGAAGGTTAAAGTTCACTAGGGGGCACTGTGAGCAACTACAGAAAAGTCCCATTGAGGTCAGCTTTGGTTGACATAGATGGTTTTCTGTTTTCTTGCCATAAATCAGACGTTGTGTGTGTTATCTAAAGCCAGTGAGCTGAAAGGGGCGGAGCTACAGGGGTTTGAACCAACAACCACATCAATGTGTTTGGTGCAGTCACGTGATGTCACAAGCCAAGTATAATGCCATTCTGACTTTGTCTTTAGAAGTTAATAAAGTTTGAACCCATCTAGGGGAGGCTGTGACCATTTACAACTAAATGCCATAGAGGTCATCTTTGGTCATCAAAGATGGTTTTCTGTTAATTTGGCATCAATCAAACGTTGCATGGGTCATCTAGAGACAAAAAGATGTAAGTGGGCGGTGTTAAAGTGAATTGAACAAGTGAGCACATACAATGTGTTGATTGCAGTTGTGTGATGACTCTCACCAAGTTTGATATAGGTTGGAGCTTTTTTGCAGAAGTTACAAAGGTTTTTTGAATCTAGGGTGCACTGTCCAAAATTTAGGAAATATTCCATGAAGAAGTTTGTAGGTTTATAACAGTCATTTGTGTGCAGTTTGGTGTGAATTGCATCATGTGAATTGCATCATGCATGTGTTATTAGGGGCCTAATATCTGTCAGGGGCGGAGCTAAAGTGATATGAACCAATTACTACAGGATTGTGTTGGGTGCCTTTGTGTGATGACACATAGGAAGTTTGGTGCAGTTAGGACCTCGTCTGTAGGAGTTATTACTGTTTTAAAGGTATGTAGGGGGCGCTGTGGTGATATCATACAACATTCACCAACCGTTTGTGCTTCGTTGGCTAAAGGGCATGATTGTTCATTGCCATGTTCAGTCTCGGACAGATCGGAGGCTGTTTTTGGAAGTTGCAGTCAAACGTACGGTCACGGCGTCACGCTAGAATTCGCCATGGCATCAAAGCCCCTCCCTATCTGAAAAGCTATCAGATCTGAATGGTCATTACAGCATCATGAAGACATTGCATGACCTTAGTGTCATGTTGACTAAATTAGAGGTGACAAATATGGGAATTTCAGCATAAAACAATAGACTTCCTGTATTCAGGGGCGGGGCTTAGGTGATGTCAGCTTTCCACATTGTCATTGTCTTGAGATGTGGTCAGTGATCACACAGACAAAGTTGATATAGATCTGATCATGCACATGGGAGTTATTAAGTCAAGTAATGTAATGGCGAAAGGTCAAACTTTGAGGCTTAGCCACGCCCACACCTTTATACTTATTTAAAATCCGACGGTTGAATTTTTTCCTCTATGTCTTAAGAGTATATAGCAGAAGTTTGAAGGCGATTGGTGAAAAGGGCGACGGAGCATCACTCTCCAAACAACGTGTGCGAAAACCACTAAATCGAGTACTCGGACCAAAATGGCCGACTTCCTGTGCGACTTTGCACTTGGCTCCAAGAGACTTTTTTGTAGATCCTGAGACACCACCTTAGTGTACCAAATTTCGTAATCCTCAGTCAAAGCACGGCTTGGGGCTGAAAGTTTTAGTGGTCCTAGGGGGCGCTATATAAAAAAATAGGCCACGCCCACAAACGTCAGCTGTCTATTTCTATCGGGGGTCCAACTACAATCACTCACAACAAATTTCGAGGTGATATAACGATAAATGGAGAAATGAGAGGCAAACGTATTTCCATGGCGTGATGGCGAATTTCACCATGCTACCAAAGCCCCGCCTTTTTTCAAAACCTGCCAGTACTGGAGACCAAGTGACCTCAACTAGTCTGCTGCTATTTGCCAGAGATTCCTGGTGATTGAGTAAAAGGAGTCCAATAGGGAGCTGTGAAAAAAAGAGTGGCGTGGCGACAGTTCAAAGTTTGAGGCTTAGCCACGCCCACACCTTTACACTTATTTAAAATCCGACGGTTGAATTTTTTCCTCTATGTCTTAAGAGCTTATAGCAGAAGCTTTAAGGCGATTGGTGAAAAGGGCGACGGAGCATCACTCTCCAAACAACGTGTGTGAAAACCACTAAATCGCGCACTTGGACCAAAATGGCCGACTTCCTGTGCGACTTTGCACTTGGCTCCAAGAGACTTTTTTGTAGGTCCTGAGACACCACATTAGTGTACCAAATTTTGTAATCCTCAGTCAAAGCATGGCTTGGGGCTGACAGTTTTAATGGTCCTAGGGGGCGCTGTTTCAGAAAATAGGCCACGCCCACCGGATGTTCTCATCAGATTTTTTGGGGGGCCGGACAAGGATCACTCACAAGAAGTTTCGTGGCGATATCTTTAGAATTGACCAAATGAGAAGCAAACGTAAGGCCACGGCGGTACGCCTGATTTCGCCGCGCCGCCGCAGCCCCGCCCTCTGCCGAAAACTCCCATAAAGTGACGCCAAGCAACCCCCACTTGTCTTGAGTTACCAGCTACAGTTTTCTGGTGATTAAGTGAAATGGGACACTTTGGGACCTTTCACAGTAAAACTTGACCTTTTTGGCCCTGAGGGGGTGGGGCTTGTGTGATGTCATAATCCGACCATTCAAATTACTTTGTGGGTGGATGATGAATGACCACAGAACGTTTGGTAACTATATTCCATTCAGTTATGAAGTTATAGCAATTTAAAATTTTTTGGCGAGTAGTCAAACTTTGAGGCCTGGCCCCGCCCCTTCAGCATATACGAAAACTCAGAATCCTCGTCTCATTTTGTTCGCCCATCCCTTCTGAGCAATTTTACACAATTTTTGAGATGCTCGTGCGAAAAATGATCGAGCAATCCAATCAGAAACAGACCCTAAAAACGGCAAAAATGGCTTAAAATCGCCATTTCAACCCAAAATGGCCGACTTCCTGTTTGATATTGACCATGGTTGCAAGAGACTTTTCTGTGCGGACTGTTGAGTACTACAAGTGTACCAAATTTCATAACTGTACGATAAACTAAGCTTTATGGAGAGGGGTATTTTTTACCTTGTAGGGGGCGCTGTTCAGCCATTTTCTTAGCGATTTTTTTGGGACCTTTAAAATATCAAATTTTTCACCAGGCTTGACAAGTGTGCAAAATATTGTGAGTTTTGGGGTATGTTAAGGTCCCCAAAAAGCCGTTCAAAGGGGCACGAGAATAATAAAAAAGAAAGAATAAACAGAGCAAAAACAAGAGGCCTTCGCAGCGCTTTCGCTGCTCGGGCCTAATTAAAGCTGCAAGCAGCGTCGTTCGGCCCTCGCAGCTCCGCGCCGCTCCGGCCTGCCCGGCAGCCCGGGACACCAGGGCACGTCCGCGGAACAGAAACGTCGACCACCCCGACACCAGAAACCGCTAACGGTCACCACGTCCGCACCTCACCCTGACTCAGCATCCCCTCTGAGCCCACCATTGTCTCACCACTAAGGCATACCATCTATCTTTACCTCACTGGTGGTGTGATGACAGTGACCCAATTTTATACTATTCTGACCACGTTTGTTAAAGTTATCGAAGGTTAAAGTTCACTAGGGGGCGCTGTGAGCAACTACAGAAAAGTCCCATTGAGGTCAGCTTTGGTTGACATAGATGGTTTTCTGTTTTCTTGCCATAAATCAGACGTTGTGTGTGTTATCTAAAGCCAGTGAGCTGAAAGGGGCGGAGCTACAGGGGTTTGAACCAACAACCACATCAATGTGTTTGGTGCAGTCACGTGATGTCACAAGCCAAGTATAATGCCATTCTGACTTTGTCTTTAGAAGTTAATAAAGTTTGAACCCATCTAGGGGAGGCTGTGACCATTTACAACTAAATGCCATAGAGGTAATCTTTGGTCATCAATGATGGTTTTCTGTTAATTTGGCATCAATCAAACGTTGCATGGGTCATCTAGAGACAAAAAGCTGTAAGTGGGCGGTGTTAAAGTGAATTGAACAAGTGAGCACATACAATGTGTTGATTGCAGTTGTGTGATGACTCTCACCAAGTTTGATATAGGTTGGAGCTTTTTTGCAGAAGTTACAAAGGTTTTTTGAATCTAGGGGGCACTGTCCAAAATTTAGGAAATATTCCATGAAGAAGTTTGTAGGTTGATAACAGTCATTTGTGTGCAGTTTGGTGTGAATTGCATCATGTGAATTGCATCATGCATGTGTTATTCAGGGCCTAATATCTGTCAGGGGCGGAGCTAAAGTGATATGAACCAATTACTACAGGATTGTGTTGGGTGCCTTTGTGTGATGACACATATGAAGTTTGGTGCAGTTAGGACCTCGTCTGTAGGAGTTATTACTGTTTTAAAGATATGTAGGGGGCGCTGTGGTGATATCATACAACATTCACCAACCGTTTTTGCTTCGTTGGCTAAAGGGCATGATTGTTCATTGCCATGTTCAGTCTCGGACAGATCGGAGGCTGTTTGTGGAAGTTGCAGTCAAACGTACTGTCACGGCGTCACGCTAGAATTCGCCATGGCATCAAAGCCCCTCCCTATCTGAAAAGCTATCAGATCTGAATGGTCATTACAGCATCATGAAGACAGTGCATGACCTTAGTGTCATGTTGACTAAATTGGAGGTGACAAATATGGGCATTTCAGCATAAAACAATAGACTTCCTGTATTCAGGGGGCGGGGCTTAGGTGATGTCAGCTTTCCACATTGTCATTGTCTTGAGATGTGGTCAGTGATCACACAGACAAAGTTTGATATAGATCTGATCATGCACATGGGAGTTATTAAGTCAAGTAATGTAATGGCGAAAGGTCAAACTTTGAGGCTTAGCCACGCCCACACCTTTACACTTATTTAAAATCCGACGGTTGAATTTTTTCCTCTATGTCTTAAGAGTATATAGCAGAAGTTTGAAGGCGATTGGTGAAAAGGGCGACGGAGCATCACTCTCCAAACAACGTGTGCGAAAACCACTAAATCGAGTACTCGGACCAAAATGGCCGACTTCCTGTGCGACTTTGCACTTGGCTCCAAGAGACTTTTTTGTAGATCCTGAGACACCACATTAGTGTACCAAATTTCGTAATCCTCATTCAAAGCATGGCTTGGGGCTGAAAGTTTTAGTGGTCCTAGGGGGCGCTATTTAAAAAAATAGGCCACGCCCACAAAAGTCAGCTGTCTATTTCTATCGGGGGTCCGACTACGATCATTCACAACAAATTTCGAGGTGATATAACGATAAATGGAGAAATGAGAGACAAACGTATTTCCATGGCGTGATGGCGAATTTCACCATGCTACCAAAGCCCCGCCTTCTTTCAAAACCTGCCAGTACTGGAGACCAAGTGACCTCAACTAGTCTGCTGCTATTTGCCAGAGATTCCTGGTGATTGAGTAAAAGGAGTCCCATAGGGAGCTGTGAAAAAAAGAGTGGCGTGGCGACAGTTCAAAGTTTGAGGCTTAGCCACGCCCACACCTTTACACTTATTTAAAATCCGACGGTTGAATTTTTTCCTCTATGTCGTAAGAGTATATCGCCGAAGTTTGACGGCGATTGATGAAAAGGGCGATGGAGCATCACTCTCCAAACAACGTGTGTGAAAACCACTAAATCGCGCACTTGGACCAAAATGGCCGACTTTCTGTGCGACTTTGCACTTGGCTCCAAGAGACTTTTTTGTAGGTCCTGTGACACCACATTAGTGTACCAAATTTCGTAATCCTCAGTCAAAGCATGGCTTGGGGCTGACAGTTTTAATGGTCCTAGGGGGCGCTATATCAGACAATAGGCCACGCCCACCGGATGTTCTCGTCAGATTTTTTGGGGGGCTGGGCTAGGATCACTCACAAGAAGTTTCGTGGCGATATCTTCAGAATTGACCAAATGAGAAGCAAACGTAAGGCCACGGCGGTACGCCTGACTTCGCCGCGCCACCGCAGCCCCGCCCTCTGCCGAAAACTCCCATAAAGTGACGCCAAGCAACCTCCACTTGTCGTGAGTTACCAGCTACAGTTTTGTGGTGATTAAGTGAAATGGGACACTTTGGGACCTTTCACAGTAAAACTTGACCTTTTTGGCCCTGAGGGGGCGGGGCTTGTGTGATGTCATAATCCGACCATTCAAATTACTTTGTGGGTGGATGATGAATGACCACAGAACGTTTGGTAACTATATTCCAATCAGTTATGAAGTTATAGCAATTTAAATTTTTTTGGCGAGTAGTCAAACTTTGAGGCCTGGCCCCGCACCTTCAACATATACGAAAACTCAGAATCTTCGTCTCATTTTGTTCGCCCATCCCTTCTGAGCAATTTTACCCAATTTTTGAGATGATCGTGCGAAAAATGATCGAGCAATCCAATCAGAAACAGACCCTAAAAACGGCAAAAATGGCTAAAAATCGCCATTTCAACCCAAAATGGCCGACTTCCTATTTGATATTGACCATGGTTGCAAGAGACTTTTCTGTGCGGTCTGTTGAGTACTACAAGTGTACCAAATTTCATAACTGTACGATAAACTAAGCTTTATGGAGAGGGGTATTTTTCACCTTGTAGGGGGCGCTGTTCAGCCATTTTCTTTGCGATTTTTTTGGGACCTTTAAAATATCAAATTTTTCACCAGGCTTGACAAGTGTGCAAAATATTGTGAGTTTTGGGGTATGTTAAGGTCCCCAAAAAGCCGTTCAAAGGGGCACGAGAATAATAAAAAAGAAAGAATAAACAGAGCAAAAACAAGAGGCCTTCGCAGCGCTTTCGCTGCTCGGGCCTAATTAAAGCTGCAAGCAGCGTCGTTCGGCCCTCGCAGCTCCGCGCCGCTCCGGCCTGCCCGACAGCCCGGGGCACCAGGGCACGTCCGCGGAACAGAAACGTCGACCACCCCGACACCAGAAACCGCTAACGGTCACCACGTCCGCACCTCACCCTGACTCAGCATCCCCTCTGAGCCCACCATTGTCTCACCACTAAGGCATACCATCTATCTTTACCTCACTGGTGGTGTGATGACAGTGACACAATTTTATACTATTCTGACCACGTTTGTTAAAGTTATCGAAGGTTAAAGTTCACTAGGGGGCGCTGTGAGCAACTACAGAAAAGTCCCATTGAGGTCAGCTTTGGTTGACATAGATGGTTTTCTGTTTTCTTGCCATAAATCAGACGTTGTGTGTGTTATCTAAAGCCAGTGAGCTGAAAGGGGCGGAGCTACAGGGGTTTGAACCAACAACCACATCAATGTGTTTGGTGCAGTCACGTGATGTCACAAGCCAAGTATAATGCCATTCTGACTTTGTCTTTAGAAGTTAATAAAGTTTGAACCCATCTAGGGGAGGCTGTGACCATTTACAACTAAATGCCATAGAGGTAATCTTTGGTCATCAATGATGGTTTTCTGTTAATTTGGCATCAATCAAACGTTGCATGGGTCATCTAGAGACAAAAAGCTGTAAGTGGGCGGTGTTAAAGTGAATTGAACAAGTGAGCACATACAATGTGTTGATTGCAGTTGTGTGATGACTCTCACCAAGTTTGATATAGGTTGGAGCTTTTTTGCAGAAGTTACAAAGGTTTTTTGAATCTAGGGGGCACTGTCCAAAATTTAGGAAATATTCCATGAAGAAGTTTGTAGGTTGATAACAGTCATTTGTGTGCAGTTTGGTGTGAATTGCATCATGTGAATTGCATCATGCATGTGTTATTCAGGGCCTAATATCTGTCAGGGGCGGAGCTAAAGTGATATGAACCAATTACTACAGGATTGTGTTGGGTGCCTTTGTGTGATGACACATATGAAGTTTGGTGCAGTTAGGACCTCGTCTGTAGGAGTTATTACTGTTTTAAAGATATGTAGGGGGCGCTGTGGTGATATCATACAACATTCACCAACCGTTTTTGCTTCGTTGGCTAAAGGGCATGATTGTTCATTGCCATGTTCAGTCTCGGACAGATCGGAGGCTGTTTGTGGAAGTTGCAGTCAAACGTACTGTCACGGCGTCACGCTAGAATTCGCCATGGCATCAAAGCCCCTCCCTATCTGAAAAGCTATCAGATCTGAATGGTCATTACAGCATCATGAAGACAGTGCATGACCTTAGTGTCATGTTGACTAAATTGGAGGTGACAAATATGGGCATTTCAGCATAAAACAATAGACTTCCTGTATTCAGGGGGCGGGGCTTAGGTGATGTCAGCTTTCCACATTGTCATTGTCTTGAGATGTGGTCAGTGATCACACAGACAAAGTTTGATATAGATCTGATCATGCACATGGGAGTTATTAAGTCAAGTAATGTAATGGCGAAAGGTCAAACTTTGAGGCTTAGCCACGCCCACACCTTTACACTTATTTAAAATCCGACGGTTGAATTTTTTCCTCTATGTCTTAAGAGTATATAGCAGAAGTTTGAAGGCGATTGGTGAAAAGGGCGACGGAGCATCACTCTCCAAACAACGTGTGCGAAAACCACTAAATCGAGTACTCGGACCAAAATGGCCGACTTCCTGTGCGACTTTGCACTTGGCTCCAAGAGACTTTTTTGTAGATCCTGAGACACCACATTAGTGTACCAAATTTCGTAATCCTCATTCAAAGCATGGCTTGGGGCTGAAAGTTTTAGTGGTCCTAGGGGGCGCTATTTAAAAAAATAGGCCACGCCCACAAAAGTCAGCTGTCTATTTCTATCGGGGGTCCGACTACGATCATTCACAACAAATTTCGAGGTGATATAACGATAAATGGAGAAATGAGAGACAAACGTATTTCCATGGCGTGATGGCGAATTTCACCATGCTACCAAAGCCCCGCCTTCTTTCAAAACCTGCCAGTACTGGAGACCAAGTGACCTCAACTAGTCTGCTGCTATTTGCCAGAGATTCCTGGTGATTGAGTAAAAGGAGTCCCATAGGGAGCTGTGAAAAAAAGAGTGGCGTGGCGACAGTTCAAAGTTTGAGGCTTAGCCACGCCCACACCTTTACACTTATTTAAAATCCGACGGTTGAATTTTTTCCTCTATGTCGTAAGAGTATATCGCCGAAGTTTGACGGCGATTGATGAAAAGGGCGATGGAGCATCACTCTCCAAACAACGTGTGTGAAAACCACTAAATCGCGCACTTGGACCAAAATGGCCGACTTTCTGTGCGACTTTGCACTTGGCTCCAAGAGACTTTTTTGTAGGTCCTGTGACACCACATTAGTGTACCAAATTTCGTAATCCTCAGTCAAAGCATGGCTTGGGGCTGACAGTTTTAATGGTCCTAGGGGGCGCTATATCAGACAATAGGCCACGCCCACCGGATGTTCTCGTCAGATTTTTTGGGGGGCTGGGCTAGGATCACTCACAAGAAGTTTCGTGGCGATATCTTCAGAATTGACCAAATGAGAAGCAAACGTAAGGCCACGGCGGTACGCCTGACTTCGCCGCGCCACCGCAGCCCCGCCCTCTGCCGAAAACTCCCATAAAGTGACGCCAAGCAACCTCCACTTGTCGTGAGTTACCAGCTACAGTTTTGTGGTGATTAAGTGAAATGGGACACTTTGGGACCTTTCACAGTAAAACTTGACCTTTTTGGCCCTGAGGGGGCGGGGCTTGTGTGATGTCATAATCCGACCATTCAAATTACTTTGTGGGTGGATGATGAATGACCACAGAACGTTTGGTAACTATATTCCAATCAGTTATGAAGTTATAGCAATTTAAATTTTTTTGGCGAGTAGTCAAACTTTGAGGCCTGGCCCCGCACCTTCAACATATACGAAAACTCAGAATCTTCGTCTCATTTTGTTCGCCCATCCCTTCTGAGCAATTTTACCCAATTTTTGAGATGATCGTGCGAAAAATGATCGAGCAATCCAATCAGAAACAGACCCTAAAAACGGCAAAAATGGCTAAAAATCGCCATTTCAACCCAAAATGGCCGACTTCCTATTTGATATTGACCATGGTTGCAAGAGACTTTTCTGTGCGGTCTGTTGAGTACTACAAGTGTACCAAATTTCATAACTGTACGATAAACTAAGCTTTATGGAGAGGGGTATTTTTCACCTTGTAGGGGGCGCTGTTCAGCCATTTTCTTTGCGATTTTTTTGGGACCTTTAAAATATCAAATTTTTCACCAGGCTTGACAAGTGTGCAAAATATTGTGAGTTTTGGGGTATGTTAAGGTCCCCAAAAAGCCGTTCAAAGGGGCACGAGAATAATAAAAAAGAAAGAATAAACAGAGCAAAAACAAGAGGCCTTCGCAGCGCTTTCGCTGCTCGGGCCTAATTAAAGCTGCAAGCAGCGTCGTTCGGCCCTCGCAGCTCCGCGCCGCTCCGGCCTGCCCGACAGCCCGGGGCACCAGGGCACGTCCGCGGAACAGAAACGTCGACCACCCCGACACCAGAAACCGCTAACGGTCACCACGTCCGCACCTCACCCTGACTCAGCATCCCCTCTGAGCCCACCATTGTCTCACCACTAAGGCATACCATCTATCTTTACCTCACTGGTGGTGTGATGACAGTGACACAATTTTATACTATTCTGACCACGTTTGTTAAAGTTATCGAAGGTTAAAGTTCACTAGGGGGCGCTGTGAGCAACTACAGAAAAGTCCCATTGAGGTCAGCTTTGGTTGACATAGATGGTTTTCTGTTTTCTTGCCATAAATCAGACGTTGTGTGTGTTATCTAAAGCCAGTGAGCTGAAAGGGGCGGAGCTACAGGGGTTTGAACCAACAACCACATCAATGTGTTTGGTGCAGTCACGTGATGTCACAAGCCAAGTATAATGCCATTCTGACTTTGTCTTTAGAAGTTAATAAAGTTTGAACCCATCTAGGGGAGGCTGTGACCATTTACAACTAAATGCCATAGAGGTAATCTTTGGTCATCAATGATGGTTTTCTGTTAATTTGGCATCAATCAAACGTTGCATGGGTCATCTAGAGACAAAAAGCTGTAAGTGGGCGGTGTTAAAGTGAATTGAACAAGTGAGCACATACAATGTGTTGATTGCAGTTGTGTGATGACTCTCACCAAGTTTGATATAGGTTGGAGCTTTTTTGCAGAAGTTACAAAGGTTTTTTGAATCTAGGGGGCACTGTCCAAAATTTAGGAAATATTCCATGAAGAAGTTTGTAGGTTGATAACAGTCATTTGTGTGCAGTTTGGTGTGAATTGCATCATGTGAATTGCATCATGCATGTGTTATTCAGGGCCTAATATCTGTCAGGGGCGGAGCTAAAGTGATATGAACCAATTACTACAGGATTGTGTTGGGTGCCTTTGTGTGATGACACATATGAAGTTTGGTGCAGTTAGGACCTCGTCTGTAGGAGTTATTACTGTTTTAAAGATATGTAGGGGGCGCTGTGGTGATATCATACAACATTCACCAACCGTTTTTGCTTCGTTGGCTAAAGGGCATGATTGTTCATTGCCATGTTCAGTCTCGGACAGATCGGAGGCTGTTTGTGGAAGTTGCAGTCAAACGTACGGTCACGGCGTCACGCTAGAATTCGCCATGGCATCAAAGCCCCTCCCTATCTGAAAAGCTATCAGATCTGAATGGTCATTACAGCATCATGAAGACAGTGCATGTCCTTAGTGTCATGTTGACTAAATTGGAGGTGACAAATATGGGCATTTCAGCATAAAACAATAGACTTCCTGTATTCAGGGGGCGGGGCTTAGGTGATGTCAGCTTTCCACATTGTCATTGTCTTGAGATGTGGTCAGTGATCACACAGACAAAGTTTGATATAGATCTGATCATGCACATGGGAGTTATTAAGTCAAGTAATGTAATGGCGAAAGGTCAAACTTTGAGGCTTAGCCACGCCCACACCTTTATACTTATTTAAAATCCGACGGTTGAATTTTTTCCTCTATGTCTTAAGAGTATATAGCAGAAGTTTGAAGGCGATTGGTGAAAAGGGCGACGGAGCATCACTCTCCAAACAACGTGTGCGAAAACCACTAAATCGAGTACTCGGACCAAAATGGCCGACTTCCTGTGCGACTTTGCACTTGGCTCCAAGAGACTTTTTTGTAGATCCTGAGACACCACATTAGTGTACCAAATTTCGTAATCCTCATTCAAAGCATGGCTTGGGGCTGAAAGTTTTAGTGGTCCTAGGGGGCGCTATTTAAAAAAATAGGCCACGCCCACAAAAGTCAGCTGTCTATTTCTATCGGGGGTCCGACTACGATCATTCACAACAAATTTCGAGGTGATATAACGATAAATGGAGAAATGAGAGACAAACGTATTTCCATGGCGTGATGGCGAATTTCACCATGCTACCAAAGCCCCGCCTTCTTTCAAAACCTGCCAGTACTGGAGACCAAGTGACCTCAACTAGTCTGCTGCTATTTGCCAGAGATTCCTGGTGATTGAGTAAAAGGAGTCCCATAGGGAGCTGTGAAAAAAAGAGTGGCGTGGCGACAGTTCAAAGTTTGAGGCTTAGCCACGCCCACACCTTTACACTTATTTAAAATCCGACGGTTGAATTTTTTCCTCTATGTCGTAAGAGTATATCGCCGAAGTTTGACGGCGATTGATGAAAAGGGCGATGGAGCATCACTCTCCAAACAACGTGTGTGAAAACCACTAAATCGCGCACTTGGACCAAAATGGCCGACTTCCTGTGCGACTTTGCACTTGGCTCCAAGAGACTTTTTTGTAGGTCCTGTGACACCACATTAGTGTACCAAATTTCGTAATCCTCAGTCAAAGCATGGCTTGGGGCTGACAGTTTTAATGGTCCTAGGGGGCGCTATATCAGACAATAGGCCACGCCCACCGGATGTTCTCGTCAGATGTTTTGGGGGGCTGGGCTAGGATCACTCACAAGAAGTTTCGTGGCGATATCTTCAGAATTGACCAAATGAGAAGCAAACGTAAGGCCACGGCGGTACGCCTGACTTCGCCGCGCCACCGCAGCCCCGCCCTCTGCCGAAAACTCCCATAAAGTGACGCCAAGCAACCTCCACTTGTCGTGAGTTACCAGCTACAGTTTTGTGGTGATTAAGTGAAATCGGACACTTTGGGACCTTTCAAAGTAAAACTTGACCTTTTTGGCCCTGAGGGGGCGGGGCTTGTGTGATGTCATAATCCAACCATTCAAATTACTTTGTGGGTGGATGATGAATGACCACAGAACGTTTGGTAACTATATTCCAATCAGTTATGAAGTTATAGCAATTTAAATTTTTTTGGCGAGTAGTCAAACTTTGAGGCCTGGCCCCGCCCCTTCAACATATACGAAAACTCAGAATCTTCGTCTCATTTTGTTCGCCCATCCCTTCTGAGCAATTTTACCCAATTTTTGAGATGATCGTGCGAAAAATGATCGAGCAATCCAATCAGAAACAGACCCTAAAAACGGCAAAAATGGCTAAAAATCGCCATTTCAACCCAAAATGGCCGACTTCCTGTTTGATATTGACCATGGTTGCAAGAGACTTTTCTGTGCGGTCTGTTGAGTACTACAAGTGTACCAAATTTCATAACTGTACGATAAACTAAGCTTTATGGAGAGGGGTATTTTTCACCTTGTAGGGGGCGCTGTTCAGCCATTTTCTTTGCGATTTTTTTGGGACCTTTAAAATATCAAATTTTTCACCAGGCTTGACAAGTTTGCAAAATATTGTGAGTTTTGGGGTATGTTAAGGTCCCCAAAAAGCCGTTCAAAGGGGCACGAGAATAATAAAAAAGAAAGAAAGAATAAACAGAGCAAAAACAAGAGGCCTTCGCAGCGCTTTCGCTGCTCGGGCCTAATTAAAGCTGCAAGCAGCGTCATTCGGCCCTCGCAGCTCCGCGCCGCTCCGGCCTGCCCGACAGCCCGGGGCACCAGGGCACGTCCGTGGAACAGAAACGTCGACCACCCCGACACCAGAAACCGCTAACGGTCACCACGTCCGCACCTCACCCTGACTCAGCATCCCCTCTGAGCCCACCATTGTCTCACCACTAAGGCATACCATCTATCTTTACCTCACTGGTGGTGTGATGACAGTGACCCAATTTTATGCTATTCTGACCACGTTTGTTAAAGTTATCGATGGTTAAAGTTCACTAGGGGGCACTGTGAGCAACTACAGAAAAGTCCCATTGAGGTCAGCTTTGGTTGACATAGATGGTTATCTGTTTTCTTGCCATAAATCAGACGTTGTGTGTTTTATCTAAAGCCAGTGAGCTGAAAGGGGCGGAGCTACAGGGGTTTGAACCAACAACCACATCAATGTGTTTGGTGCAGTCACGTGATGTCACAAGCCAAGTATAATGCCATTCTGACTTTGTCTTTAGAAGTTAATAAAGTCTGAACCCATCTAGGGGAGGCTGTGACCATTTACAACTAAATGCCATAGAGGTCATCTTTGGTCATCAAAGATGGTTTTCTGTTAATTTGGCATCAATCAAACGTTGCATGGGTCATCTAGAGACAAAAAGCTGTAAGTGGGCGGAGTTATAGTGAATTGAACAAGTGAGCACATACAATGTGTTGATTGCAGTTGTGTGATGACTCTCACCAAGTTTGATATAGGTTGGAGCTTTTTTGCAGAAGTTACAAAGGTTTTTTGAATCTAGGGGGCACTGTCCAAAATTTAGGAAATATTCCATGAAGAAGTTTGTAGGTTGATAACAGTCACTTGTGTGCAGTTTGGTGTGAATTGCATCATGTGAATTGCATCATGCATGTGTTATTCAGGGCCTAAGATCTGTCAGGGGCGGAGCTAAAGTGATATGAACCAATTACTACAGGATTGTGTTGGGTGCCTTTGTGTGATGACACAGGAAGTTTGGTGCAGTTAGGACCTCGTCTGTAGGAGTTATTACTGTTTTAAAGGTATGTAGGGGGCGCTGTGGTGATATCATACAACATTCACCAACCGTTTTTGCTTCGTTGGCTAAAGGGCATGATTGTTCATTGCCATGTTCAGTCTCGGACAGATCGGAGGCTGTTTGTGGAAGTTGCAGTCAAACGTACGGTCACGGCGTCACGCTAGAATTCGCCATGGCATCAAAGCCCCTCCCTATCTGAAAAGCTATCAGATCTGAATGGTCATTACAGCATCTTGAAGACAGTGCATGACCTTAGTGTCATGTTGACTAAATTGGAGGTGACAAATATGGGCATTTCAGCATAAAACAATAGACTTCCTGTATTCAGGGGGCGGGGCTTAGGTGATGTCAGCTTTCCACATTGTCATTGTCTTGAGATGTGGTCAGTGATCACACAGACAAAGTTTGATATAGATCTGATCATGCACATGGGAGTTATTAAGTCAAGTAATGTAATGGCGAAAGGTCAAACTTTGAGGCTTAGCCACGCCCACACCTTTATACTTATTTAAAATCAGACGGTTGAATTTTTTCCTCTATGTCTTAAGAGTATATAGCAGAAGTTTGAAGGCGATTGGTGAAAAGGGCGACGGAGCATCACTCTCCAAACAACGTGTGCGAAAACCACTAAATCGAGTACTCGGACCAAAATGGCCGACTTCCTGTGCGACTTTGCACTTGGCTCCAAGAGACTTTTTTGTAGATCCTGAGACACCACATTAGTGTACCAAATTTCGTAATCCTCATTCAAAGCATGGCTTGGGGCTGAAAGTTTTAGTGGTCCTAGGGGGCGCTATTTAAAAAAATAGGCCACGCCCACAAAAGTCAGCTGTCTATTTCTATCGGGGGTCCGACTACGATCATTCACAACAAATTTCGAGGTGATAAAACGATAAATGGAGAAATGAGAGACAAACGTATTTCCATGGCGTGATGGCGAATTTCACCATGCTACCAAAGCCCCGCCTTCTTTCAAAACCTGCCAGTACTGGAGACCAAGTGACCTCAACTAGTCTGCTGCTATTTGCCAGAGATTCTTGGTGATTGAGTAAAATGAGTCCCATAGGGAGCTGTGAAAAAAAGAGTGGCGTGGCGACAGTTCAAAGTTTGAGGCTTAGCCACGCCCACACCTTTACACTTATTTAAAATCCGACGGTTGAATTTTTTCCTCTATGTCATAAGAGTATATCGCCGAAGTTTGAAGGCGATTGATGAAAAGGGCGATGGAGCATCACTCTCCAAACAACGTGTGTGAAAACCACTAAATCGCGCACTTGGACCAAAATGGCCGACTTCCTGTGCGACTTTGCACTTGGCTCCAAGAGACTTTTTTGTAGGTCCTGTGACACCACATTAGTGTACCAAATTTCGTAATCCTCAGTCAAAGCATGGCTTGGGGCTGACAGTTTTAATGGTCCTAGGGGGCGCTATATCAGACAATAGGCCACGCCCACCGGATGTTCTCGTCAGATTTTTTGGGGGGCTGGGCTAGGATCACTCACAAGAAGTTTCGTGGCGATATCTTCAGAATTGACCAAATGAGAAGCAAACGTAAGGCCACGGCGGTACGCCTGACTTCGCCGCGCCACCGCAGCCCCGCCCTCTGCCGAAAACTCCCATAAAGTGACGCCAAGCAACCTCCACTTGTCGTGAGTTACCAGCTACAGTTTTGTGGTGATTAAGTGAAATGGGACACTTTGGGACCTTTCACAGTAAAACTTGACCTTTTTGGCCCTGAGGGGGCGGGGCTTGTGTGATGTCATAATCCGACCATTCAAATTACTTTGTGGGTGGATGATGAATGACCACAGAACGTTTGGTAACTATATTCCAATCAGTTATGAAGTTATAGCAATTTAAATTTTTTTGGCGAGTAGTCAAACTTTGAGGCCTGGCCCCGCCCCTTCAGCATATACGAAAACTCAGAATCCTCGTCTCATTTTGTTCGCCCATCCCTTCTGAGCAATTTTACACAATTTTTGAGATGATCGTGCGAAAAATGATCGAGCAATCCAATCAGAAACAGACCCTAAAAACGGCAAAAATGGCTAAAAATCGCCATTTCAACCCAAAATGGCCGACTTCCTGTTTGATATTGACCATGGTTGCAAGAGACTTTTCTGTGCGGTCTGTTGAGTACTACAAGTGTACCAAATTTCATAACTGTACGATAAACTAAGCTTTATGGAGAGGGGTATTTTTCACCTTGTAGGGGGCGCTGTTCACCCATTTTCTTTGCGATTTTTTTGGGACCTTTAAAATATCAAATTTTTCACCAGGCTTGACAAGTTTGCAAAATATTGTGAGTTTTGGGGTATGTTAAGGTCCCCAAAAAGCCGTTCAAAGGGGCACGAGAATAATAAAAAAGAAAGAAAGATTAAAGCTGCAAGCAGCGTCGTTCGGCCCTCGCAGCGAAGCTGCTCGCCCTCCTTCCGCTCCCCCTCCGCTCCATCCCCGACGCTCTCCAAACCCAGCTCCGCTCTTCTCCATCCTGGCCTGCAGCCGGGGGCACCATGGCACGTATGGCAGAACAGAAAGTCAACCACCCCGACACCAGAAACTGTGAACGGCCTCCTCGTCCACACCTCACCCTGACTCAGCATCCCCTCTGAGCCCAGCATTACACGTCTCACCACTAGGAGATACTCTATCTTTACCACACTGGTGAAGTGATGTTCAGTCTCGGGCAAATCGGAGGCTGTTTGTGGAAGTTACAGTCAAACGTAAGGTCACAGCGTCACGCCAGAATTCGCCATGGCATCAAAGCCCCTCCCTTTCTGAAAAGCTATCAGATCTGAATGGTCATTAAAACATCATGAAGATAGTGCATGACCTTAGTGTCATGTTGACTAAATTAGAGGGGACAAATATGGACATTTCACCATAAAACAGTAGACTTCCTGTAGTCATGGGGCGGGGCTTAGGTGATGTCAGCTGTCCACATTGTCACTGTCTTCAGATGTGGTCAGTGATCACACAGACAAAGTTTGAAACTGATCTGATCATGCACATGGGAGTTATTAAGTCAAGTAATTTTGAGGCTTAGCCACGCCCACACCTTTATACTTATTTAAAATCCGATGGTTGAATTTTTTCCTCTATGTCTTAATAGTATATAGCAGGAGTTTGAAGGTTATCGGTGGAAAGGGCGACGAGACATCATTCTCCTAATAACGTGTGCGAAAACCACTAAATCGAGTACTTGGACCAAAATGGCCGACCTCCTGTGCGAAATTGCGCTTGGCTCCAAGAGACTTTTTTGTAGGGCCAGAGACCCTACATGAGTGTACCAATTTTCGTAATCCTCAGTCAAACCTTGTCTTGGGGCTGACAGTTTTAATGGTCCTAGGGGGCGCTATTTCAGAATATAGGCCACGCCCACAAATCTCAGATGCCCATTTCTATTGGGGGTCAGACTAGGATCACTCACCAGACATTTTGTGGCGATGTCACGATAATTGAAGAAATGAGAGGCAAACGTATTGCCATGGCGTGATGGCGAATTTCGCCATGCTCCCAAAGCCCCGCCTTTTTTCAAAACCTGCCAGTACTGTAGACCAAGTGACCTCAACTTGTCAGCTGCTATTTACCAGAGATTCCAGGTGATTGGGTAAAAGGAGTCCAATAGGGAGCTGTGAAAAAAAGAGTGGCGTGGCGAAAGGTCAAAGTTTGAGGCTTAGCCACGCCCACACCTTTATACTTATTTAAAATCCGACGGTTGAATTTTTTCCTCTATGTCTTAAGAGTATATAGCAGAAGCTCGAAGGCGATTGGTGAAAAGGGCGACGGAGCATCACTCTCCAAACAACGTGTGTGAAAACCACTAAATCGAGTACTTGGACCAAAATGGCCGACTTCCTGTGCGACTTTGCACTTGGCTCCAAGAGACTTTTTTGTAGGTCCTGAGACACCACATTAGTGTACCAAATTTCGTAATCCTCAGTCAAAGCATGGCTTGGGGCTGACAGTTTTAATGGTCCTAGGGGGCACTAATACAGAAAATAGGCCACGCCCACAAACTTAAGCTGACCTTTTCTATTGGGGGTCAGACTAGGATCACTCACAACAATGGTCGAGGTGATATCACGATAAATGAAGAAATGAGAGGCAAACGTATTTCCATGGCGTGATGGCGAATTTCGCCATGCTCCCAAAGCCCCGCCTTTTTTCAAAACCTTCCAGTACTGGAGACCAAGTGACCTCAACTTGCCTGCTGCTATTTACCAGAGATTCCTGGTGATTGGGTAAAAGGAGTCCAATAAGGAGCTGTGAAAAAAAGAGTGGCGTGGCGAAAGGTCAAAGTTTGAGGCTTAGCCACGCCCACACCTTTATACTTATTTAAAATCCGACGGTTGAATTTTTTCCTCTATGTCTTAAGACTATATAGCAGAAGTTTGAAAGTGATTGGTGAAAAGGGCGACGGAGTATCACTCTCCAAACAACGTGTGTGAAAACCACTAAATCGCGCACTTGGACCAAAATGGCCGACTTCCTGTGCGACTTTGCACTTGGCTTCAAGAGACTTTTTTGTAGGTCCTGAGACACCACATTAGTGTACCAAATTTCGTAATCCTCAGTGAAAGCATGGCTTGGGGCTGACAGTTTTAATGGTCCTAGGGGGCGCTATTTCAGAAAATAGGCCACGCCCACCAGATGTTCACATCAGATCTTTTGGGGGGCCGGACTAGGATCACTCACAAGAAGTTTCGTGACGATATCTTTGGAAATGACGAAATGGGAGGCAAACGTAAGGCCAAGGCGGTACGCCTGAATTCGCCGCGCCGCCACAGCCCCGCCCTCTGCCGAAAACTCCCATAAAGTGACGCCAAGCAACCCCCACTTGTCTTGAGTTACCAGCTATAAATTTGTGGTGATTAAGTGAAATGGGGCAATTTGGGACCTTTCACAGTAAAACTTGATCTTTTTGGTCCTGAGGGGGCGGGGCTTGTGTGATGTCATCATCCGACCATTCAATTTACTTTGTGGGTGGATGACGAATGACCACAGAAAGTTTGGTAACTCTATTCCATTCAGTTATGAAGTTATAGCAATTTAAATATTTTTGGCGAGTAGTCAAACTTCGAGGCCTGGCTCCGCCCCTTCAACATATACGAAAACTCAGAATCCTTATCTCTTTTGTTCGCCCATCCCTTCTGAGCAATTTTACACAATTTTTGAGACGATCGTGCGAAAAATGATCGAGCAATCCAATCAGAAACGGACCCTAAAAACGGCAAAAACGGCAAAAAATCGCCATTTCAACCCAAAATGGCCGACTTCCTGTTTGATATTGACCATGGTTGCAAGAGACTTTTCTGTGCGGACTGTTGAGTACTACAAGTGTACCAAATTTCATAACTGTACGATAAACTAAGCTTTAAGGAGAGGGTTTTTTTCACTTAGTAGGGGGCGCTGTTCAGCCATTTTCTTTGCGATTTTTTTGGGACCTTTAAAATATCAAATTTTTCACCAGGCCTGACAAGTGTGCAAAATATTGTGAGTTTTGGGGTATGTTAAGGTCCCCAAAAAGCCGTTCAAAGGGGCACGAGAATAATAAAAAATTAAAGCTGCAAGCAGCGTCGTTCGGCCCTCGCAGCTCCGCGCCGCTCCGGCCTGGCCGGCAGCCCGGGGCACCAGGGCACGTCCGCAGAACACAAACGTCGACCACCCCAACACCAGAAACTGCTAACGGCCACCTTGTCCGCAACTCACCCTGACTCAGCATCCCCTTTGAGCCCACCATTATATTTTATGTCTCACCACTAGGGAATCCTCTATCTTTACCACACTGGTGGTGTGATGACAGTGACCAACTTTAATGCTATTCTGACCATGTTTTTTAAAGTTATCGAAGGATAACGTTATCTAGGTGGCGCTGTGACCAACTACAGAAAAGTCCCATTGAGGTCAGCTTTGGTGACATTATATAACATTCACCAACCGTTTGTGCCTCATTGGCTAAAGGGCATGATTGTTCATTGCCATATTCAGTTTCGGGCAAATCGGAGGCCGTTTGTGGAAGTTACAGTCAAATGTAAGGTCATGGCGTCACGCCAGCATTCACCATGGCATCAAAGCCCCTCCCTTTCTGGAAAGCTATCAGATCTGAATGGTCTTTAAAACATCATGAAGACACTGTATGACCTGAGTGTCATTTTCATTAAATTAGAGGGGACAAATATGGGCATTTCACCATAAAACAATAGACTTCCTGTTGTCAGGGGGCGGGGCTTAGGTGATGTCAGCTGTCCACATTGTCGTTGTCTTGAGATGTGGTCAGTGATCACACAGACAAAGTTTGAATTAGATCTGATCATGCACATGGGAGTTATTAAGTCAAGTAATGTCATGGCGAAAGGTCAAAGTTTGAGGCTTAGCCACGCCCACACCTTTATACTTATTTAAAATCCGACGGTTGAATTTTTTCCCCTTTGACTTAAAAGTACATAGCATAAGTTTGAAGGTGATCGGTGTAAAGGGCAACGGGCCATCAATGTCCAAACAACGTTCGCGAAAACCACTAAATCGAGTACTTGGACCAAAATGGCCGACCTCCTGTGCGAAATTGCGCTTGGCTCCAAGAGACTTTTTTGTAGGGCCAGAGACCCTACATGAGTGTACCAATTTTCGTAATCCTCAGTCAAACCTTGTCTTGGGGCTGACAGTTTTAATGGTCCTAGGGGGCGCTATTTCAGAATATAGGCCACGCCCACAAATCTCAGATGCCCATTTCTATTGGGGGTCAGACTAGGATCACTCACCAGACATTTTGTGGCGATGTCACGATAATTGAAGAAATGAGAGGCAAACGTATTGCCATGGCGTGATGGCGAATTTCGCCATGCTCCCAAAGCCCCGCCTTTTTTCAAAACCTGCCAGTACTGTAGACCAAGTGACCTCAACTTGTCAGCTGCTATTTACCAGAGATTCCAGGTGATTGGGTAAAAGGAGTCCAATAGGGAGCTGTGAAAAAAAGAGTGGCGTGGCGAAAGGTCAAAGTTTGAGGCTTAGCCACGCCCACACCTTTATACTTATTTAAAATCCGACGGTTGAATTTTTTCCTCTATGTCTTAAGAGTATATAGCAGAAGCTCGAAGGCGATTGGTGAAAAGGGCGACGGAGCATCACTCTCCAAACAACGTGTGTGAAAACCACTAAATCGAGTACTTGGACCAAAATGGCCGACTTCCTGTGCGACTTTGCACTTGGCTCCAAGAGACTTTTTTGTAGGTCCTGAGACACCACATTAGTGTACCAAATTTCGTAATCCTCAGTCAAAGCATGGCTTGGGGCTGACAGTTTTAATGGTCCTAGGGGGCGCTAATACAGAAAATAGGCCACGCCCACAAACTTAAGCTGACCTTTTCTATTGGGGGTCAGACTAGGATCACTCACAACAATGGTCGAGGTGATATCACGATAAATGAAGAAATGAGAGGCAAACGTATTTCCATGGCGTGATGGCGAATTTCGCCATGCTCCCAAAGCCCCGCCTTTTTTCAAAACCTTCCAGTACTGGAGACCAAGTGACCTCAACTTGCCTGCTGCTATTTACCAGAGATTCCTGGTGATTGGGTAAAAGGAGTCCAATAAGGAGCTGTGAAAAAAAGAGTGGCGTGGCGAAAGGTCAAAGTTTGAGGCTTAGCCACGCCCACACCTTTATACTTATTTAAAATCCGACGGTTGAATTTTTTCCTCTATGTCTTAAGACTATATAGCAGAAGTTTGAAAGTGATTGGTGAAAAGGGCGACGGAGTATCACTCTCCAAACAACGTGTGTGAAAACCACTAAATCGCGCACTTGGACCAAAATGGCCGACTTCCTGTGCGACTTTGCACTTGGCTTCAAGAGACTTTTTTGTAGGTCCTGAGACACCACATTAGTGTACCAAATTTCGTAATCCTCAGTCAAAGCATGGCTTGGGGCTGACAGTTTTAATGGTCCTAGGGGGCGCTATTTCAGAAAATAGGCCACGCCCACCAGATGTTCACATCAGATCTTTTGGGGGGCCGGACTAGGATCACTCACAAGAAGTTTTGTGACGATATCTTTGGAAATGACGAAATGGGAGGCAAACGTAAGGCCAAGGCGGTACGCCTGAATTCGCCGCGCCGCCACAGCCCCGCCCTCTGCCGAAAACTCCCATAAAGTGACGCCAAGCAACCCCCACTTGTCTTGAGTTACCAGCTATAAATTTGTGGTGATTAAGTGAAATGGGGCAATTTGGGACCTTTCACAGTAAAACTTGATCTTTTTGGTCCTGAGGGGGCGGGGCTTGTGTGATGTCATCATCCGACCATTCAATTTACTTTGTGGGTGGATGACGAATGACCACAGAAAGTTTGGTAACTCTATTCCATTCAGTTATGAAGTTATAGCAATATAAATATTTTTGGCGAGTAGTCAAACTTCGAGGCCTGGCTCCGCCCCTTCAACATATACGAAAACTCAGAATCCTTATCTCATTTTGTTCGCCCATCCCTTCTGAGCAATTTTACACAATTTTTGAGACGATCGTGCGAAAAATGATCGAGCAATCCAATCAGAAACGGACCCTAAAAACGGCAAAAACGGCAAAAAATCGCCATTTCAACCCAAAATGGCCGACTTCCTGTTTGATATTGACCATGGTTGCAAGAGACTTTTCTGTGCGGACTGTTGAGTACTACAAGTGTACCAAATTTCATAACTGTACGATAAACTAAGCTTTATGGAGAGGGGTTTTTTTCACTTTGTAGGGGGCGCTGTTCAGCCATTTTCTTTGCGATTTTTTTGGGACCTTTAAAATATCAAATTTTTCACCAGGCCTGACAAGTGTGCAAAATATTGTGAGTTTTGGGGTATGTTAAGGTCCCCAAAAAGCCGTTCAAAGGGGCACGAGAATAATAAAAAAAAAGAAAGAATAATAAACAGAGCAAAAACAAGAGGCCTTCGCAGCGCTTTCGCTGCTCGGGCCTAAAAAGAAAGAATAATAAACAGAGCAAAAACAAGAGGCCTTCGCAGCGCTTTCGCTGCTCGGGCCTAAATAAACAGAGCAAAAACAAGAGGCCTTCGCAGCGCTTTCGCTGCTCGGGCCTAATTAAAGCTGCAAGCAGCGTCATTCGGCCCTCGCAGCTCCGCGCCGCTCCGGCCTGCCCGACAGCCCGGGGCACCAGGGCACGTCCGTGGAACAGAAACGTCGACCACCCCGACACCAGAAACCGCTAACGGTCACCACGTCCGCACCTCACCCTGACTCAGCATCCCCTCTGAGCCCACCATTGTCTCACCACTAAGGCATACCATCTATCTTTACCTCACTGGTGGTGTGATGACAGTGACCCAATTTTATGCTATTCTGACCACGTTTGTTAAAGTTATCGATGGTTAAAGTTCACTAGGGGGCACTGTGAGCAACTACAGAAAAGTCCCATTGAGGTCAGCTTTGGTTGACATAGATGGTTATCTGTTTTCTTGCCATAAATCAGACGTTGTGTGTTTTATCTAAAGCCATTGAGCTGAAAGGGGCGGAGCTACAGGGGTTTGAACCAACAACCACATCAATGTGTTTGGTGCAGTCACGTGATGTCACAAGCCAAGTATAATGCCATTCTGACTTTGTCTTTAGAAGTTAATAAAGTCTGAACCCATCTAGGGGAGGCTGTGACCATTTACAACTAAATGCCATAGAGGTCATCTTTGGTCATCAAAGATGGTTTTCTGTTAATTTGGCATCAATCAAACGTTGCATGGGTCATCTAGAGACAAAAAGCTGTAAGTGGGCGGAGTTATAGTGAATTGAACAAGTGAGCACATACAATGTGTTGATTGCAGTTGTGTGATGACTCTCACCTAGTTTGATATAGGTTGGAGCTTTTTTGCAGAAGTTACAAAGGTTTTTTGAATCTAGGGGGCACTGTCCAAAATTTAGGAAATATTCCATGAAGAAGTTTGTAGGTTGATAACAGTCACTTGTGTGCAGTTTGGTGTGAATTGCATCATGTGAATTGCATCATGCATGTGTTATTCAGGGCCTAAGATCTGTCAGGGGCGGAGCTAAAGTGATATGAACCAATTACTACAGGATTGTGTTGGGTGCCTTTGTGTGATGACACAGGAAGTTTGGTGCAGTTAGGACCTCGTCTGTAGGAGTTATTACTGTTTTAAAGGTATGTAGGGGGCGCTGTGGTGATATCATACAACATTCACCAACCGTTTTTGCTTCGTTGGCTAAAGGGCATGATTGTTCATTGCCATGTTCAGTCTCGGACAGATCGGAGGCTGTTTGTGGAAGTTGCAGTCAAACGTACGGTCACGGCGTCACGCTAGAATTCGCCATGGCATCAAAGCCCCTCCCTATCTGAAAAGCTATCAGATCTGAATGGTCATTACAGCATCTTGAAGACAGTGCATGACCTTAGTGTCATGTTGACTAAATTGGAGGTGACAAATATGGGCATTTCAGCATAAAACAATAGACTTCCTGTATTCAGGGGGCGGGGCTTAGGTGATGTCAGCTTTCCATATTGTCATTGTCTTGAGATGTGGTCAGTGATCACACAGACAAAGTTTGATATAGATCTGATCATGCACATGGGAGTTATTAAGTCAAGTAATGTAATGGCGAAAGGTCAAACTTTGAGGCTTAGCCACGCCCACACCTTTATACTTATTTAAAATCCGACGGTTGAATTTTGTCCTCTATGTTTTAAGAGTATATAGCAGAAGTTTGAAGGCGATTGGTGAAAAGGGCGACGGAGCATCACTCTCCAAACAACGTGTGCGAAAACCACTAAATCGAGTACTCGGACCAAAATGGCCGACTTCCTGTGCGACTTTGCACTTGGCTCCAAGAGACTTTTTTGTAGATCCTGAGACACCACATTAGTGTACCAAATTTCGTAATCCTCATTCAAAGCATGGCCTGGGGCTGACAGTTTTAATGGTCCTAGGGGGCGCTAATTCAGAAAATAGGCCACGCCCACAAATTTAAGCTGACCATATCTATTGGAGGTCAGACTCGGATCACTCACAACAAATTTCGAGGTGATATCACGATAAATGAAGAAATGAGAGGCAAACGTATTTCCATGGCGTGATGGCGAATTTCGCCATGCTCCCAAAGCCCCACCTTTTTTCAAAACCTTCCAGTACTGGAGACCAAGTGACCTCAACTTGTCTGCTGCTATTTACCAGAGATTCCTTGTGATTGGGTAAAAGGAGTCCAATAGGGAGCTGTGAAAAATAGAGTGGCCTGGCAAAAGGTCAAAGTTTGAGGCTTAGCCACGCCCACACCTTTATACTTATTTAAAATCCGACGGTTGAATTTTTTCCTCTATGTCTTAAGAGTATATAGCAGAAGTTTGCAGGCGATTGGTGAAAAGGGCGACGGAGCATCACTCTCCAAACAACGTGTGTGAAAACCACTAAATTGCGCACTTGGACCAAAATGGCCGACTTCCTGTGCGACTTTGCACTTGGCTCCAAGAGACTGTTTTGTAGGTCCTGAGACACCACATTAGTGTACCAAATTTCGTAATCCTCAGTCAAAGCATGGCTTGGGGCTGACAGTTTTAATGGTCCTAGGGGGCGCTATATCAGACAATAGGCCACGCCCACCGGATGTTCTCATCAGATTTTTTGGGGGGCTGGGCTAGGATCACTCACAAGAAGTTTCGTGGCGATATCTTTAGAATTGACCAAATGAGAAGCAAACGTAAGGCCACGGCGGTACGCCTGACTTCGCCGCGCCACCGCAGCCCCGCCCTCTGCCGAAAACTCCCATAAAGTGACGCCAAGCAACCTCCACTTGTCGTGAGTTACCAGCTACAGTTTTGTGGTGATTAAGTGAAATGGGACACTTTGGGACCTTTCACAGTAAAACTTGACCTTTTTGGCCCTGAGGGGGCGGGGCTTGTGTGATGTCATAATCCGACCATTCAAATTACTTTGTGGGTGGATGATGAATGACCACAGAACGTTTGGTAACTATATTCCAATCAGTTATGAAGTTAGAGCAATTTAAATTTTTTTGGCGAGTAGTCAAACTTCGAGGCCTGGCCCCGCCCCTTCAACATATACGAAAACTCAGAATCCTCGTCTCATTTTGTTCGCCCATCCCTTCTGAGCAATTTTACACAATTTTTGAGATGATCGTGCGAAAAATGATCGAGCAATCCAATCAGAAACAGACCCTAAAAACGGCAAAAATGGCTAAAAATCGCCATTTCAACCCAAAATGGCCGACTTCCTGTTTGATATTGACCATGGTTGCAAGAGACTTTTCTGTGCGGTCTGTTGAGTACTACAAATGTACCAAATTTCATAACTGTACGATAAACTAAGCTTTATGGAGAGGGGTATTTTTCACCTTGTAGGGGGCGCTGTTCAGCCATTTTCTTTGCGATTTTTTTGGGACCTTTAAAATATCAAATTTTTCACCAGGCTTGACAAGTTTGCAAAATATTGTGAGTTTTGGGGTATGTTAAGGTCCCCAAAAATCCGTTCAAAGGGGCACGAGAATAATAAAAAAGAAAGAAAGAATAAACAGAGCAAAAACAAGAGGCCTTCGCAGCGCTTTCGCTGCTCGGGCCTAAATAAACAGAGCAAAAACAAGAGGCCTTCGCAGCGCTTTCGCTGCTCGGGCCTAATAAACAGAGCAAAAACAAGAGGCCTTCGCAGCGCTTTCGCTGCTTGGGCCTAATTAAAGCTGCAAGCAGCGTCGTTCGGCCCTCGCAGCTCCGCGCCGCTCCGGCCTGGCCAGCACCCCGGGGAACCAGGGCACGTCCGCGGAACAGAAATGTCGACCACCCCGACACCAGAAACCGCAAATGATCACCTCGTCCGCACCTCACCCTGACTCAGCATCCCCTCTGAGCCCACCAAGTTTGGTGCAGTTAAGACCTCGTCTGTAGGAGTTATTACAGTTTTAATGGTGTGTAGGGGGAGCTGTGGTGACATTATACAAATTTCACCAGCCGTTTATGTCTCATTGGCTAAAGGGCATGATTGTTGATTGCCATGTTCAGTCTCGTGCAGATGGGAGGCTGTTTGTGGAAGTTACGATCAAACGTAAGGTCACGGCGTCATGCCAGAATTCGCCATGGCATCAAAGCCCCTCCCTATCTGGAAAGCTATCAGATCTGAATGGTCATTAAAACATCATGAAGACAGTGCATGACCTTAGTGTCATGTTGACTAAATTAGAGGGGACAAATATGGGCATTTCACCATAAAACAATATACTTCCTGTTCTCAGGGGGCGGGGCTTAGGTGATGTCAGCTGTCCACAATGACGTTGCCTTGAGATGTGGTCAGTGATCACACAGACACAGTTTGATATACGATCTGATCCTGCACATGGGAGTTATTAAGTCAAGTAATGTAATGGCGAAAGGTCAAAGTTTGAGGCTTAGCCACGCCCACACCTTTATACTTATTTAAAATCCGATGGTTGAATTTTTTCCTCTGTGTCTTAAGAGTATATAGCAGAAGTTTGAAGGCGATTGATGAAAAGGGCAATGGAGCATCACTCTCCAAACAACGTGTGCGAAAACCAGTAAATCGCGCACTTGGACCAAAATGGCCGACTTCCTGTGCGACTTTGCACTTGGCTCCAAGAGACTTTTTTGTAGGTCCTGAGACACCACATTAGTGTACCAAATTTCGTAATCCTCAGTCAAAGCATGGCTTGGGGCTGACAGTTTTAATGGTCCTAGTGGGCGCTAATTCAGAAAATAGGCCACGCCCACAAACTTAAGCTGACCATTTCTATTGGGGGTCAGACTAGGATAACTCACAACAAATTTCGAGGTGATATCACGATAATTGAAGAAATGAGAGGCAAGCTTATTTCCATGGCGTGATGGCGAATTTCGCCATGCTCCCAAAGTCCCGCCTTTTTTCAAAACCTTCCAGTACTGGAGACCAAGTGACCTCAACTTGTCTGCTGCTATTTACCAGAGTTTCCTGGTGACTGGGTAAAAGGAGTCCAATAGGGAGCTGTGAAAAAACGAGTGGCGTGGCGAAAGGTCAAATTTTGAGGCTTAGCCACGCCCACACCTTTATACTTATTTAAAATCCGACGGTTGAATTTTTTCCTCTATGTCTTAAGAGTATATAGCAGAAGCTTGAAGGCGATTGGTGAAAAGGGCGACGGAGCATCACTCTCCAAACAACGTGTGTGAAAACCACTAAATCGCGCACTTGGACCAAAATGGCCGACTTCCTGTGCGACTTTGCACTTGGCTCCAAGAGAGTTTTTTGTAGGTCCTGAGACACCACATTAGTGTACCAAATTTCGTAATCCTCAGTCAAAGCATGGCTTGGGGCTGACAAATTTAATGGTCCTAGGGGGCGCAAATTCAGAAAATAGGCCACGCCCACAAACTTAAGCTGACCATTTCTTTTGGGGGTCAGACTAGGATCACTCACAACAAATTTCGAGGTGATATCACGATAAATGAAGAAATGAGAGGCAAACTTATTTCCATGGCGTGATGGTGAATTTCGCCATGCTCCCAAAGCCCCGCCTTTTCTCAAAACCTTCCAGTACTGGAGACCAAGTGACCTCAACTTGTCTGCTGCTATTTACCAGAGATTATTGGTGATTGGGTAAAATGGGTCCAATAGGGAGCTGTGAGGTCCTGAGACACCACATTAGTGTACCAAATTTCGTAATCCTCAGTCAAAGCATGGCTTGGGGCTGACAGTTTTAATGGTCCTAGGGGGCGCTATTTCAGAAAATAGGCCACGCCCACCGGATGTTCACATCAGATCTTTTGGGGGGCCGGACTAGGATCACTCACAAGAAGTTTCGTGACGATATCTTTAGAAATGACGAAATGGGAGGCAAACGTAAGGCCAAGGCGGTACGCCTGAATTCGCCGCGCCGCCACAGCCCCGCCCTCTGCCGAAAACTCCCATAAAGTGACGCCAAGCAACCCCCACTTGTCTTGAGTTACCAGCTACAAATTCGTGGTGATTAAGTGAAATGGGGCAATTTGGGACCTTTCACAGTAAAACTTGATCTTTTTGGTCCTGAGGGGGCGTGGCTTGTGTGATGTCATCATCCGACTCTTCAATTTACCTTGTGGGTGGATGACGAATGACCACAGAACGTTTGGTAACTCTATTCCATTCATTTATGAAGTTATAGCAATTTAAAAATTTTTGGCGAGTAGTCAAACTTCGAGGCCTGGCCCCGCCCCTTCAGTATTTACGAAAAGTCAATTTTATTGTCTCATTTTGTTCGCCCATCCCTTCTGAGCAATTTTACACAATTCTTGAGATGATGGTGCGAAAAATGATCGAGCAATCCAATCAGAAACGGACCCTAAAAACGGCCAAAACGGCTAAAAATCGCCATTTCAACCCAAAATGGCCGACTTCCTGTTTGATATTGACCATGCTTGCAAGAGACTTTTCTGTGCGGACTGGTGAGTACTACAAGTGTACCAAATTTCATAACTGTACGATAAACTAAGCTTTATGGAGAGGGGTTTTTTTCACTTTCTAGGGGGCGCTGTTCAGCCATTTTCTTTGCAATTTTTTTGGGACCATTAATATATTAAATTTTTCACCAGGCCTGACATCTTTGCAAAATATTGTGAGTTTTGGGGTATGATAAGGTCCCCAAAAAGCCATTCAAAGCGGGCTAAGAATAATAAATAAAAAAAAATAAACAGAGCAAAAACAAGAGGCCTTCGCAGCGCTTTCGCTGCTCGGGCCTAATTAAAGCTGCAAGCAGCGTCGTTCGGCCCTCGCAGCGAAGCTGCTCGCCCTCCTTCTGCACCCCCTCCGCTCCATCCCCGACGCTCTCCAAACCCGGCTCCGCGCTTTTCCATCCTGGCCGGCAGCCGAGGGCACCAGGGCATGCCTGGCGGAACAGAAAGTCAGCCACCCCGACACCGGAAACAATAAAAGGCCTCCTCGTCCACACCTCACCCTGACTCAGCATCCCTTCTGAGCCCACCATTACATGTCTCACCACTAGGAGATACTCTATCTTTACCACACTGGTGATGTGATGTTCAGTCTCGGGCAAATCGAAGGCTGTTTGTGGAAGTTACAGTCAAACGTAAGGTCACAGCGTCACGCCAGAAATCGCCATGGCATCAAAGCCCCTCACTTTCTAAAAAGCTATCAGATCTGAATGGTCATTACAACATCATGAAGACAGTGCATGACCTTAGTGTCATCTTGACTAAATTAGAGGGGACAAATATGGGCATTTCACCATAAAACAATAGACTTCCTGTAGTCAGGGGGCGGGGCTTAGGTGATGTCAGCTGTCCACATTGTCACTGTCTTCAGATGTGGTCAGTGATCACATAGACAAAGTATGAAATTGATCTGATCATGCACATGGGAGTTGTTTAGTCAAATAAGGTAATGGCGACTGGTCAAAGTTTGAGGCTTAGCCACGCCCACACCTTTATACTTATTTAAATTCCGACGGTTGAATTTTTTCCTCTATGTCCTAAGAGTATATAGCAGAAGTTTGAAGGTGATCGGTGGAAAGGGCGAGGTGATATCATTCTCCTAATAACGTTTGTGAAAAACACTAAATTGAGTACTTGGACCAAAATGGCCGACCTCCTGTAGGACATTGCTCTTGGCTCCAAGAGACTTTTTTGTAGGTCCTGATACACTACATTAGTGTGCCAAATTTTGTGATCCTCAGTCAAAGCATGGCTTGGGGCTGACTGTTTTAATGGTCCTAGGGGGCGGTGTTTCAGAAAATAGGCCACGCCCACAAACTTCAGCTGTCCAATTCTATTAGGGGTCAGAGTAGGATCACTCATCAGAACTTGTGTGGCGATGTCACAATGACTGAAGAAATGAGAGACAAACGTATTTCCATGGCGTGATGGCAAATTTCGCCATGCTCCCAAAGCCCCGCCTTTATTCGAAACCTGCCAGTACTATAGACCAAGTGACCTCAACTTGTCTGCTGCTATTTGCCAGTGATTGCTGGTGATTGGTTAAAAGGAGTCCAATAGGGAGCTGTGAAAATAAGAGTGGCGTGGCAACAGGTCAAAGTTTGAGGCTTAGCCACGCCCACATCTTCATACTTATTTAAAATCCGACGGTTGAATTTTTTCATCTATGTCTTAAGAGTGTATAGCAGATGTTTGAAGGTGATTGTTGAAAAGGGTGATGGAGAATCCTTATCCAAACAATGTGTGCGAAAACCACTAAATCGAGTACTTGGACCAAAATGGCCGACTTCCTGTGCGACTTTGCTCTTGGCTCCAGGAGACTTTTTTGTAGGGCCTGAGACACCACATTAGTGTACCAATTTTCGTAATCCTCAGTCAAAGCATGGCTTGTGGCTGGCAGTTTTATTGGCCCTAGGGGGCGCTATTTCAGAAAATAGGCCACGCCCACAAATTACAGCTGTCCACTTCTATTGGGGGTCAGACTAGGATCACTCACCAGACATTTTGTGGCAATGGCACGATAATTGAAGAAATGAGAGACAAACTTTTTGCCATGGCGTGATGGCGAATTTCGCCATGCTCCCAAAGCCCCGCCTTTATTCGAAACCTGCCAGGACTAAAGACCAAGTGACCTCAACTTGTCTGCTGCAATTTGCCAGTGATTGCTGGTGATTGGTTAAAAGGAGTCCAATAGGGAGCTGCGAAAAAAAGAGTGGCGTGGCGACAGGTCAAAGTTTGAGGCTTAGCCACGCCCACACCTTTATACTTATTTAAAATCCGTAGGTTGAATTTTTTCCCCTTTGTCTTAAGAGTCTATAGCAGAAGTTTGAAGGTGATTGGTGAAAAGGGCGATGGTGCAACACTCTCCAAACAACGTGTGCGAAAACCACTAAATCGAGTACTTGGACCAAAATGGCCGACTTCCTGTGCGACTTGGTGCTTGGCTCCAAGAGACTTTTTTGTTGTATGCTTCACCATTTCTGTGTTTTTTTTTTTTTTTTTTTTTTTTTTTTCAAATTTCATGTCCCCAACTGACCTAGTCAAAATAACATTTAGCCATTTCCCTCCTTCTCTCAGCTCTAGAATGCTCTTTCCCCTTGTCCTCTGCATTAATCTCTCACCCACTTTTTAATCAAAACTAAAAACATTTCTGTCCAGATCAGCAATTAATACACTAATTTTATTGTTTTAATGTGTGTGTGTGTGTGTGTGTGTGTGTGTGTGTGTGTGTGTGTGTGTGTGTGTGTGTGTGTCATCTTCTTTGTTGCAAAATGTCTAGGATGTATTGGAAAGCTTTTAAACATGTCTTTTTTTTTACATCAAAATTAAATGTGTTATTAAATTAAAAGCTTTCTAAAGGTTTCGTTTCCTGCATTAAGATGGCATTTATTGAAATTAAACTGAAAACCTTTTGTACAATTGGCTTCTCATTCATCACTATTGATGATGTAACAATTCAACACCAAATTATGCATGATGTTAAAAATTAAACTGGTTAATTACATGCTGTTTTAATGCAGGGTTTGCTTTACCTGGTAAAATGCACAAAAAAGCAAAGGCAATGGTCTGGTCTCCCACTTGTGGGACAGGGTTCAAATCCCTGTGTTGCCCTGCTAATTGTGTTGATCAGTGGAAAAAACTATTATTCAAAAAGGCGAAAAACAATAAAATGTAAGTTTAAAATCTTACTTGCTGCAATTCACCCTAGAACTAAACACCCATTTTGATTTCAAGGACAACTGATAAGATCACACCCATGGGCATTTCTAGCCTGCTTTTGTGAGTACTGAAGCACCCCTAAATTCATCTCTAGCACCCCTAAAGTTTAACATTTATTTATGTATTTTTACAATTTATGGTGATTTTTAAACACATTACTAATATCTAAAAACAATAGAACAAAACATTGTTTTACAAACAATAATATAGCAAATCTCCCCTGTCTCAAAAATGGTTTGATCGTGCTCACCTTTCCAGCCTCTACTCTGAGCCTTCCTGAGTGGCTGACATGCTGCCATTAGGAACCACGTTTCTTTCTGTGGGAAAGTCCTGAATCTACATTATTTTTCACAGGTCTTTGAATCTTGCATAAACTGATTGTGAGGTGAAAACAGCAGCTGTCAATCAAACTAGAAGGTGGGACTTTGACGCAGGTCTAGCCACTCACGAACCTCCAAATGGTAACGTCAGAGTGATCCAGGACTCATGGGAGATGAGCGCAGTGGAGAAATGCTGTTACAATAAAGGCTGAAGGGTTAAGCTTGGTTTATGCTTGACGCATTCACTTTCCGCGCGGTGATGCGGCTCGCGGCTGGAACGCGCTTCACAACTCGCAGTGTTTATGGTTTGTGCGGCTCGTCTCTGCGGTGAGCCAATATTCTCCCAAACTGAACGGGGCAGCATGGAGCTCTACGGCATGCATCCAACACTACACCACAGTAGAAGTAGAAATCACTGTTTACAACATGGCATTTCAGCATTTTTAACAGCGTTCTCGTCTTTTCCGACAGTGCGAGCTATTTCTCTCCAAGAATTATTAACAACATGTTGATCACGGTGATCTTTGAGCGCTGAATCATACAAATGTCTGTATTTACGAACCTCTGCCGTGCCGGTCCGCCATGTTTTTCCGCGTCCGACCGTCCGCGTGGTTAGAAATTTTCCGAGGTGCGCGTTGCGGAAATCTTGGGCCGTGCGGAGACGCGGTGGAGGGGCGTGGTTGTTAAAATGACGCAACTTTTCCGCGCGGAGCCGTGCGGACCTCGCGGACGCGTCAAGCATAAACCAACCTCTAAACTTGCTCAGGTTCTTCAGTAATCAGACAGGCTGGTGCTAAAGAAGCCCAATAATAAGCTTCTAATACAGACAAGGTCCTTGTGTTGTTTCATAGCCAAACCCTTTTGAATAGCATTTAACAGTTGAAAAAATCTAATTAAATCCTTGATTATTTCTTCAGACATGTCTGAGGAAAAAAATCAGAACATTAAATTTAAATCTAACTTATGTCAGAGATCAAAGTCACTAATTATTGTTTTCTCTCCTCTAAATTTCTACTGTAAGAGACTATTTGTCATTTTTGCTAAGCCACCATTCTGTTTTAGTTTTTTAATTTCTGGGGGGAAAAAAAGACAATTTATCAAAAAAATTGGATTTATTTCAATGGGATGTTGATATTAGTGGAAAATTGTGAAAAAAATCAAATCATGCATATGTCATACAAAGCAAACAATGTTTAAGGAAATGGTGCTATATTGATTTTGCTGAGCTAGTAAAAACATTTACCAGTGTTGTGTGATAAAATACAACAACTTTGGCATGTTTGTGACTTTATTTGTTGATGTTGTTCAAGTTTTAATTCATCTAGATGTTGCTGTCTTTAATTCACGTAAAATCTCTTTGAGCTGTTCTTGAGAGAACCAAAATCAATGTGGTGTAAATTGGTGTAAATTACACTGCATATTTTATCTAGAGCCAATTGTCTGTAGAAATTATTACACTTTTAAAAGTTTGTAGGTTGCACTGTAGAGAAAATGGATCATATGCAAGAACAATTTTCACATAGTTCAGTTAGAGGTTGCATTTATAGGCGCTTACCAACTGCATAAGTTCCTAGAACCATCCTTCCAGTAAGAACATTTTCACGTTGCATTCGCACAGCACTCAGAAACCTTTTGGAGGCGGCCATGACAAAACCACATACAGCAGTGTGAAATGTTAAGTGCCGGAATAACAACACCAAGAAGCTAAGCTCACAATTACACTAACGGGGCTGAGGATGTGAGACTCTGCATCCCCTCTGAGCCCACCATTATATTACACGTCTCACCACTAGGGCATACTCTATCTTTACCACACTGGTGGTGTGATGACAGAGACAAACTTTAATGCTTTTCTGACCACGTTTTTTTTTAAGTTATTGTAGATTAAATTTATCTAGAGGGCGTTGTGACCAACCACAGAAAAATCCCATTGAGGTCAGCTTTGGTTGACAAAGATGGTTTTCTGTTATTTTGACATTAATCAGACACTGTGTGTTCTTTCTAAAACCAGTGAGCTGAAAGGGGCGGAGCTACAGGGATTAAAACCAACAACCACATCAATGTGTTTGGTGCAGCCACGTGATGTCTCGGGCAGATCGGAGGCTGTTTGTGGAAGTTACAGTCAAACGTAAGGTCATGGCGTCACGCCAGAATTCGCCATGGCATCAAAGTCCCTCCCTATCTGGAAAGCTATCAGATCTGAATGGTCATTACAACATCATGAAGACAGTGCATGACCTTAGTGTCATGTTGACTAAATTAGAGGGGACAAATATGGGCATTTCACCATAAAACTAGACTTCCAATAGTCAGGGGGCGGGGCATAGGTGATGTCAGCTGTCCACATTATCTTTGTCTTCAGATGTGGTCAGTGATCACACAGACAACGTTTGATATACGATCTGATCATGCACATGGGAGTTAAGTCAAGTAATGTAATGGCGAAAGGTCAAAGTTTGAGGCTTAGCCACGCCCACACCTTGATACTTATTTAAAATCCGACGGTTGAATTTTTTCCCCTTTGTCTTAAGAGCACATAGCAGATGTTTGTAGGTGATCGGTGAAAAGGGCGACGGGGCATCAAGGTCCAAACAACATGTGCGAAAACCACTAAATCAAGTACTTGGACCAAAATGGCCGACCTCCTGTGCGACTTTGCACTTGGCTCCAAGAGACTTTTTTGTAGGTCCTGAGACACTACATTAGTGTACCAAATTTCGTGATCCTCAGTCAAAGCTTGGCTTGGGGCTGACAGTTTTAATGGTCCTAAGGGGCGCTATTTCAGAAAATAGGCCACGCCCACAAACTTCAGCTGTGCAGTTCTATTGGGGGTCAGACTCAGATCACTCACCAGATATTTTGTGGCGATGTCACGATAATTGAAGAAATGAGAGGCAAACGTATTGCCATGGCGTGATGGCAAATTTCGCCATGCTCCCAAAGCCCCGCCTTTTTTTCAAACCTGCCAGTACTGCAGACCAAGTGACCTCAACTTGTCAGCTGCTATTTGCCAGAGATTGCTGGTGATTGGGTAAAAGGAATCCAATAGGGAGCTGTGAAAAAAAGAGTGGCGTGGTGACAGGTCAAAGTTTGAGGCTTAGCCACGCCCACACCTTTATACTTATTTAAAATCCGACGGTTGAATTTTTCCCCCTTTGTCTTAAAAGTATATAGCAGAAGTTTGAAGGTGATTGGTGAAAAGGGCGATGGTGCAACACTCTCCAAACAACGTGTGCGAATACCACTAAATCGAGTACTTGGACCAAAATGGCCGACTTCCTGTGCAACTTTACATTTGGCTCCAAGAGACTTTTTTGTAGGTCCTGAGACACCACATTAGTGTACCAAATTTCGTAATCCTCAGCCCAAGCATGGCTTGGGGCTGACAGTTTTAATGGTCCTAGGGGGCGCTATTTCAGAAAATAGGCCACGCCCACCGGATGTTCACATCAGATTCTATTTGGGGCCGGACTAGGATCACTCCCAAGAAGTGTTGTGGCGATATCTTTAGAAATGACGAAATGGGAGGCAAACGTAAGGCCACGTCGGTACGCCTGACTTCGCCGCGCCGCCACAGCCCCGCCTTCTGGAGAAAACTCCCATAAAGTGACGCCAAGCAACCCCAACTTGTCTTCAGTTTCCTGCTAGAAATATGGGGTGATTAGTACAAAGGGCGAATTTTGGACAATTTCCCAGTAAAACTTGACCTTTTAAGGCCTGAGGGGGCGGGGCTTATGTGACATCATCAATCAACCATTCATTTGTCTTCGGGGGGCGATGACGATTGTCCATAGCAAATTACTTTAACTGTAATTCTTTCATTTATGAAATTATAGCAATTTGAATTTTTTTGGCGAGTGCTCGAACTTTGAGGCCTGGCCCCGCCCCTTCAGTATTTACGAAAAGTCAGTTTTATTTTCTCATTTGATTCGTCCATCGCTTCTGTTCGATCGCACATTATTTTTGAGACAATCGTGCGAAAAATGATCAAACTGTTCAACCAAATATAGACCCTAGAAATGGCCAAAATGGGGTAAAAATGGCCACTTTAGTCCAAAATGGCCGACTTCCTGTTTGATATTGACCATGGGTGCAAGAGGCTTTTCTGTGCGTATTGTTGAATTCTACAGGTGTACCAAATTTTATCACTCTACTATGAAAAAAGGTCAATGCGGAGGGGTATTTTTAATTTTCCAGGGGGCGCTGTTGAAACACTTTTATACCAACTTTCACATTGCCAGTGAAATACGTAAATTTCACGCACTTTCTATATTGGGCCAGAATTTGGTGAGTTTTTGGATATGCTAAGACCCCCTAAAGGCCGTCCAAAGACGCGGAAGAAAAAAAAAGAAAAAAAAAAAAGAAAGAAAGAAAGAAAAAAAAAAGAAACGGAGCTTCAGTATTTACGAAAAGTCAGTTTTATTTTCTCATTTGATTCGTCCATCGCTTCTGTTCGATCGCACATTATTTTTGAGACAATCGTGCGAAAAATGATCAAACTGTTCAACCAAATATAGAGCCTAGAAATGGCCAAAATGGGGTAAAAATGGCCACTTTAGTCCAAAATGGCCGACTTCCTGTTTGATATTGACCATGGGTGCAAGAGGCTTTTCTGTGCGTATTGTTGAATTCTACAGGTGTACCAAATTTTATCACTCTACTATGAAAAAAGGTCAAAGCGGAGGGGTATTTTTAATTTTCCAGGGGGCGCTGTTGAAACACTTTTATACCAACTTTCACATTGCCAGTGAAATACGTAAATTTCACGCACTTTCTATATTGGGCCAGAATTTGGTGAGTTTTTGGATATGCTAAGACCCCCTAAAGGCCGTCCAAAGACGCGGAAGAAAAAAAAAGAAAAAAAAAAAAAGAAAGAAAGAAAGAGAAAAAAAAAGAAACGGAGCAGATACAATAGGCCTTCGCAGCGCTTCGCTGCTCGGGCCTAATTAAAGCTGCAAGCAGCGTCGTTCGGCCCTCGCAGCGAAGCTGCTCGCCCTCCTTCCGCAACCCCTCCGCTCCATCCCCGACGCTCTCCAAACCCAGCTCCGCGCTTCTCCATCCTGGCCGGCAGCCGGGGGCACCAGGGCACGTCTGGCAGAACAGAAAGTCAACCACCCCGACACCAGAAACCGTGAACGGCCTCCGCGTCCACACCTCACCCTGACTCAGCATCCCCTCTGAGCCCACCATTACACGTCTCACCACTAGGAGATACTCTATCTTTACTACATTGGTGATGTGATGTTTAGTCTCGGGCATATCGAAGGCTGTTTGTGGAAGTTACAGTCAAACGTAAGGTCACAGCGTCACACCAGAAATCGCCATGGCATAAAAGCCCCCCCTTTCTGAAAAGCTATCAGATCTGAATGGTCATTACAACATCATGAAGACAGTGCATGACCTTAGTGTCATCTTGACTAAATTAGAGGGGACAAATATGGACATTTCACCATAAAACAGTAGACTTCCTGTAGTCAGGGGGCGGGCTTAGGTGATGTAAGCTGTCCACATTGTCACTGTCTTCAGATGGGGTCAGTGATCACACAGACAAAATTTGAAATTGATCTGATCATGCACATGGGAGTTATTAAGTCAAGTAACATAATGGCGACTGGTCAAAGTTTGAGGCTTAGCCACGCCCACACCTTTATACTTATTTAAAATCCAACTGTTAAATTTTTTCCTCTATGTCTTAAGAGTATATAGCAGGAGTTTGAAGGTGATCGGTGGAAAGGACGACGAGACATCATTCTCCTAATAACGTGTGCGAAAACCACTAAATCGAGAACTTGGACAAAAATGGCCGACCTCCTGTGCGACATTGTACTTGGCTCCAAGAGACTTTTTTGTAGGTCTTGAGACACTACATTAGTGTGCCAAATTTCGTGATCCTCAGTCAAAGCATGGCTTGGGGCTGATTGTTTTAATGGTCCTAGGGGGGCGCTATTTCAGAAAATAGGCCACGCCCACAAACTTCAGCTGTCCATGTCTATTAGGGGTCAGAGTAAGAAATCGCCATGGCATCAAAGCCCCTCCCTTTCTGAAAAGCTAGCAGATCTGAATGGTCATTACAACATCATGAAGACAGTGCATGACCTTAGTGTCATGTTGACTAAATTAGAGGGGACAAATATGGGCATTTCACCATAAAAAATAGACTTCCTGTAGTCAGGGGGCGGGGCTTAGGTGATGTCAGCTGTCCACATTGTCATTGTCTTGAGATGTGGTCAATGATCACACAGACACAGTTTGATTTAGATCTGATCATGCACATGGGAGTTAAGTCAAGTGATGTAATGGCGAAAGGTCAAAGTTTGAGGCTTAGCCACGCCCACACTTTTATACTTATATAAAATCCGATGGTTGAATTTTTCTCCCTTTGTCTTAAGAGTATATAGCAGAAGTTTGAAGGCGATTGGTGAAAAGGGCGATGGTGCAACACTCTCCAAACAACGTGTGCGAAAACCACTAAATCGAGTACTTGGACCAAAATGGCCGACTTCCTGTGCGACGTTGTACCTGGCTCCAAGAGACTTTTTTGTAGGTCCTGAGACCCCACATTAGTGTATCAAATTTCGTAATCCTCAGTCAAAGCATGGCTTGGGGCTGACAGTTTTAATGGTCCTAGGGGGCGCTATTTAAGAAAATAGGCCACGCCCACAAACTTCAGCTGTCCATTTCTATTGGGGGTCAGACTAGGATCACTCATCAGACATTTTGTTGTGATGTCACAATGATTGAAGAAATGAGAGACAAACGTATTTTCATGGCGTGATGGCGAATTTCGCCATGCTCCCAAAGCCCCGCCTTTATTCAAAACCTGCCAGTACTATAGATCAAGTGACCTCAACTTGTCTGCTGCCATTTGCCAGTGATTGCTGGTGATTGGTTAAAAGGAGTCCAATAGGGAGCTGTGAAAAAAAGAGTGGCGTGGCGACAGGTCAAAGTTTGAGGCTTAGCCACGCCCACACCTTTATACTTATATAAAATCCGACGGTTGAATTTTTTCATCTATGTCTTAAGAGTATATAGCAGATGTTTGAAGGCGATTGGTGAAAAGGGCAATGGTGCAACACTCTCCAAACAACGTGTGCGAATACCACTAAATCGAGTACTTGGACCAAAATGGCCGACTTCCTGCGCGACTTTGCACTTGGCTCCAAGAGACTTTTTTGTAGGTCCTGAGACCCCACATTAGTGTATCAAATTTCGTAATCCTCAGTCAAAGCATGGCTTGGGGCTGACAGTTTTAATGGTCCTAGGGGGCGCTATTTCATTAAATAGGCCACGCCCACAAACTTCAGCTGTGCAGTTCTATTAGGGGTCAGAGTAGGATCACTCATCAGAAATTGTGTGGCGATGTCACAATGATTGAAGAAATGAGAGACAAACGTATTTCCATGGCGTGATGGCGAATTTCGCCATGCTCCCAAAGCCCCGCCTTTATTCGAAACCTGCCAGTACTATAGACCAAGTGACCTCAACTTGTCTGCTGCTATTTACCAGTGATTGCTGGTGATTGGTTAAAAGGAGTCCGATAGGGAGCTGTGAAAAAAAGAGTGGCGTGGCGACAGGTCAAAGTTTGAGGCTTAGCCACGCCCACACCTTTATACTTATATAAAATCCGACGGTTGAATTTTTTCATCTATGTCTTAAGAGTGTATAGCAGATGTTTGAAGGTGATTGGTGAAAAGGGTGATGGTGCAACACTCTCCAAACAACGTGTGCGAATACCACTAAATCGAGTACTTTGACCAAAATGGCCGACTTCCTGTGCGACTTTGCACTTGGCTCCAAGAGACTTTTTTGTAGGTCCTGAGACACCACATTAGTGTACCAAATTTCGTAATCCTCAGCCAAAGTATGGCTTGGGGCTGACAGTTTTAATGGTCCTAGGGGGCGCTATTTCAGAAAATAGGCCACGCCCACCGGATGTTCACATCAGATTCTATTTGGGGCTGGACTAGGATCACTCCCAAGAAGTGTTGTGGCGATATCTTTAGAAATGACGAAATGGGAGGCAAACGTATGGCCTAAGCGGTACACCTGACTTCGCCGCACCGCCACAGCCCCGCCTTCTGCAGAAAACTCCCATAAAGTGACGCCAAGCAACCCTAACTTGTCTTCAGTTACCTGCTACAAATCTGGGATGATTATTTGAAAGGGCGAATTTTGGAAAATTTCCCAGTAAAACTTCACCTTTTAAGTCCTGAGGGGGCGGGGCTTATGTGACATCATCAATCGACCATTCATTTGTCTTCGGAGGGCGACGTCGATTGTCCATAGAACATTTCTTTAACTGTAATTCTTTCATTTATGAATCTATAGCAATTTGAATTTTTTTGGCGAGTGCTCGAACTTTGAGGCCTGGTCCCGCCCCTTCAGTATTTACGAAAAGTCAATTTTATTGTCTCATTTTAATCGTCCATCGCTTCTGTTCGATCGCACACTATTTTTGAGACGATCGTGCGAAAAATGACCAAACTGTTCAACCAAATATAGACCCTAGAAATGGCCAAAACGGGGTCAAAATGGCCACTTTAGTCCAAAATGGCCGACTTCCTGTTTGATATTGACCATGGGTGCAAGAGGCTTTTCTGTGCGTATTGTTGAGTTCTACAAGTGTACCAAATTTCATCACTCTACTATGAAAAAAGGTCAAAGCGGAGGGGATTTTTTAATTTTCCAGGGGGCGCTGTTGAAACATTTTTTTACCAACTTTCACGTTGCCAGTGAAATACGTAAATTTCACGCACTTTCTATATTGGGCCAGAATTTGGTGACTTTTTTGATATGCTAAGACCCCCTAAAGGCCATCCAAAGACGCGGAAGAAAAAAAAAAGAAAGAAAAAAAAAATAAATTAAAGCTGCAAGCAGCGTCGTTCGGCCCTCGCAGCTCCGCGCCGCTCCGGCCTGGCCGGCAGCCCGGGACACCAGGGCACGTCCGCAGAACACAAACGTCGACCACCCCAACACCAGAAACTGCTAACGGCCACCTTGTCCGCAACTCACCCTGACTCAGCATCCCCTTTGAGCCCACCATTATATTTTATGTCTCACCACTAGGGAATCCTCTATCTTTACCACACTGGTGGTGTGATGACAGTGACCAACTTTAATGCTATTCTGACCATGTTTTTTAAAGTTATCGAAGGATAACGTTATCTAGGTGGCGCTGTGACCAACTACAGAAAAGTCCCATTGAGGTCAGCTTTGGTGACATTATATAACATTCACCAACCGTTTGTGCCTCATTGGCTAAAGGGCATGATTGTTCATTGCCATATTCAGTTTCGGGCAAATCGGAGGCCGTTTGTGGAAGTTACAGTCAAATGTAAGGTCATGGCGTCACGCCAGCATTCACCATGGCATCAAAGCCCCTCCCTTTCTGGAAAGCTATCAGATCTGAATGGTCTTTAAAACATCATGAAGACACTGTATGACCTGAGTGTCATTTTCACTAAATTAGAGGGGACAAATATGGGCTTTTCACCATAAAACAATAGACTTCCTGTTGTCAGGGGGCGGGGCTTAGGTGATGTCAGCTGTCCACATTGTCGTTGTCTTGAGATGTGGTCAGTGATCACACAGACAAAGTTTGAATTAGATCTGATCATGCACATGGGAGTTATTAAGTCAAGTAATGTCATGGCGAAAGGTCAAAGTTTGAGGCTTAGCCACGCCCACACCTTTATACTTATTTAAAATCCGACGGTTGAATTTTTTCCCCTTTGACTTAAAAGTACATAGCATAAGTTTGAAGGTGATCGGTGTAAAGGGCAACGGGCCATCAATGTCCAAACAACGTGTGCGAAAACCACTAAATCGAGTACTTGGACCAAAATGGCCGACCTCCTGTGCGAAATTGCGCTTGGCTCCAAGAGACTTTTTTGTAGGTCCAGAGACCCTACATGAGTGTACCAATTTTCGTAATCCTCAGTCAAACCTTGTCTTGGGGCTGACAGTTTTAATGGTCCTAGGGGGCGCTATTTCAGAATATAGGCCACGCCCACAAATCTCAGATGCCCATTTCTATTGGGGGTCAGACTAGGATCACTCACCAGACATTTTGTGGCGATGTCACGATAATTGAAGAAATGAGAGGCAAACGTATTGCCATGGCGTGATGGCGAATTTCGCCATGCTCCCAAAGCCCCGCCTTTTTTCAAAACCTGCCAGTACTGTAGACCAAGTGACCTCAACTTGTCAGCTGCTATTTACCAGAGATTCCAGGTGATTGGGTAAAAGGAGTCCAATAGGGAGCTGCGAAAAAAAGAGTGGCGTGGCGAAAGGTCAAAGTTTGAGGCTTAGCCACGCCCACACCTTTATACTTATTTAAAATCCGACAGTTGAATTTTTTCCTCTATGTCTTAAGAGTCTATAGCAGAAGTTTGAAGGTGATTGGTGAAAAGGGCGATGGAGCATCACTCTCCAAACAACGTGTGCGAAAACCACTAAATCGAGTACTTGGACCAAAATGGCCGACTTCCTGTGCGACTTTGCACTTGGCTCCAAGAGACTTTTTTGTAGGTCCTGAGACACCACATTAGTGGACCAAATTTCGTAATCCTCAGTCAAAGCATGGCTTGGGGCTGACAGTTTTAATGGTCCTAGGGGGCGCTAATTCAGAAAATAGGCCACGCCCACAAACTTAAACTGACCATTTCTATTGGGGGTCACACTAGGATCACTCACAACAAATTTTGAGGTGATATCACGATAAATGAAGAAATGAGAGGCAAACGTATTTCCATGGCGTGATGGCGAATTTCGCCATGCTCCCAAAGCCCCGCCTTTTTTCAAAACCTTCCAGTACTGGAGCCAAAGTGACCTCAACTTGTCTGCTGCTATTTACCAGAGATTCCTGGTGATTGGGTAAAAGGAGTCCAATAGGGAGCTGTGAAAAAAAGAGTGGTGTGGCGAAAGGTCAAAGTTTGAGGCTTAGCCACGCCCACACCTTTATACTTATTTAAAATCCGACGGTTGAATCTTTTCCTCTTTGTCTTAAGAGTATATAGCAGAAGATTGAAGGCGATTGGTGAAAAGGGCGACGGAGCATCACTCTCCAAACAACGTGTGTGAAAACCACTAAATCGCGCACTTGGACCAAAATGGCCGACTTCCTGTGCAACTTTGCACTTGGCTCCAAGAGACTTTTTTGTAGGTCCTGAGACACCACATTAGTGTACCAAATTTCGTAATCCTCAGTCAAAGCATGGCTTGGGGCTGACAGTTTTAATGGTCCTAGGGGGCGCTATTTCAGAAAATAGGCCACGCCCACCGGATGTTCTCAGCAGATCTTTTGGGGGGCCGGACTAGGATCCCTCACAAGAAGTTTCGTGACGATATCTTTAGAAATGACGAAATGGGAGGCAAACGTAAGGCCACGGCGGTACGCCTGACTTCGCCGCGCCGCCACAGCCCCGCCCTCTGCCGAAAACTCCCATAAAGTGACGCCAAGCAACCCCCACTTGTCTTGAGTTACCAGCTACAAATTCGTGGAGATTAAGTGAAATGGGGCAGTTTGGGACCTTTCACAGTAAAACTTGATCTTTTTGGTCCTGAGGGGGCGGGGCTTGTGTGATGTCATCATCCGACCATTCAATTTACTTTGTGGGTGGATGACGAATGACCACAGAAAGTTTGGTAACTCTATTCCATTCAGTTATGAAGTTATAGCAATTTAAATATTTTTGGCGAGTAGTCAAACTTTGAGGCCTGGTCCCGCCCCTTCAACATATGCGAAAACTCAGAATCCTTGTCTCATTTTGTTCGCCCATCCCTTCTGAGCAATTTTACACAATTTTTGAGACAATCGTGCGAAAAATGATCGAGCAATCCAATCAGAAACAGACCCTAAAAACGGCCAAAACGGCTAAAAATCGCCATTTCAACCCAAAATGGCCGACTTCCTGTTTGATATTGACCATGCTTGCAAGAGACTTTTCTGTGCGGACCGTTGAGTACTACAAGTGTACCAAATTTCATAACTGTACAATAAACTAAGCTTTATGGAGAGGGTTTTTTTTCACTTTGTAGGGGGCGCTGTTCAGCCATTTTCTTTGCGATTTTTTTGGGACCTTTAAAATATCAAATTTTTCACCAGGCCTGACAAGTGTGCAAAATATTGTGAGTTTTGGGGTATGTTAAGGTCCCCAAAAAGCCATTCAAAGCGGCACCGGAATAATAAAGAAAGAAAGAAAGAAAGAATTAAAGCTGCAAGCAGCGTCGTTCGGCCCTCGCAGCTCCGTGCCGCTCCGGCCTGGCCGGCAGCCCGGGGCACCAGGGCACGTCCGCAGAACACAAACGTCGACCACCCCAACACCAGAAACTGCTAACGGCCACCTTGTCCGCAACTCACCCTGACTCAGCATCCCCTTTGAGCCCACCATTATATTTTATGTCTCACCACTAGGGAATCCTCTATCTTTACCACACTGGTGGTGTGATGACAGTGACCAACTTTAATGCTATTCTGACCATGTTTTTTAAAGTTATCGAAGGATAACGTTATCTAGGTGGCGCTGTGACCAACTACAGAAAAGTCCCATTGAGGTCAGCTTTGGTGACATTATATAACATTCACCAACCGTTTGTGCCTCATTGGCTAAAGGGCATGATTGTTCATTGCCATATTCAGTTTCGGGCAAATCGGAGGCCGTTTGTGGAAGTTACAGTCAAATGTAAGGTCATGGCGTCACGCCAGCATTCACCATGACATCAAAGCCCCTCCCTTTCTGGAAAGCTATCAGATCTGAATGGTCTTTAAAACATCATGAAGACACTGTATGACCTGAGTGTCATTTTCATTAAATTAGAGGGGACAAATATGGGCATTTCACCATAAAACAATAGACTTCCTGTTGTCAGGGGGCGGGGCTTAGGTGATGTCAGCTGTCCACATTGTCTTTGTCTTGAGATGTGGTCAGTGATCACACAGACAAAGTTTGAATTAGATCTGATCATGCACATGGGAGTTATTAAGTCAAGTAATGTCATGGCGAAAGGTCAAAGTTTGAGGCTTAGCCACGCCCACACCTTTATACTTATTTAAAATCCGACGGTTGAATTTTTTCCCCTTTGACTTAAAAGTACATAGCATAAGTTTGAAGGTGATCGGTGTAAAGGGCAACGGGCCATCAATGTCCAAACAACGTGTGCGAAAACCACTAAATCGAGTACTTGGACCAAAATGGCCGACCTCCTGTGCGAAATTGCGCTTGGCTCCAAGAGACTTTTTTGTAGGGCCAGAGACCCTACATGAGTGTACTAATTTTCGTAATCCTCAGTCAAACCTTGTCTTGGGGCTGACAGTTTTAATGGTCCTAGGGGGCGCTATTTCAGAATATAGGCCACGCCCACAAATCTCAGATGCCCATTTCTATTGGGGGTCAGACTAGGATCACTCACCAGACATTTTGTGGCGATGTCACGATAATTGAAGAAATGAGAGGCAAACGTATTGCCATGGCGTGATGGCGAATTTCGCCATGCTCCCAAAGCCCCGCCTTTTTTCAAAACCTGCCAGTACTGTAGACCAAGTGACCTCAACTTGTCAGCTGCTATTTACCAGAGATTCCAGGTGATTGGGTAAAAGGAGTCCAATAGGGAGCTGTGAAAAAAAGAGTGGCGTGGCGAAAGGTCAAAGTTTGAGGCTTAGCCACGCCCACACCTTTATACTTATTTAAAATCCGACGGTTGAATTTTTTCCTCTATGTCTTAAGAGTATATAGCAGAAGCTCGAAGGCGATTGGTGAAAAGGGCGACGGAGCATCACTCTCCAAACAACGTGTGTGAAAACCACTAAATCGAGTACTTGGACCAAAATGGCCGACTTCCTGTGCGACTTTGCACTTGGCTCCAAGAGACTTTTTTGTAGGTCCTGAGACACCACATTAGTGTACCAAATTTCGTAATCCTCAGTCAAAGCATGGCTTGGGGCTGACAGTTTTAATGGTCCTAGGGGGCGCTAATACAGAAAATAGGCCACGCCCACAAACTTAAGCTGACCTTTTCTATTGGGGGTCAGACTAGGATCACTCACAACAATGGTCGAGGTGATATCACGATAAATGAAGAAATGAGAGGCAAACGTATTTCCATGGCGTGATGGCGAATTTCGCCATGCTCCCAAAGCCCCGCCTTTTTTCAAAACCTTCCAGTACTGGAGACCAAGTGACCTCAACTTGCCTGCTGCTATTTACCAGAGATTCCTGGTGATTGGGTAAAAGGAGTCCAATAAGGAGCTGTGAAAAAAAGAGTGGCGTGGCGAAAGGTCAAAGTTTGAGGCTTAGCCACGCCCACACCTTTATACTTATTTAAAATCCGACGGTTGAATTTTTTCCTCTATGTCTTAAGACTATATAGCAGAAGTTTGAAAGTGATTGGTGAAAAGGGAGACGGAGTATCACTCTCCAAACAACGTGTGTGAAAACCACTAAATCGCGCACTTGGACCAAAATGGCCGACTTCCTGTGCGACTTTGCACTTGGCTCCAAGAGACTTTTTTGTAGGTCCTGAGACACCACATTAGTGTACCAAATTTCGTAATCCTCAGTCAAAGCATGGCTTGGGGCTGACAGTTTTAATGGTCCTAGGGGGCGCTATTTCAGAAAATAGGCCACGCCCACCAGATGTTCACATCAGATCTTTTGGGGGGCCGGACTAGGATCACTCACAAGAAGTTTCGTGACGATATCTTTGGAAATGACGAAATGGGAGGCAAACGTAAGGCCACGGCGGTACGCCTGAATTCGCCGCGCCGCCACAGCCCCGCCCTCTGCCGAAAACTCCCATAAAGTGACGCCAAGCAACCCCCACTTGTCTTGAGTTACCAGCTACAAATTTGTGGTGATTAAGTGAAATGGGGCAATTTGGGACCTTTCACAGTAAAACTTGATCTTTTTGGTCCTGAGGGGGCGGGGCTTGTGTGATGTCATCATCCGACCATTCAATTTACTTTGTGGGTGGATGACGAATGACCACAGAAAGTTTGGTAACTCTATTCCATTCAGTTATGAAGTTATAGCAATTTAAATATTTTTGGCGAGTAGTCAAACTTCGAGGCCTGGCCCCGCCCCTTCAACATATACGAAAACTCAGAATTCTCATCTCATTTTGTTCGCCCATCCCTTCTTAGCAATTTTACACAATTGTTGAGACGATCGTGCGAAAAATGATCGAGCAATCCAATCAGGAACGGACCCTAAAAACGGCAAAAACTGCAAAAAATCGCCATTTCAACCCAAAATGGCCGACTTCCTGTTTGATATTGACCATGGTTGCAAGAGACTTTTCTGTGCGGACTGTTGAGTACTACAAGTGTACCAAATTTCATAACTGTACGATAAACTAAGCTTTATGGAGAGGGGTTTTTTTCACTTTCTAGGGGGCGCTGTTCAGCCATTTTCTTTGTGATTTTTTTGGGACCTTTAAAATATCAAATTTTTCACCAGGCCTGACAAGTTTGCAAAATATTGTGAGTTTTGGGGTATGTTAAGTACCCCAAAAAGCCGTTCAAAGCGGGCTAAGAATAATAAAAAATAATTAAAGCTGCAAGCAGCGTCGTTCGGCCCTCGCAGCTCCGCGCCGCTCCGGCCTGGCCGGCAGCCCTGGGCACCAGGGCACGTCCGCAGAACACAAACGTCGACCACCCCAACACCAGAAACGGCTAACGGCCACCTTGTCCGCACCTCACCCTGACTCAGCATCCCCTTTGAGCTCACCATTACATTTTATGTCTCACCACTAGGGAATCCTCTATCTTTACCACACTGGTGGTGTGATGACAGTGACCAACTTTAATGCTATTCTGACCATGTTTTTTAAAGTTATCGAAGGATAACGTTATCTAGGTGGCGCTGTGACCAACTACAGAAAAGTCCCATTGAGGTCAGCTTTGGTGACATTATATAACATTCACCAACCGTTTGTGCCTCATTGGCTAAAGGGCATGATTGTTCATTGCCATATTCAGTTTCGGGCAAATCGGAGGCCGTTTGTGGAAGTTACAGTCAAATGTAAGGTCATGGCGTCACGCCAGCATTCACCATGGCATCAAAGCCCCTCCCTTTCTGGAAAGCTATCAGATCTGAATGGTCATTAAAACATCATGAAGACAATGTATGACCTGAGTGTCATTTTCACTAAATTAGAGGGGACAAATATGGCCATTTCACCATAAAACAATAGACTTCCTGTTGTCAGGGGGCGGGGCTTAGGTGATGTCAGCTGTCCACATTGTCGTTGTCTTGAGATGTGGTCAGTGATCACACAGATAAAGTTTGAATTAGATCTGATCATGCACATGGGAGTTATTAAGTCAAGTAATGTCATGGCGAAAGGTCAAAGTTTGAGGCTTAGCCACGCCCACACCTTTATACTTATTTAAAATCCGACGGTTGAATTTTTTCCCCTTTGACTTAAAAGTACATAGCATAAGTTTGAAGGTGATCTGTGTAAAGGGCGACGGGCCATCAATGTCCAAACAACGTGTGCGAAAACCACTAAATCGAGTACTTGGACCAAAATGGCCGACCTCCTGTGCGAAATTTCGCTTGGCTCCAAGAGACTTTTTTGTAGGTCCAGAGACCCTACATGAGTGTACCAATTTTCGTAATCCTCAGTCAAACCTTGTCTTGGGGCTGACAGTTTTAAAGGTCCTAGGGGGCGATATTTCAGAATATAGGCCACGCCCACAAATCTCAGCTGCCCAATTCTATTGGGGGTCAGACTAGGATCACTCACCAGACATTTTGTGGCGATGTCACGATAATTGAAGAAATGAGAGGCAAACGTATTGCCATGGCGTGATGGCGAATTTCGCCATGCTCCCAAAGCCCCGCCTTTTTTCAAAACCTGCCAGTACTGTAGACCAAGTGACCTCAACTCGTCAGCTTTTATTTGCCAGAGATTGCTGGTGATTGCGTAAAAGGAGTCCAATAGGGAGCTGTGAAAAAAAGAGTGGCGTGGCGACAGGTCAAAGTTTGAGGCTTAGCCACGCCCACACCTTTATACTTATTTAAAATCCGACGGTTGAATTTTTTACTTTATGTCTTAAGAGTATATAGCAGATGTTTGAAGGCGATTGGTGAAAAGGGCGATGGAGCATCACTCTCCAAACAACGTGTGCGAAAACCAGTAAATCACGTACTTGGACCAAAATGGCTGACTTCCTGTGCAACTTTGCACTTGGCTCCAAGAGACTTTTTTGTAGGTCCTGAGACACCACATTAGTGTACCAAATTTCGAAATCCTCAGTCAAAGCATGGCTTGGGGCTGACAGTTTTAATGGTCCTAGGGGGCGCTATTTCATAAAATAGGCCACGCCCACCGGATGTTCACATCAAATTTTTTGGGGGGCTGGACTAGGATCACTCACAAGAGGTTTTGTGGCGATATCTTTAGAAATGACGAAATGGGAGGCAAACGTAAGGCCACGTCGGTACGCCTGACTTCGCCGCGCCGCCACAGCCCCGCCTTCTGGAGAAAACTCCCATAAAGTGACGCCAAGCAATCCCAACTTGTCTACAGTTACCTGCTACAAATATGGGGTGATTAGTTGAAAGGGCGAATTTTGGACAATTTCCCAGTAAAACTTGACCTTTTAAGGCCTGAGGGGGCGGGGCTTATGTGACATCATCAATCAACCATTCATTTGTCTTCGGGGGGCGATGACGATTGTCCATAGAAAATTACTTTAAATGTAATTCTTTTATTTATGAAATTAAAGATATTTGAATTTTTTTGGCGAGTGCTCGAACTTTGAGGCCTGGTCCCGCCCCTTCAGTATTTACGAAAAGTCAGTTTTATTTTCTCATTTTAATCGTCCATCGCTTCTGTTCGATCGCACACTATTTTTGAGACAATCGTGCGAAAAATGACCAAACTGTTCAACCAAATATAGAGCCTAGAAATGGCCAAAACGGGGTAAAAATGGCCACTTTAGTCCAAAATGGCCGACTTCCTGTTTGATATTGACCATGGGTGCAAGAGGCTTTTCTGTGCGTATTGTTGAGTTCTACAGGTGTACCAAATTTCATCACTCTACTATGAAAAAAGGTCAATGCGGAGGGGTATTTTTAATTTTCCAGGGGGCGCTGTTGAAACATTTTTATACCAACTTTCATGTTGACAGTGAAATACGTAAATTTCACGCACTTTCTATATTGGGCCAGAATTTGGTGACTTTTTGGATATGCTAAGACCCCCTAAAGGCCACCCAAAGACGCGGAAGAAAAAAAAAGAAAAAAAAAGAAAAATAAACGGAGCAGATACAATAGGCCTTCGCAGCGCTTCGCTGCTCGGGCCTAATAATAAACAGAGCAAAAACAAGAGGCCTTCGCAGCGCTTTGCTGCTCGGGCCTAATTAAAGCTGCAAGCAGCGTCGTTCGGCCCTCGCAGCTACGCGTCGCTCCGGCCTGGCCGGCAGCCCGGGGCACCAGGGCACGTCCGCAGAACACAGACGTCGACCACCCCAACACCAGAAACTGCTAACGGCCACCTTGTCCGCAACTCACCCTGACTCAGCATCCCCTTTGAGCCCACCATTATATTTTATGTCTCACCACTAGGGAATCCTCTATCTTTACCACACTGGTGGTGTGATGACAGTGACCAGCTTTAATGCTATTCTGACCATGTTTTTTTAAAGTTATCGAAGGATAACGTTATCTAGGTGGCGCTGTGACCAACTACAGAAAAGTCCCATTGAGGTCAGCTTTGGTGACATTATATAACATTCACCAACCGTTTGTGCCTCATTGGCTAAAGGGCATGATTGTTCATTGCCATATTCAGTTTCGGGCAAATCGGAGGCCGTTTGTGGAAGTTACAGTCAAATGTAAGGTCATGGCGTCACGCCAGCATTCACCATGGCATCAAAGCCCCTCCCTTTCTGGAAAGCTATCAGATCTGAATGGTCTTTAAAACATCATGAAGACACTGTATGACCTGAGTGTCATTTTCACTAAATTAGAGGGGACAAATATGGGCATTTCACCATAAAACAATAGACTTCCTGTTGTCAGGGGGCGGGGCTTAGGTGATGTCAGCTGTCCACATTGTCGTTGTCTTGAGATGTGGTCAGTGATCACACAGACAAAGTTTGAATTAGATCTGATCATGCACATGGGAGTTATTAAGTCAAGTAATGTCATGGCGAAAGGTCAAAGTTTGAGGCTTAGCCACGCCCACACCTTTATACTTATTTAAAATCCGACGGTTGAATTTTTTCCCCTTTGACTTAAAAGTACATGGCATAAGTTTGAAGGTGATCGGTGTAAAGGGCAACGGGCCATCAATGTCCAAACAACGTGTGCGAAAACCACTAAATCGAGTACTTGGACTAAAATGGCCGACCTCCTGTGCGAAATTGCGCTTGGCTCCAAGAGACTTTTTTGTAGGTCCAGAGACCCTACATGAGTGTACCAATTTTCGTAATCCTCAGTCAAACCTTGTCTTGGGGCTGACAGTTTTAATGGTCCTAGGGGGCGCTATTTCAGAATATAGGCCACGCCCACAAATCTCAGATGCCCATTTCTATTGGGGGTCAGACTAGGATCACTCACCAGACATTTTGTGGCGATGTCACGATAATTGAAGAAATGAGAGGCAAACGTATTGCCATGGCGTGATGGCGAATTTCGCCATGCTCCCAAAGCCCCGCCTTTTTTCAAAACCTGCCAGTACTGTAGACCAAGTGACCTCAACTTGTCAGCTGCTATTTACCAGAGATTCCAGGTGATTGGGTAAAAGGAGTCCAATAGGGAGCTGTGAAAAAAAGAGTGGCGTGGCGAAAGGTCAAAGTTTGAGGCTTAGCCACGCCCACACCTTTATACTTATTTAAAATCCGACGGTTGAATTTTTTCCTCTATGTCTTAAGAGGATATAGCAGAAGTTTGAAGGTGATTGGTGAAAAGGGCGATGGAGCATCACTCTCCAAACAACGTGTGCGAAAACCACTAAATCGAGTACTTGGACCAAAATGGCCGACTTCCTGTGTGACTTTGCACTTGGCTCCAAGAGACTTTTTTGTAGGTCCTGAGACACCACATTAGTGGACCAAATTTCGTAATCCTCAGTCAAAGCATGGCTTGGGGCTGACAGTTTTAATGGTCCTAGGGGGCACTAATTCAGAAAATAGGCCACGCCCACAAACTTAAACTGATCATTTCTATTGGGGGTCAGACTAGGATCACTCACAACAAATTTTGAGGTGATATCACGATAAATGAAGAAATGAGAGGCAAACGTATTTCCATGGCGTGATGGCGAATTTCGCCATGCTCCCAAAGCCCCGCCTTTTTTCAAAACCTTCCAGTACTGGAGACCAAGTGACCTCAACTTGTCTGCTGCTATTTACCAGAGATTCCTGGTGATTGGGTAAAAGGAGTCCAATAGGGAGCTGTGAAAAAAAGAGTGGTGTGGCGAAAGGTCAAAGTTTGAGGCTTAGCCACGCCCACACCTTTATACTTATTTAAAATCCGACGGTTGAATATTTTCCTCTTTGTCTTAAGAGTATATAGCAGAAGATTGAAGGCGATTGGTGAAAAGGGCGACGGAGCATCACTCTCCAAACAACGTGTGTGAAAACCACTAAATCGCGCACTTGGACCAAAATGGCCGACTTCCTGTGCAACTTTGCACTTGGCTCCATGAGACTTTTTTGTAGGTCCTGAGACACCACATTAGTGTACCAAATTTCGTAATCCTCAGTCAAAGCATGGCTTGGGGCTGACAGTTTTAATGGTCCTAGGGGGCGCTATTTCAGAAAATAGGCCACGCCCACCGGATGTTCTCATCAGATCTTTTGGGGGGCCGGACTAGGATCCCTCACAAGAAGTTTTGTGACGATATCTTTAGAAATGACGAAATGGGAGGCAAACGTAAGGCCACGGCGGTATGCCTGACTTCGCCGCGCCGCCACAGCCCCGCCATCTGCCAAAAACTCCCATAAAGTGACGCCAAGCAACCCCCACTTGTCTTGAGTTACCAGCTACAAATTCGTGGAGATTAAGTGAAATGGGGCAGTTTGGGACCTTTCACAGTAAAACTTGATCTTTTTGGTCCTGAGGGGGCGGGGCTTGTGTGATGTCATCATCCGACCATTCAATTTACTTTGTGGGTGGATGACGAATGACCACAGAAAGTTTGGTAACTCTATTCCATTCAGTTATGAAGTTATAGCAATTTAAATATTTTTGGCGAGTAGTCAAACTTTGAGGCCTGGTCCCGCCCCTTCAACATATACGAAAACTCAGAATCCTTGACTCATTTTGTTCGCCCATCCCTTCTGAGCAATTTTACACAATTTTTGAGACAATCGTGCGAAAAATGATCGAGCAATCCAATCAGAAACGGACCCTAAAAACAGCCAAAACGGCTAAAAATCGCCATTTCAACCCAAAATGGCCGACTTCCTGTTTGATATTGACCATGCTTGCAAGAGACTTTTCTGTGCGGACTGTTGAGTACTACAAGTGTACCAATTTTCATAACTGTACGATAAACTAAGCTTTATGGAGAGGGTTTTTTTTCACTTTGTAGGGGGCGCTGTTCAGCCATTTTCTTTGCGATTTTTTTGGGACCTTTAAAATATCAAATTTTTCACCAGGCCTGACAAGTGTGCAACATATTGTGAGTTTTGGGGTATGTTAAGGTCCCCAAAAAGCCATTCAAAGCGGCACCGGAATAATAAAGAAAGAAAGAAAGAAGGAATAATCAGAGCAAAAACAAAAGGCCTTCGCAGCGCTTTCGCTGCTCGGGCCTAATAATCAGAGCAAAAACAAGAGGCCTTAGCAGCGCTTTCGCTGCTCGGGCCTAATAATAATAAACGGAGCAGATACAATAGGCCTTCGCAGCTTCACTGCTCGGGCCTAATTAAAGCTGCAAGCAGCGTCGTTCGGCCCTCGCAGTGAAGCTGCTCGTCCTTCGTCCGTACCCCCTTCGCTCCATCCCCGACGCTCTCCAAACCCAGCTCCGCGCCCCTTCCTGGCCGGCAGCCCGGGACACCAGAGCACGTCCGCGGAGCAGAAACGTCCACCAGAACAGAATTCGCCGTGGCATCAAAGCCCCTCCCTTTCTGAAAAGCTATCAGATCTGAATGGTCATTACAGCATCATGAAGACAGTGCATGACCTTAGTGTCATCTTGACTAAATTAGAGGGGACAAATATGGGCAGTTCACCATAAAACAATAGACTTCCTGTAGTCAGGGGGCGGGGCTTAGGTGATGTCAGCTGTCCACATTGTCACTGTCTTCAGATGTGGTCAGTGATCACACAGTCAAAGTATGAAATTGATCTGATCATGCACATGGGAGTTGTTAAGTCAAATAAGGTAATGGCGACTGGTCAAAGTTTGAGGCTTAGCCACGCCCACACCTTTATACTTATTTAAAATCCGACGGTTGAATTTTTTCCTCTATGTCTTAAGAGTATATAGCAGAAGTTTGAAGGTGATCGGTGGAAAGGGCGAGGAGATATCATTCTCCTAATAACGTGTACGAAAACCACTAAATTGAGTACTTGGACCAAAATGGCCGACCTCCTGTGCGACATTGCGCTTGGCTCCAAGAGACTTTTTTGTAGGTCCTGATACACTACATTAGTGTGCCAAATTTTGTGAACCTCAGTCAAAGCATGGCTTGGGGCTGACTGTTTTAATGGTCCTAGGGGGCGCTGTTTCAGAAAATAGGCCACGCCCACAAACTTCAGCTGTCCAATTCTATTAGGGGTCAGAGTAGGATCACTCATCAGAACTTGTGTGGCGATGTCACAATGATTGAAGAAATGAGAGACAAACGTATTTCCATGTCGTGATGGCGAATTTTGCCATGCTCCCAAAGCCCCGCCTTTATTCGAAACCTGCCAGTACTATAGACCAAGTGACCTCAACTTGTCTGCTGCTATTCGCCACTGTTTGGTGGTGATTGGTTAAAAGGAGTCCAATAGGGAGCTGTGAAAAAAAAGAGTGGCGTGGCGACAGGTCAAAGTTTGAGGCTTAGCCACGCCCACACCTTTATACTTATTTAAAATCCGACGGTTGAATTTTTTCATCTATGTCTTAAGAGTATGTAGCCGAAGTGTGAAGGCAATTGGTGAAAAGGGCGACGGAGCATCACTCTCCAAACAACGTGTGCGAAAACCACTAAATTGCGCACTTGGACCAAAATGGCCGACTTCCTGTGCGACAATGCACTTGGCTCCAAGAGACTTTTTTGTAGGTCCTTAGACACCACATTAGTGTACCAAATTTCGTAATCCTCATTCAAAGCATGGCTTGGGGCTGTCAGTTTTAATGGTCCTAGGGGGCGCTATTTCAGAAAATAGACCACGCCCACCGGAATTTCACATCAGATCTTTTGGGGGGCCAGACTAGGATCACTCACAAGAAGCTTCGTGGCGATATCTCTAGAAATGACGAAATGGGAGGCAAACGTAAGGCCTAAGCGGTACGCCTGAATTCGCCGCGCCGCCACAGCCCCGCCTTCTGCAGAAAACTCCCATAAAGTGAAGCCAAGCAACCCCAACTTGTCTTCAGTTTCCCGCTACAAATTTGGGGTGATTATTGGAAAGGGCGAATTTTGGAAAATTTCCCAGTAAAACTTGACCTTTTAAGTCCTGAGGGGGCGGGGCTTATGTGACATCATCAATCGACCATTCATTTGTCTTCGGAGGGCGATGACAATTGTCCACAGAACATTTCTTTAACTGTAATTCTTTCATTTATGAAATTATAGCAATTTGAATTTTTTTGGCGAGTGCTCGAACTTTGAGGCCTGGCCCCGCCCCTTCAGTATTTACGAAAAGTCAATTTTATTGTCTCATTTGAATCGTCCATCGCTTCTGTTCGATCTCGCACAATTTTTGAGACGATGGTGCGAAAAATGACCAAACTGTTCAACCAAATATAGACCCTAGAAATGGCCAAAACGGGGTCAAAATGGCCACTTTACTCCAAAATGGCCGACTTCCTGTTTGATATTGACCATGGTTGCAGAGACTTTTCTGTGCGGACTGTTGAGTACTACAAGTATACCAAATTTCATAACTGTACGATAAACTAAGCTTTATGGAGAGGGGTATTTTTCACTTTCTAGGGGGCGCTGTTCAGTCACTTTTTGACGAACTTTCACATCGCCAGTGAAATACGTAAATTTCACGCACTTTCTATATTGGGCCAGAATTTGGTGACTTTTTGGATATGCTAAGACCCCCTAAAGGCCATTCAAAGACGCGGAAGAAAAAAGAATAATAATTAAAGCTGCAAGCAGCGTCGTTCGGCCCTCGCAGCTCCGCGCCGCTCCGGCCTGGCCGGCAGCCCGGGGCACCAGGGCACGTCCGCAGAACACAAACGTCGACCACCCCAACACCAGAAACTGCTAACGGCCACCTTGTCCGCAACTCACCCTGACTCAGCATCCCCTTTGAGCCCACCATTATATTTTATGTCTCACCACTAGGGAATCCTCTATCTTTACCACACTGGTGGTGTGATGACAGTGACCAACTTTAATGCTATTCTGACCATGTTTTTTAAAGTTATCGAAGGATAACGTTATCTAGGTGGCGCTGTGACCAACTACAGAAAAGTCCCATTGAGGTCAGCTTTGGTGACATTATATAACATTCACCAACCGTTTGTGCCTCATTGGCTAAAGGGCATGATTGTTCATTGCCATATTCAGTTTCGGGCAAATCGGAGGCCGTTTGTGGAAGTTACAGTCAAATGTAAGGTCATGGCGTCACGCCAGCATTCACCATGGCATCAAAGCCCCTCCCTTTCTGGAAAGCTATCAGATCTGAATGGTCTTTAAAACATCATGAAGACACTGTATGACCTGAGTGTCATTTTCATTAAATTAGAGGGGACAAATATGGGCATTTCACCATAAAACAATAGACTTCCTGTTGTCAGGGGGCGGGGCTTAGGTGATGTCAGCTGTCCACATTGTCGTTATCTTGAGATGTGGTCAGTGATCACACAGACAAAGTTTGAATTAGATCTGATCATGCACATGGGAGTTATTAAGTCAAGTAATGTCATGGCGAAAGGTCAAAGTTTGAGGCTTAGCCACGCCCACACCTTTATACTTATTTAAAATCCGACGGTTGAATTTTTTCCCCTTTGACTTAAAAGTACATAGCATAAGTTTGAAGGTGATCGGTGTAAAGGGCAACGGGCCATCAATGTCCAAACAACGTGTGCGAAAACCACTAAATCGAGTACTTGGACCAAAATGGCCGACCTCCTGTGCGAAATTGCGCTTGGCTCCAAGAGACTTTTTTGTAGGGCCAGAGACCCTACATGAGTGTACCAATTTTCGTAATCCTCAGTCAAACCTTGTCTTGGGGCTGACAGTTTTAATGGTCCTAGGGGGCGCTATTTCAGAATATAGGCCACGCCCACAAATCTCAGATGCCCATTTCTATTGGGGGTCAGACTAGGATCACTCACCAGACATTTTGTGGCGATGTCACGATAATTGAAGAAATGAGAGGCAAACGTATTGCCATGGCGTGATGGCGAATTTCGCCATGCTCCCAAAGCCCCGCCTTTTTTCAAAACCTGCCAGTACTGTAGACCAAGTGACCTCAACTTGTCAGCTGCTATTTACCAGAGATTCCAGGTGATTGGGTAAAAGGAGTCCAATAGGGAGCTGTGAAAAAAAGAGTGGCGTGGCGAAAGGTCAAAGTTTGAGGCTTAGCCACGCCCACACCTTTATACTTATTTAAAATCCGACGGTTGAATTTTTTCCTCTATGTCTTAAGAGTATATAGCAGAAGCTCGAAGGCGATTGGTGAAAAGGGCGACGGAGCATCACTCTCCAAACAACGTGTGTGAAAACCACTAAATCGCGCACTTGGACCAAAATGGCCGACTTCCTGTGCGACTTTGCACTTGGCTCCAAGAGACTTTTTTGTAGGTCCTGAGACACCACATTAGTGTACCAAATTTCGTAATCCTCAGTCAAAGCATGGCTTGGGGCTGACAGTTTTAATGGTCCTAGGGGGCGCTAATACAGAAAATAGGCCACGCCCACAAACTTAAGCTGACCTTTTCTATTGGGGGTCAGACTAGGATCACTCACAACAATGGTCGAGGTGATATCACGATAAATGAAGAAATGAGAGGCAAACGTATTTCCATGGCGTGATGGCGAATTTCGCCATGCTCCCAAAGCCCCGCCTTTTTGCAAAACCTTCCAGTACTGGAGACCAAGTGACCTCAACTTGCCTGCTGCTATTTACCAGAGATTCCTGGTGATTGGGTAAAAGGAGTCCAATAAGGAGCTGTGAAAAAAAGAGTGGCGTGGCGAAAGGTCAAAGTTTGAGGCTTAGCCACGCCCACACCTTTATACTTATTTAAAATCCGACGGTTGAATTTTTTCCTCTATGTCTTAAGACTATATAGCAGAAGTTTGAAAGTGATTGGTGAAAAGGGCGACGGAGTATCACTCTCCAAACAACGTGTGTGAAAACCACTAAATCGCGCACTTGGACCAAAATGGCCGACTTCCTGTGCGACTTTGCACTTGGCTTCAAGAGACTTTTTTGTAGGTCCTGAGACACCACATTAGTGTACCAAATTTCGTAATCCTCAGTCAAAGCATGGCTTGGGGCTGACAGTTTTAATGGTCCTAGGGGGCGCTATTTCAGAAAATAGGCCACGCCCACCAGATGTTCACATCAGATCTTTTGGGGGGCCGGACTAGGATCACTCACAAGAAGTTTCGTGACGATATCTTTGGAAATGACGAAATGGGAGGCAAACGTAAGGCCAAGGCGGTACGCCTGAATTCGCCGCGCCGCCACAGCCCCGCCCTCTGCCGAAAACTCCCATAAAGTGACGCCAAGCAACCCCCACTTGTCTTGAGTTACCAGCTACAAATTTGTGGTGATTAAGTGAAATGGGGCAATTTGGGACCTTTCACAGTAAAACTTGATCTTTTTGGTCCTGAGGGGGCGGGGCTTGTGTGATGTCATCATCCGACCTTTCAGTTTACTTTGTGGGTGGATGACGAATGACCACAGAAAGTTTGGTAACTCTATTCCATTCAGTTATGAAGTTATAGCAATTTAAATATTTTTGGCGAGTAGTCAAACTTCGAGGCCTGGCTCCGCCCCTTCAACATATACGAAAACTCAGAATCCTTATCTCATTTTGTTCGCCCATCCCTTCTGAGCAATTTTACACAATTTTTGAGACGATCGTGCGAAAAATGATCGAGCAATCCAATCAGAAACGGACCCTAAAAACGGCAAAAACGGCAAAAAATCGCCATTTCAACCCAAAATGGCCGACTTCCTGTTTGATATTGACCATGGTTGCAAGAGACTTTTCTGTGCGGACTGTTGAGTACTACAAGTGTACCAAATTTCATAACTGTACGATAAACTAAGCTTTATGGAGAGGGTTTTTTTTTCACTTTGTAGGGGGCGCTGTTCAGCCATTTTCTTTGCGATTTTTTTGGGACCTTTAAAATATCAAATTTTTCACCAGGCCTGACAAGTGTGCAAAATATTGTGAGTTTTGGGGTATGTTAAGGTCCCCAAAAAGCTGTTCAAAGGGGGCACGGAATAACAAAAAATAATAATAATCAGAGCAAAAACAAGAGGCCTTCGCAGCGCTTTCGCTGCTCGGGCCTAATTAAAGCTGCAAGCAGCGTCGTTCGGCCCTCGCAGCTCCGCGCCGCTCCGGCCTGGCCGGCAGCCCGGGGCACCAGGGCACGTCCGCAGAACACAAACGTCGACCACCCCAACACCAGAAACTGCTAAGGGCCACCTTGTCCGCAACTCACCCTGACTCAGCATCCCCTTTGAGCCCACCATTATATTTTATGTCTCAACACTAGAGAATCCTCTATCTTTACCACACTGGTGGTGTGATGACATTGACCAACTTTAATGCTATTCTGACCATGTTTTTTTAAAGTTATCGAAGGATAACGTTATCTAGGTGGCGCTGTGACCAACTACAGAAAAGTCCCATTGAGGTCAGCTTTGGTGACATTATATAACATTCACCAACCGCTTGTGCCTCATTGGCTAAAGGGCATGATTGTTCATTGCCATATTCAGTTTCGGGCAAATCGGAGGCCGTTTGTGGAAGTTACAGTCAAATGTAAGGTCATGGCGTCACGCCAGCATTCACCATGGCATCAAAGCCCCTCCCTTTCTGGAAAGCTATCAGATCTGAATGGTCTTTAAAACATCATGAAGACACTGTATGACCTGAGTGTCATTTTCACTAAATTAGAGGGGACAAATATGGGCATTTCACCATAAAACAATAGACTTCCTGTTGTCAGGGGGCGGGGCTTAGGTGATGTCAGCTGTCCACATTGTTGTTGTCTTGAGATGTGGTCAGTGATCACACAGACAAAGTTTGAATTAGATCTGATCATGCACATCGGAGTTAAGTCAAGTAATGTCATGGCGAAAGGTCAAAGTTTGAGGCTTAGCCACGCCCACACCTTTATACTTATTTAAAATCCGACGGTTGAATTTTTTCCCCTTTGACTTAAAAGTACATAGCATAAGTTTGAAGGTGATCGGTGTAAAGGGCAACGGGCCATCAATGTCCAAACAACGTGTGCGAAAACCACTAAATCGAGTACTTGGACCAAAATGGCCGACCTCCTGTGCGAAATTGCGCTTGGCTCCAAGAGACTTTTTTGTAGGTCCTGAGACCCTACATGAGTGTACCAATTTTCGTAATCCTCAGTCAAACCTTGTCTTGGGGCTGACAGTTTTAATGGTCCTAGGGGGCGCTATTTCAGAATATAGGCCACGCCCACAAATCTCAGATGCCCATTTCTATTGGGGTTCAGACTAGGAACACTCACCAGACATTTTGTGGCGATGTCACGATAATTGAAGAAATGAGAGGCAAACGTATTGCCATGGCGTGATGGCGAATTTCGCCATGCTCCCAAAGCCCCGCCTTTTTTCAAAACCTGCCAGTACTGTAGACCAAGTGACCTCAACTTGTCAGCTGCTATTTACCAGAGATTCCAGGTGATTGGGTAAAAGGAGTCCAATAGGGAGCTGTGAAAAATAGAGTGGCGTGGCGAAAGGTCAAAGTTTGAGGCTTAGCCACGCCCACACCTTTATACTTATTTAAAATCCGACGGTTGAATTTTTTCCTCTATGTCTTAAGAGGATATAGCAGAAGTTTGAAGGTGATTGGTGAAAAGGGCGATGGAGCATCACTCTCCAAACAACGTGTGCGAAAACCACTAAATCGAGTACTTGGACCAAAATGGCCGACTTCCTGTGCGACTTTGCACTTGGCTCCAAGAGACTTTTTTGTAGGTCCTGAGACACCACATTAGTGGACCAAATTTCGTAATCCTCAGTCAAAGCATGGCTTGGGGCTGACAGTTTTAATGGTCCTAGGGGGCGCTAATTCAGAAAATAGGCCACGCCCACAAACTTACACTGACCATTTCTATTGGGGGTCAGACTAGGATCACTCACAACAAATTTTGAGGTGATATCACGATAAATGAAGAAATGAGAGGCAAACGTATTTCCATGGCGTGATGGCGAATTTCGCTATGCTCCCAAAGCCCCGCCTTTTTTCAAAACCTTCCAGTACTGGAGACCAAGTGACCTCAACTTGCCTGCTGCTATTTACCAGAGATTCCTGGTGATTGGGTAAAAGGAGTCCAATAAGGAGCTGTGAAAAAAAGAGTGGCGTGGCGAAAGGTCAAAGTTTGAGGCTTAGCCACGCCCACACCTTTATACTTATTTAAAATCCGACGGTTGAAATTTTTCCTCTATGTCTTAAGACTATATAGCAGAAGTTTGAAAGTGATTGGTGAAAAGGGCGACGGAGTATCACTCTCCAAACAACGTGTGTGAAAACCACTAAATCGCGCACTTGGACCAAAATGGCCGACTTCCTGTGCGACTTTGCACTTGGCTCCAAGAGACTTTTTTGTAGGTCCTGAGACACCACATTAGTGTACCAAATTTCGTAATCCTCAGTCAAAGCATGGCTTGGGGCTGACAGTTTTAATGGTCCTAGGGGGCGCTATTTCAGAAAATAGGCCACGCCCACCAGATGTTCACATCAGATCTTTTGGGGGGCCGGACTAGGATCACTCACAAGAAGTTTCGTGACGATATCTTTGGAAATGACGAAATGGGAGGCAAACGTAAGGCCACGGCGGTACGCCTGAATTCGCCGCGCCGCCACAGCCCCGCCCTCTGCCGAAAACTCCCATAAAGTGACGCCAAGCAACCCCCACTTGTCTTGAGTTACCAGCTACAAATTTGTGGTGATTAAGTGAAATGGGGCAATTTGGGACCTTTCACAGTAAAACTTGATCTTTTTGGTCCTGAGGGGGCGGGGCTTGTGTGATGTCATCATCCGACCATTCAATTTACTTTGTGGGTGGATGACGAATGACCACAGAAAGTTTGGTAACTCTATTCCATTCAGTTATGAAGTTATAGCAATTTAAATATTTTTGGCGAGTAGTCAAACTTCGAGGCCTGGCCCCGCCCCTTCAACATATACGAAAACTCAGAATTCTCATCTCATTTTGTTCGCCCATCCCTTCTTAGCAATTTTACACAATTTTTGAGACGATTGTGCGAAAAATGATCGAGCAATCCAATCAGGAACGGACCCTAAAAACGGCAAAAACTGCAAAAAATCGCCATTTCAACCCAAAATGGCCGACTTCCTGTTTGATATTGACCATGGTTGCAAGAGACTTTTCTGTGCGGACTGTTGAGTACTACAAGTGTACCAAATTTCATAACTGTATGATAAACTAAGCTTTATGGAGAGGGTTTTTTTTCACTTTCTAGGGGGCGCTGTTCAGCCATTTTCTTTGTGATTTTTTTGGGACCTTTAAAATATCAAATTTTTCACCAGGCCTGACAAGTTTGCAAAATATTGTGAGTTTTGGGGTATATTAAGGTCCCAAAAAAGCCATTCGTTTCGCGCACGGAATAATAAATAATAATTAAAGCTGCAAGCAGCGTCGTTCGGCCCTCGCAGCTCCGCGCCGCTCCGGTCTGCCGTCGCACCAGTGCACGTCTGACAGAACAGAAACGTCAACCACCCCGACACCAGAAACCGCGAATGGCCTCCTAGTCTGCACCTCACCCTGACTCAGCATCCCCTCTGAGCTCACCATTAAATTGAATATTAAGATTACGGCGTTACGCCAGAATTCGCCATGGCATCAAAGCCCCTCCCTTTCTGGAAAGCTATCAGATCTGAATGGTCATTACAGCATCATGAAGACAGTGCATGACCTTAGGGTCATGTTGACTAAATTAGAGGGGACAAATATGGGCATTTCAGCATAAAAAATAAATTCCTGTAGTCAGGGGGCGGGGCTTAGGTGATGTCAGCTGTCCACATTGTCATTGTTTACAGATATGGTCAATGATCACACAGACAAAGTTCGAAAAAGATCTGATCATGCACATGGGAGTTATTAAGTCAAGTAAAGTAATGGCGAAAGGTCAACGTTTGAGGCTTAGCCACGCCCACACCTTTCAACTTTTGAAAAATCCGACGGTTGAATTTTTTCCCCTATGTCTTAAGAGTGTATTGCAGAAGTTTGAAGGTGATTGGTGAAAAGGGCGACGGAGCATCACTCTCCAAACAATGTGTGCGAAAACCACTAAATCACGTACTTGCACCAAAATGGCCGACTTCCTGTGCGACTTTACGCTTGGCTCCAAGAGACTTTTTTGTAGGTCCTGAGACCCCACATTAGTGTACCAAATTTCGTAATCCTCAGTCAAAGCATGGCTTGGGGCTGAAAGTTTTAATGGCTCTAGGGGGCGCTATTTAAGAATATAGGCCACGCCCACAAACTTCAGCTGTCTATTTCTCTTGGAGCTCAGACTAGGATCACTCACCAGAAGTTTCGTAGCAATATCACGATAACTGAAGAAATGAGACAAACGTATTTCCATGGCGTGATGGCGATTTTCGCCATGGTCCCAAAGCCCCGCCTTTTTTCAAAACCTGCCAGTACTGGAGACCAAGTAACCTCAACTTGTCTACTGCTGTTTGCCACAGAATCCTGGTGATTGGGTAAAAGGAGTCCAGTAGGGAGCTGTGAAAAAAAGAGTAGCGTGGCGACAGGTCAAAGTTTGAGGCTTAGCCACGCCCACACCTTTCAACTTTTGAAAAATCCGACGGTTAAATTTTTTCCCCTATGTCTTAAGGGTATATAGCAGAAGTTTGAAGGAGATTGGTGAAAAGGGCGACGGAGCATCACTCTCCAAACAACGTGTGCGAAAACCACTAAATCGCGTACTTGATCCAAAATGGCCGACTTCCTGTGCGACTTTGAACTTGACTCCAAGAGACTTTTTTGTAGGTCCTGAGACACCACATTAGTGTACCAAATTTCGTAATCCTCAGTCAAAGCATGGCTTGGGGCTAATAGTTTAAATGGTCCTAGGGGGCGCTATTTCAAAACATAGGCCACGCCCACAAAATTCAGCTGTCTATTTCTCTTGGAGCTCAGACTAGGATCACTCACCAGAAGTTTCGTAGCAATATCACGATAACTGAAGAAATGAGAGACAAACGTATTTCCATGGCGTGATGGCGATTTTCGCCATGGTCCCAAAGCCCCGCCTTTTTTCAAAACCTGCCAGTACTGGAGACCAAGTAACCTCAACTTGTCTACTGCTGTTTGCCACAGAATCCTGGTGATTGGGTAAAAGGAGTCCAGTAGGGAGCTGTGAAAAAAAGAGTAGCGTGGCGACAGGTCAAAGTTTGAGGCTTAGCCACGCCCACACCTTTCAACTTTTGAAAAATCCGACGGTTGAATTTTTTCCCCTATGTCTTAAGGGTATATAGCAGAAGTTTGAAGGAGATTGGTGAAAAGGGCGACGGAGCATCACTCTCCAAACAACGTGTGCGAAAACCACTAAATCGCGTACTTGATCCAAAATGGCCGACTTCCTGTGCGACTTTGAACTTGACTCCAAGAGACTTTTTTGTAGGTCCTGAGACACCACATTAGTGTACCAAATTTCGTAATCCTCAGTCAAAGCATGGCTTGGGGCTAATAGTTTTAATGGTCCTAGGGGGCGCTATTTCAGAAAATAGGCCACGCCCACCAGATGTTCACATCAGATCTTTTGGGGGGCCGGACTAGGATCACTCACAAGAAGTTTCGTGACGATATCTTTGGAAATGACGAAATGGGAGGCAAACGTAAGGCCAAGGCGGTACGCCTGAATTCGCCGCGCCACCACAGCCCCGCCCTCTGCCGAAAACTCCCATAAAGTGACGCCAAGCAACCCCCACTTGTCTTGAGTTACCAGCTACAAATTTGTGGTGATTAAGTGAAATGGGGCAATTTGGGACCTTTCACAGTAAAACTTGATCTTTTTGGTCCTGAGGGGGCGGGGCTTGTGTGATGTCATCATCCGACCTTTCAATTTACTTTGTGGGTGGATGACGAATGACCACAGAAAGTTTGGTAACTCTATTCCATTCAGTTATGAAGTTATAGCAATTTAAATATTTTTGGCGAGTAGTCAAACTTCGAGGCCTGGCTCCGCCCCTTCAACATATACGAAAACTCAGAATCCTTATCTCATTTTGTTCGCCCATCCCTTCTGAGCAATTTTACACAATTTTTGAGACGATCGTGCGAAAAATGATCGAGCAATCCAATCAGAAACGGACCCTAAAAACGGCAAAAACGGCAAAAAATCGCCATTTCAACCCAAAATGGCCGACTTCCTGTTTGATATTGACCATGGTTGCAAGAGACTTTTCTGTGCGGACTGTTGAGTACTACAAGTGTACCAAATTTCATAACTGTACGATAAACTAAGCTTTATGGAGAGGGGTTTTTTTCACTTTGTAGGGGGCGCTGTTCAGCCATTTTCTTTGCGATTTTTTTGGGACCTTTAAAATATCAAATTTTTCACCAGGCCTGACAAGTGTGCAAAATATTGTGAGTTTTGGGGTATGTTAAGGTCCCCAAAAAGCTGTTCAAAGGGGGCACGGAATAACAAAAAATAATAATAATCAGAGCAAAAACAAGAGGCCTTCGCAGCGCTTTCGCTGCTCGGGCCTAATTAAAGCTGCAAGCAGCGTCGTTCGGCCCTCGCAGCTCCGCGCCGCTCCGGCCTGGCCGGCAGCCCGGGGCACCAGGGCACGTCCGCAGAACACAAACGTCGACCACCCCAACACCAGAAACTGCTAACGGCCACCTTGTCCGCAACTCACCCTGACTCAGCATCCCCTTTGAGCCCACCATTATATTTTATGTCTCACCACTAGGGAATCCTCTATCTTTACCACACTGGTGGTGTGATGACAGTGACCAACTTTAATGCTATTCTGACCATGTTTTTTAAAGTTATCGAAGGATAACGTTATCTAGGTGGCGCTGTGACCAACTACAGAAAAGTCCCATTGAGGTCAGCTTTGGTGACATTATATAACATTCACCAACCGTTTGTGCCTCATTGGCTAAAGGGCATGATTGTTCATTGCCATATTCAGTTTCGGGCAAATCGGAGGCCGTTTGTGGAAGTTACAGTCAAATGTAAGGTCATGGCGTCACGCCAGCATTCACCATGGCATCAAAGCCCCTCCCTTTCTGGAAAGCTATCAGATCTGAATGGTCTTTAAAACATCATGAAGACACTGTATGACCTGAGTGTCATTTTCATTAAATTAGAGGGGACAAATATGGGCATTTCACCATAAAACAATAGACTTCCTGTTGTCAGGGGGCGGGGCTTAGGTGATGTCAGCTGTCCACATTGTCGTTGTCTTGAGATGTGGTCAGTGATCACACAGACAAAGTTTGAATTAGATCTGATCATGCACATGGGAGTTATTAAGTCAAGTAATGTCATGGCGAAAGGTCAAAGTTTGAGGCTTAGCCACGCCCACACCTTTATACTTATTTAAAATCCGACGGTTGAATTTTTTCCCCTTTGACTTAAAAGTACATAGCATAAGTTTGAAGGTGATCGGTGTAAAGGGCAACGGGCCATCAATGTCCAAACAACGTGTGCGAAAACCACTAAATCGAGTACTTGGACCAAAATGGCCGACCTCCTGTGCGAAATTGCGCTTGGCTCCAAGAGACTTTTTTGTAGGGCCAGAGACCCTACATGAGTGTACCAATTTTCGTAATCCTCAGTCAAACCTTGTCTTGGGGCTGACAGTTTTAATGGTCCTAGGGGGCGCTATTTCAGAATATAGGCCACGCCCACAAATCTCAGATGCCCATTTCTATTGGGGGTCAGACTAGGATCACTCACCAGACATTTTGTGGCGATGTCACGATAATTGAAGAAATGAGAGGCAAACGTATTGCCATGGCGTGATGGCGAATTTCGCCATGCTCCCAAAGCCCCGCCTTTTTTCAAAACCTGCCAGTACTGTAGACCAAGTGACCTCAACTTGTCAGCTGCTATTTACCAGAGATTCCAGGTGATTGGGTAAAAGGAGTCCAATAGGGAGCTGTGAAAAAAAGAGTGGCGTGGTGAAAGGTCAAAGTTTGAGGCTTAGCCACGCCCACACCTTTATACTTATTTAAAATCCGACGGTTGAATTTTTTCCTCTATGTCTTAAGAGTATATAGCAGAAGCTCGAAGGCGATTGGTGAAAAGGGCGACGGAGCATCACTCTCCAAACAACGTGTGTGAAAACCACTAAATCGCGCACTTGGACCAAAATGGCCGACTTCCTGTGCGACTTTGCACTTGGCTCCAAGAGACTTTTTTGTAGGTCCTGAGACACCACATTAGTGTACCAAATTTCGTAATCCTCAGTCAAAGCATGGCTTGGGGCTGACAGTTTTAATGGTCCTAGGGGGCGCTAATACAGAAAATAGGCCACGCCCACAAACTTAAGCTGACCTTTTCTATTGGGGGTCAGACTAGGATCACTCACAACAATGGTCGAGGTGATATCACGATAAATGAAGAAATGAGAGGCAAACGTATTTCCATGGCGTGATGGCGAATTTCGCCATGCTCCCAAAGCCCCGCCTTTTTGCAAAACCTTCCAGTACTGGAGACCAAGTGACCTCAACTTGCCTGCTGCTATTTACCAGAGATTCCTGGTGATTGGGTAAAAGGAGTCCAATAAGGAGCTGTGAAAAAAAGAGTGGCGTGGCGAAAGGTCAAAGTTTGAGGCTTAGCCACGCCCACACCTTTATACTTATTTAAAATCCGACGGTTGAATTTTTTCCTCTATGTCTTAAGACTATATAGCAGAAGTTTGAAAGTGATTGGTGAAAAGGGCGACGGAGTATCACTCTCCAAACAACGTGTGTGAAAACCACTAAATCGCGCACTTGGACCAAAATGGCCGACTTCCTGTGCGACTTTGCACTTGGCTTCAAGAGACTTTTTTGTAGGTCCTGAGACACCACATTAGTGTACCAAATTTCGTAATCCTCAGTCAAAGCATGGCTTGGGGCTGACAGTTTTAATGGTCCTAGGGGGCGCTATTTCAGAAAATAGGCCACGCCCACCAGATGTTCACATCAGATCTTTTGGGGGGCCGGACTAGGATCACTCACAAGAAGTTTCGTGACGATATCTTTGGAAATGACGAAATGGGAGGCAAACGTAAGGCCAAGGCGGTACGCCTGAATTCGCCGCGCCGCCACAGCCCCGCCCTCTGCCGAAAACTCCCATAAAGTGACGCCAAGCAACCCCCACTTGTCTTGAGTTACCAGCTACAAATTTGTGGTGATTAAGTGAAATGGGGCAATTTGGGACCTTTCACAGTAAAACTTGATCTTTTTGGTCCTGAGGGGGCGGGGCTTGTGTGATGTCATCATCCGACCTTTCAGTTTACTTTGTGGGTGGATGACGAATGACCACAGAAAGTTTGGTAACTCTATTCCATTCAGTTATGAAGTTATAGCAATTTAAATATTTTTGGCGAGTAGTCAAACTTCGAGGCCTGGCTCCGCCCCTTCAACATATACGAAAACTCAGAATCCTTATCTCATTTTGTTCGCCCATCCCTTCTGAGCAATTTTACAAAATTTTTGAGACGATCGTGCGAAAAATGATCGAGCAATCCAATCAGAAACGGACCCTAAAAACGGCAAAAACGGCAAAAAATCGCCATTTCAACCCAAAATGGCCGACTTCCTGTTTGATATTGACCATGGTTGCAAGAGACTTTTCTGTGCGGACTGTTGAGTACTACAAGTGTACCAAATTTCATAACTGTACGATAAACTAAGCTTTATGGAGAGGGTTTTTTTTCACTTTGTAGGGGGCGCTGTTCAGCCATTTTCTTTGCGATTTTTTTGGGACCTTTAAAATATCAAATTTTTCACCAGGCCTGACAAGTGTGCACAATATTGTGAGTTTTGGGGTATGTTAAGGTCCCCAAAAAGCTGTTCAAAGGGGGCACGGAATAACAAAAAATAATAATAATCAGAGCAAAAACAAGAGGCCTTCGCAGCGCTTTCGCTGCTCGGGCCTAATTAAAGCTGCAAGCAGCGTCGTTCGGCCCTCGCAGCGAAGATGCTCACCCTCCTTCCGCACCCCCTCCGCTCCATCCCCGACGCTCTCCAAACCCAGCTCCCCGCCGCTCCGTCCTGGCCGGCAGCCCGGGGCACCAGGGCACGTCCACGGACTGAAACGTCCACCACCCTGACACCAAGAAAAGCTAACAGTCACCTCGTCCACACCTCACCCTGAATCAGCATCCCCTCCGAGCCTACCATTATATTACATGTCTCACAACTAGGGCATACTTTATCTTTAGCACACTGTTTGTGTGATGACACAGACTAACTTTAGTGCTTTTCTGCCCATATTTATTAAAGTTATCGAAAGTTAAAGTTATCTAGGGGGCGCTGTGATCAATTACAGAAAAATCCCAATGAGGTCAGCTTTGGTTGACAAAGACAGTTTTCTGTTATTTTGGCATCAAACGGACGTTGTGTGTGTTATCTAAAGCCAGTGAGCTGAAAGGGGCGGAGCTACAGGGAATTGAACCAACAATCAAATCAATGTGTTTGGTGCAGTCACGTGATGTCACAAGCCAAGTATAATGCCATTCTGACTTTGACTTTAGAAGTTAATAAAGTTTGAACCCATCTAGGGGGCGTTGTGACCATTTACAAGTAAATGCCATAGAGGTCATCTTTGGTCATCAAAGATGGTTTTCTGTTAATTTGGAATCAATCAAACGTTGCATGGGTCATCTAGAGACAAAAAGCTGTAAGTGGGTGGAGTTAAAGTGAATTGAACAAGTGATCACATACATGTGTTGATTGCAGATGTGTGATGACTCCCACAATGTTTGATGTAGTTTGGAGCTTTTTTGCAGAAGTTACAAAGGTTTTTTGTATCTAGGGGGCGCTGTCCCAAATTTAAGAATTATTCTATGAAGAAGTTTGTAGGTTGATGACAGTCATTTAGAAATGACGACATGGGAGGCACATGTATGGCCACGGCGGTACGCCTGACTTCGCCGCGTCGCCACAGCCCCGCCTTCTGCAGAAAACACCCAAAAAGTGACGCCAAGCAACGCCAACTTCTCTTCAGTTACCTGCTACAAATTCGGGCTGATTATTCGACAGGGCGAATTTTGGAAAATTTCCAAGTAAAACTTGACGTTTTAAGTCCTGAGGGGGCGGGGCTTGTGTGACATCATCCAGCGACCATTCAATTGTCTTCGGGGGGCGATGTCGATTATCCATAGAAAGTTACTTTAACTGTAATTCTTTCATTTGTGAAATTATAGCAATTTGAATTTTTTTGGCGAGTGCTCGAACTTTGAGGCCTGGCCCCGCCCCTTCAGTATTTACGAAAAGTCAATTTTATTTTCTCATTTGAAGCATCCATCGCTTCTGTTCGATGGCACACTATTTTTGAGACTATGGTACGAAAAATGGCGAAACTGTTCAACCAAATATAGACCCTAGAAATGGCCAAAACGGCTAAAAATCGCCATTTCAACCCAAAATGGCAGACTTCCTGTTTTATATTGACCATGGTTGCAAGAGGCTTTTCTGTGCGGACTGTTGAGTAGTACCAGTATACCAAATTTCATAACTGTACGATAAACTAAGCTTTATGGAGAGGGGTATTTTTCACTCTTTAGGGGGCGCTGTCGAGCCACTTTTTTATCAACTTTCACATCGCCAGTGAAATACGTAAATTTCACGCACTTTCTATATTGGGCCAGAATTTGGTGACTTTTTGGATATGCTAAGACCCCCTAAAGGCCACCCAAAGACGCGGAAGAAAAAAGAAAGCGTAATAATAATTAAAGCTGCAAGCAGCGTCGTTCGGCCCTCGCAGCGAAGCTGCTCGTCCTCCGTCCGCGCCCCCTCCGCTCCATCCCAGATGCTCTCCAAACCCAGCTCCGCGCTTCTCCGTCCTGGCCGGCAGCCGGGGGCTCCAGGGCACGTCTGGCGGAACAGAAATTCAACTACCCCGACACCAGAAACCGTGAACGGCCTCCTCGTCCACACCTCACCCTGACTCAGCATCCCCTCTGAGACCACCATTACACGTCTCACCACTGGGAGATACTCTATCTTTACCACACTGGTGATGTGATGTTCAGTCTCGGGCAAATCGGAGGCTGTTTGTGGAAGTTACAGTCAAACGTAAGGTCACAGCGTCACGCCAGAAATCGCCATGGCATCAAAGCAGCCTCCCTTTCTGAAAAGCTATCAGATCTGAATGGTCATTACAACATCATGAAGACAGTGCATGACCTTAGTGTCATGTTGACTAAATTAGAGGGGACAAATATGGGCATTTCACCATAAAACAGTAGACTTCCTGTAGTCAGGGGGCGGGGCTTAGGTGATGTCAGCTGTCCACATTGTCACTGTCTTCAGATGTGGTCAGTGATCACATAGACAAAGTATGAAATTGATCTGATCATGCACATGGGAGTTGTTAAGTCAAATAAGGTAATGGCGACTGGTCAAAGTTTGAGGCTTATCCACGCCCACACCTTTATACTTATTTAAAATCCAACGGTTGAATTTTTTCCTCTATGTCTTAAGAGTATATAGGAGAAGTTTGAAGGTGATCGGTGGAAAGGGCGAGGAGATATCATTCTCCTAATAACGTGTGCGAAAAACACTAAATTGAGTACTTGGACCAAAATGGCCGACCTCCTGTAGGACATTACTCTTGGCTCCAAGAGACTTTTTTGTAGGTCCTGATACACTATATTAGTGTACCAAATTTTGTGATCCTCAGTCAAAGCATGGCTTGGGGCTGACTGTTTTAATGGTCCTAGGGGGCGGTGTTTCAGAAAATAGGCCACGCCCACAAACTTCAGCTGTCCAATTCTATTAGGGGTCAGAGTAGGATCACTCATCAGAACTATTGTGGCGATGTCACAATGACTGAAGAAATGAGAGACAAACGTATTTCCATGGCGTGATGGCAAATTTCGCCATGCTCCCAAAGCCCCGCCTTTATTTGAAACCTGCCAGTACTATAGACCAAGTGACCTCAACTTGTCTGCTGCTATTTGCCAGTGATTGCTGGTGATTGGTTAAAAGGAGTCCAATAGGGAGCTGTGAAAAAGAGTGGCGTGGCGACAGGTCAAAGTTTGAGGCTTAGCCACGCCCACATCTTTATACTTATTTAAAATCCGACAGTTGAATTTTTTCATCTATGTCTTAAGAGTGTATAGCAGATGTTTGAAGGTGATTGGTGAAAAGGGTGATGGAGAATCCTTATCCAAACAATGTGTGCGAAAACCACTAAATCGAGTACTTGGACCAAAATGGCCGACTTCCTGTGCGACTTTGCTGTTGGCTCCAAGATACTTTTTTGTAGGGCCTGAGACACCACATTAGTGTACCAATTTTCGTACTCCTCAGTCAAAGCATGGCTTGTGGCTGGCAGTTTTATTGGCCCTAGGGGGCGCTATTTCAGAAAATAGGCCACGCCCACAAATTACAGCTGTCCAGTTCTATTGGGGGTCAGACTAGGATCACTCACCAGACATTTTGTGGCAATGGCACGATAATTGAAGAAATGAGAGGCAAACTTATTGCCATGGAGTGATGGCGAATTTCGCCATGCTCCCAAAGCCCCGCCTTTATTCGAAACCTGCCAGGACTAAAGACCAAGTGACCTCAACTTGTCTGCTGCTATTTGCCAGTGATTGCTGGTGATTGGTTAAAAGGAGTCCAATAGGGAGCTGTGAAAAAAAGAGTGGCGTGGCGACAGGTCAAAGTTTGAGGCTTAGCCACGCCCACACCTTTATACTTATTTAAAATCCGACGGTTGAATTTTTTCCTTTATGTCTTAAGAGTGTATAGCAGAAGTTTGAAGGCGATTGGTGAAAAGGGCGATGGAGCATCACTCTCCAAACAACGTGTGCGAAAACCACTAAATCGAGTACTTGGACCAAAATGGCCGACTTCCTGTGCGACTTTGCACTTGGCTCCAAGAGACTTTTTTGTAGGTCCTGAGACACCACATTAGGAAACCAAATTTCGTACTCCTCAGTCAAAGCATGACTTGGGGCTGACAGTTTTAATGGTCCTAGGGGGCGCTATTTCAGAAAATAGGCCACGCCCACCGGATGTTCACATCACATTTTGTGGGGGGCCGAACTAGGATCACTCCCAAGAGGTTTTGTGGCGATATCTCTAGAATTGACGAAATGGGAGGCAAACGTAAGGCCACATCGGTACGCCTGACTTCGCCACGCCGCCACAGCCCCGCCTTCTGCAGAAAACTCCCATAATGTGACGCCAAGCAACCCCAACTTGTCTTCAGTTATCTGCTACAAATTTCGGGTGATTAGTTGAAAGGGCGAATTTTGGAAAATTTCCCGGTAAAACTTGACCTTTTAAGGCCTGAGGGGGCGGGGCTTATGTGACATCATCAATCGACCATTCATTTGTCTTCGGGGGGCGATGCCAATTGTCCATAGATAATTACTTTAACTGTAATTCTTTCATTTATGAAATTAAAGCAATTAGAATTTTTTTGGCGAGTGCTTGAACTTTGAGGCCTGGCCCCGCCCCTTCAGTATTTACGAAAAGTCAATTTTATTTGCTCATTTGATTCGTCCATCACTTCTGTTCGATCGCACACTATTTTTGAGACAATCGTGCGAAAAATGACCAAACTGTTCAACCAAATGTAGACCCTAGAAATGGCCAAAACGGGGTCAAAATGGCCACTTTAGTCCAAAATGGCCGACTTCCTGTTTGATATTGACCATGGGTGCAAGAGGCTTTTCTGTGCGTATTGTTGAGTTCTACAAGTCTACCAAATTTCATCGTTCTACTATGAAAAAAGGTCAAAGCAGAGGGGTATTTTTAATTTTCTAGGGGGCGCTGTCGAAACATTTTTTTACCAACTTTCACGTTGCCAGTGAAATACGTAAATTTCACGCACTTTCTATATTGGGCCAGAATTTGGTGAGTTTTGGGATATGCTAAGACCCCCTAAAGGCCACCCAAAGACGCGGAAGAAAAAGAAAGAAAAAAAAAAAAAGAAACGGAGCAGATACAATAGGCCTTCGCAGCTTCACTGCTCGGGCCTAATAATTAAAGCTGCAAGCAGCGTCGTTCGGCCCTCGCCGCTCCGCGCCGCTCCGGCCTGGCCGGCAGCCCGAGGCACCAGGTTACGTCCGTGGAACAAAAATTTTGACCACCCCGACACCAGAAACAGCTAACGGTCACCTCGTCCGCACCTCACCCTGACTGAGCATCCCCTCTGAGCACACCAAGTTTGGTGCAGTTACGACCTCGTCTGTAGGAGTTATCACAGTTTTAATGTTGTGTAGGGGGTGCTGTGGTGTTATTATACGAATTTCACCAACCATTTGTGTCTCATTGGCTAAAGGGCATGATTGTTGATTGCCATGTTCAGTCTCGTGCAGATGGGAGGCTGTTTGTGGAAGTTACGATCAAACGTAAGGTCATGGCGTCATGCCAGAAATCGCCATGGCATCAAAGCCCCTCCCTATCTGGAAAGCTATCAGATCTGAATGGTCATTGCAACATCATGAAGACAGTGCCTGACCTTAGTGTCATGTTGACTAAATTAGAGAGGACAAATATGGGCATTTCACCATAAAACAATAGACTTCCTGTTGTCAGGGGGCGGGGCTTAGGTGATGTCACCTGTCCACAATGACGTTGTCTTGAGATTTGGTCATTGATCACACGGACAAAGTTTGATATAGATCTGATCATGCACATTGGAGTTGTTAAGTCAAGTAATGTAATGGCGAAAGGTCAAAGTTTGAGGCTTAGCCACGCCCACACCATTATACTTATTTAAAATCCGACGGTTGAATTTTTTCCCCTTTGTCTTAAGAAAATATAACAGAAGTTTGAAGGTGATCGGTGAAAAGGGCGACGGGGTATCATTGTCCAAACAACGTGTGCGAAAACCACTAAATCGAGAACTTGGACCAAAATGGCCGACTTCCTGTGCGACTTTGCACTTGGCTCCCAGAGACTTTTTTGTAGGTCCTGAGACACCACATTAGTGTACCAAATTTTGCAATCCTCAGTCAAAGCATGGCTTGGGGCTGACAGTTTTAATGGTCATAGGGGGCGCTATTTCAGAAAATAGGCCACGCCCACAAACTTCAGCCATCCATTTCTATTGGGGGTCAGACTAGGATCACTCACAACAAGTTTCGAGGTGATATCACGATAAATGAAGAAATGAGAGGCAAACGTATTTCCATGGCGTGATGGCGAATTTCGCCATGCTCCCAAAGCCCCGCCTTTTCTCAAAACCTTCCAGTACTGGAGACCAAGTGACCTCAACTTGTCTGCTGCTATTTACCAGAGATTACTGGTGATTGGGTAAAATGGGTCCAATAGGGAGCTGTGAAAAAAAGAGTGGCGTGGCGAAAGGTCAAAGTTTGAGGCTTAGCCACGCCCACACCTTTATACTTATTTAAAATCCGACGGTTGAATTTTTTCCTCTATGTCTTAAGAGTATATAGCAGAAGTTTGAAGGCGATTGGTGAAAAGGGCGACGGAGCATCACTCTCCAAACAACGTGTGTGAAAACCACTAAATCGCACACTTGGACCAAAATGGCCGACTTCCTGTGCGACTTTGCACTTGGCTCCAAGAGACTTTTTTGTAGGTCCTGAGACACCACATTAGTGTACCAAATTTCGAAATCCTCAGTCAAAGCATGGCTTGGGGCTGACAGTTTTAATGGTCCTAGGGGGCGCTATTTCAGAAAATAGGCCACGCCCACCGGATGTTCACATCAAATTTTTTTGGAGGATGGACTAGGATCACTCACAAGAGGTTTTGTGGCGATATCTCTAGAAATGACGAAATGGTAGGCAAACGTAAGGCCACGTCGGTACGCCTGACTTCGCCGCGCCGCCACAGCCCCGCCTTCTGGAGAAAACTCCCATAAAGTGACGCCAAGCAACCCCAACTTGTCTTCAGTTTCCTGCTAGAAATATGGGGTGATTAGTTGAAAGGGCGAATTTTGGACAATTTCCCAGTAAAACTTGACCTTTTAAGGCGTGAGGGGGCGGGGCTTATGTGACATCATCAATCAACCATTCATTTGTCTTCGGGGGGCGATGACGATTGTCCATAGAAAATTACTTTAACTGTAATTCTTTCATTTATGAAATTATAGCAATTTGAATTTTTTTGGCGAGTGCTCGAACTTTGAGGCCTGGCCCCGCCTCTTCAGTATTTACGAAAAGTCAGTTTTATTTTCTCATTTGATTCGTCCATCGCTTCTGTTTGATCGCACATTATTTTTGAGACAATCGTGCGAAAAATGACCAAACTGTTTACCCAAATATAGAGCCTAGAAATGGCCAAAATGGGGTAAAAATGGCCACTTTAGTCCAAAATGGCCGACTTCCTGTTTGATATTGACCATGGGTGCAAGAGGCTTTTCTGTGCGTATTGTTGAATTCTACAGGTGTACCAAATTTTATCACTCTACTATGAAAAAAGGTCAAAGCGGAGGGGTATTTTTAATTTTCCAGGGGGCGCTGTTGAAACACTTTTATACCAACTTTCACATTGCCAGTGAAATACGTAAATTTCACGCACTTTCTATATTGGGCCAGAATTTGGTGAGTTTTTGGATATGCTAAGACCCCCTAAAGGCCGTCCAAAGACGCGGAAGAAAAAAAAGAAAAAAAAGAAAGAAAGAAAATTAAAGCTGCAAGCAGCGTCGTTCGGCCCTCGCAGCTCCGCGCCGCTCCGGCCTGGCCGGCAGCCCGGGGCACTAGGGCACGTCCACGGAACAGAAACGTCGACCACCCCGACACCAGAAACCGCAAACGATCACCTCGTCCGCACCTCACCCTGACTCAGCATCCCCTCTGAGGACACCATTATATTACACGTCTCACAACTAGGGCATACTCTACCTTTACGACTCTCGTGGATCTGATGACACAGACCAACTGTAATGCTTTTCTGACCACGTTGTTTGAAGTTATTGTAGGTTAAACTTATCTAGGGCCGCTGGAAAGCTTTCAGATCATGACAAATATGGGCATTTCACCATAAAACAATAGACTTCCTGTAGTAGAGGGCGGGACTTAGGGGATGTCAGCTGTCCACATTGGCATTGTCTTCAGATGTGGTCAGTGATCACACAGACAAAGTTTGATATAGATTAGATCATGCACATGGGAGTTATTAAGCCAAGAAATGTAATGGCGAAAGGTCAAAGTTTGAGGGTTAGCCACGCCCACACCTTTCAACTTTTGAAAAATCCGACGGTTGAATTTTTTCCCCTATGTCTTAAGAGGATATAGCAGGAGTTTGAAGGCAATTGGTGAAAAGGACGATGGGGCATAATACTCCAAACAATGTCTGCGAAAACCACTAAATTGAGTACTTGGACCAAAATGGCCGACTTCCTGTACGATTTTGCACTTGGCTCCAAGAGACTTTTTTTCCTGAGACAACACATTAGTGTACCAAATTTCGTAATCCTCAGTCAAAGCATGGCTTGGGGCTATTAGTTTAAAAGGTCCTAGGGGGCGCTATTTAAGGAAATAGGCCACGCCCACAAACTTCAGCTGTCTATTTCTCTTGGGGTCAGACTAGGATCACTCACCAGAAGTTTCGTAGTGATATCACGATAACTGAAGAAATGAGAGGCAAACGTATTTCCATGGCGTGATGGCGATTTTCGCCATGCTCCCAAAGCCCCGCCTTTTTTTGAAACCTGCCAGTACTGGAGACCAAGTGACCTCACGTTGTCTACTGCTATTTGCCAGAGATTCCTGCTGATTGGGTAAAAGGAGTCCAGTAGGGAGCTGTGAAAAAAAGAGTGGCGTGGCGACAGGTCAAAGTTTGAGGCTTAGCCACGCCCACACCTTTCAACTTTTGAAAAATGCGACGGTTGAATTTTTTCCCCTACGTCTTAAGAGTATATAGCAGAAGTGTGAAAGCGATTGGTGAAAAAAGCAACGGAGCATCACTCTCCAAACAACGTATACCAAAACATCTAAATCGCGTACTTGTACCAAAATGGCCGACTTCCTGTGCGACTTTGGACTTGGCTCCAAGAGACTTTTTTGTAGGTCCTGAGACTCCACATTAGTTTACCAAATTTCGTAATCCTCAGTCAAAGCATGGCTAGGGGCTGGCAGTTTTAATGGTCCTAGAGGGCGCTTTTTCAGAAAATTGGCCACGCCCACAAATTTTAGCTGTCCATTTCTATTGGGGGTCAGACTAGGATCACTCACAACAAATTTCGAGGTGATATCTCGATAACTTAAGGAATGAGAGGCAAACGTATTTCCATGGCGTGATGGTGATTTTCGCCATGCTCCCAAAGCCCCGCCTTTTTTCAAAACCTGCCAGTACTGGAGACCAAGTAACTTCAAGTTGTCTACTGCTGTTTGCCACAGAATCCTGGTGTTTGGGTAAAAGGAGTCCAGTAGGGAGCTGTGAAAAAAAGAGTGGCGTGGCGACAGTTCAAAGTTTGAGGCTTAGCCACGCCCACACCTTTCAACTTTTGAAAAATCCGACGGTTGAATTTTTTCCCCTATGTCTTAAGAGTATATAGCAGAAGTTTGAAGGAGATTGGTGAAAAGGGCGACGGAGCATCACTCTCCAAACAACGTGTGCGAAAACAACTAAATCGCGCACTTGGACCAAAATGGCCGACTTCCTGTGCGACTTTGCACTTGGCTCCAAGAGACTTTTTTGTAGGTCCTGAGACACCACATTAGTGTGCCAAATTTCATAATCCTCAGTCAAAGCATGACTTGGGGCTGACAGTTTTAATGGTCCTAGGGGGCGCTATTTCAGAAAATAGGCCACGCCCACCGGATGTTCACATCACATTTTGTGGGGGGCTGAACTAGGATCACTCCCAAGAGGTTTTGTGGCGATATCTCTAGAAATGACGAAATGGGAGGCAAACGTAAGGCCTAAGCGGTACGCCTGACTTCGCCGCGCCGCCACAGCCCCGCCTTCTGGAGAAAACTCCCATAAAGTGACGCCAAGCAACCCCAACTTGTCTTCAGTTGCCCGCTACAAATTTGGGGTGATTATTGGAAAGGGCGAATTTTGGAAAATTTCCCAGTAAATCTTGACCTTTTAAGTCCTGAGGGGGCGGGGCTTATGTGACATCATCAATCGACCATTCATTTGTCTTCGGAGGGCGACGACGATTGTCCTTAGAACATTTCTTTAACTGTAATTCTTTCATTTATGAATCTATAGCAATTTGAATTTTTTTGGCGAGTGCTCGAACTTTGAGGCCTGGTCCCGCCCCTTCAGTATTTACGAAAAGTCAATTTTATTGTCTCATTTTAATCGTCCATCGCTTCTGTTCGATCGCACACTATTTTTGAGACGATCGTGCGAAAAATGACCAAACTGTTAAACCAAATATAGACCCTAGAAATGGCCAAAACGGGGTCAAAATTGCCACTTTAGTCCAAAATGGCCGACTTCCTGTTTGATATTGACCATGGGTGCAAGAGGCTTTTCTGTGCGTATTGTTGAGTTCTACAAGTGTACCAAATTTCATCACTCTACTATGAAAAAAGGTCAAAGCGGAGGGGTATTTTTAATTTTCCAGGGGGCGCTGTTGAAACATTTTTTTTACCAACTTTCAGGTTGCCAGTGAAATACGTAAATTTCACGCACTTTCTATATTGGGCCAGAATTTGGTGACTTTTTGGATATGCTAAGACCCCCTAAAGGCCATCCAAAGACGCGGAAGAAAAAAAAAGAAAGAAAGAAAGAAAAAAAAAATAATAATAAACGGAGCAGATACAATAGGCCTTCGCAGCTTCACTGCTCGGGCCTAATTAAAGCTGCAAGCAGCGTCGTTCGGCCCTCGCAGCTCCGTGCCGCTCCGGCCTGGCCGGCAGCCCGGGGCACCAGGCTACATCTGCGAAACAGAAACGTCGACCACCCCGACACCAGAAACTGCTAACGGTCACCTCTGCCTCACCTCACCCTGACTCAGCATCCCCTTGAGCCCACCATTATATTTTATGTCTCACCACTAGGGAATCCTCTATCTTTACCACACTGGTGGTGTGATGATAGTGACATACTTTAATGCTATTCTGACCATGTTTTTTAAAGTTATCGAAGGGTAACTATCTAGGGGGCGCTGTGACCAACTACAGAAAAGTCCCATTGAGGTCAGCTTTGGTGACATTATATAACATTCACCAACCATTTGTGCCTCCTTGGCTAAAGGGCATGATTGTTCATTGCCATGTTCAGTTTAGGGCAAATCGGAGGCCGTTTGTGGAAATTACAGTCAAATGAAAGGTCATGGCGTCACGCCAGCATTCACCATGGCATCAAAGCCCCTCCCTTTTTGGAAAGCTATCAGATCTGAATGGTCATTACAACGTCATGAAGTCAGTGTATGACCTTAGTGTCATGTTCACTAAATTAGAGGGGACGAATATGGGCATTTCAGCATAAAACAATAGACTTCCTGTATTCAGGGGGCGGGGCTTAGGTGATGTCAGCTGTCCACATTGTCATTGTGTTGAGATGTGGTCAGTGATCACACAGACAAAGTTTGATGTAGATCTGATAATGCACATGGGAGTTATTAAGTCAAGTAATGTATTGGCGAAAGGTCAAAGTTTGAGGCTTAGCCACGCCCACACCTTTATACTTATTTAAAATCCGACGGTTGAATTTTTTCCCCTTTGTCTTAAGAGTACATAGCAGAAGTTTGAAGGCGATTGGTGAAAAGGGCGACGGAGCATCACTCTCCAAACAACTTGTGCGAAAACCACTAAATCGAGTACTTGGACCAAAATGGCCGACTTCCTGTATGACTTTGCACTTGGCTCCAAGAGACTTTTTTGTAGGTCCTGAGACACCACATTAGTGTACCAAATTTCGTAATCCTCAGTCAAAGCATGGCTTGGGGCTGACAGTTTAAATGGTCCTAGGGGGCGCTATTTCAAAATGTCGGCCACGCCCACAAACTTCAGCTATCTATTTCTATCGGTGGTCAGACTAGGATCACTCACAACGAATTTCGAGGTGATATCACGATAAATGAAGAAATGAGAGGCAAACGCATTTTCATGGCGTGATGGCGAATTTCGCCATGCTCCCAAAGCCCCGCCTTTTTTCAAAACCTGCCAGTACTGGAGATCAAGTGACCTCAACTTGTGTGCTGATATTTGCCAGAGATTCCTGGTGATTGGGTAAAAGGAGTCCAATAGGGAGCTGTGAAAAAAAGAGTGGCGTGGCGACAGGTCAAAGTTTGAGGCTTAGCCACGCCCACACCTTTATACTTATTTAAAATCCGACGGTTGAATTTTTTCCTCTACGTCTTAAGAGTATATAGCAGAAGTTTGAAGGCGATTGGAGAAAAGGGCGACGGAGCATCACTCTCCAAACAACATGTGTGAAAACCACTAAATCGCGTACTTGGACCAAAATGGCCGACTTCCTGTGCGACTTTGCACTTGGCTCCAAGAGACTTTTTTGTAGGTCCTGAGACACCACATTACTGTACCAAATTTCGTAATCCTCAGTCAAAGCATGGCTTGGGGCTGACAGTTTTAATGGACCTAGGGGGCGCTATTTCAGAAAATAGGCCACGCCCACCGGATGTTCTCATCAGATTTTTTGGGGAGCCGGACTAGGATCACTCACAAGAAGTTTCATGACGATATCTTTAGAAATGACGAAATGGGAGGCAAACGTAAGGCCACGGCGGTACGCCTGACTTCGCCGCGCCGCCGCAGCCCCGCCCTCTGCCGAAAACTCCCATAAAGTGACGCCAAGCAACCCCCACTTGTCTTGACTTACCAGCTACAAATTCGTGGTGATTAAGTGAAATGGGGCAATTTGGGACCTTTCACAGTAAAATTTGATCTTTTTGGTCCTGAGGGGGAGGCGCTTGTGTGATGTCATCATGCGACCATTCAATTTACTTTGTGGGTGGATGACGAATGACCACAGAAAGTTTGGTAACTCTATTCCATTCAGTTATGAAGTTATAGCAATTTAAATATTTTTGGTGAGTAGTCAAACTTTGAGGCCTGGCCCCGCCCCTTCATCATATACGAAAACTCAGAATCCTTGTCTCATTTTGTTCGCCCATCCCTTCTGAGCAATTCTACACAATTTGTGAGATGATGGTTCAAAAAATGATCGAGCAATCCAATCAGAAACGGACCCTAAAAACGGCAAAAATGGCTAAAAATCGCCATTTCAACCCAAAATGGCCGACTTCCTGTTTGATATTGACCATGCTTGCAAGAGACTTTTCTGTGCGGACTGTTGAGTACTACAAGTGTACCAAATTTCATAACTGTACGATAAACTAAGCTTTATGGAGAGGGGTTATTTTCACTTTCTAGGGGGCGCTGTTCAGCCATTTTCTTTGCGATTTTTTTGGGACCTTTAAAATATCAAATTTTTCACCAGCCCTGACATCTTTGCAAAATATTGTGAGTTTTGGGGTATTATAAGGTCCCCAAAAAGCCATTCAAAGCGGGCTAAGAATAATAAATAAAAATTAAAGCTGCAAGCAGCGTCGTTCGGCCCTCGCAGCTCCGCGCCGCTCCGGCCTGCCCGGCAGCCCGGGACACCAGGGCACGTCCGCGGAACAGAAACGTCGACCAGCCTGACACCAGAAACCGCTAACGGTCACCACGTCCGCACCTCACCCTGACTCAGCATCCCCTCTGAGCCCACCATTGTCTCACCACTAAGGCATACCATCTATCTTTACCTCACTGGTGGTGTGATGACAGTGACCCAATTTTATGCTATTCTGACCACGTTTGTTAAAGTTATCGAAGGTTAAAGTTCACTAGGGGGCGCTGTGAGCAACTACAGAAAAGTCCCATTGAGGTCAGCTTTGGTTGACATAGATGGTTTTCTGTTTTCTTGCCATAAATCAGACGTTGTGTGTGTTATCTAAAGCCAGTGAGCTGAAAGGGGCGGAGCTACAGGGGTTTGAACCAACAACCACATCAATGTGTTTGGTGCAGTCACGTGATATCACAAGCCAAGTATAATGCCATTCTGACTTTGTCTTTAGAAGTTAATAAAGTTTGAACCCATCTAGGGGAGGCTGTGACCATTTACAACTAAATGCCATAGAGGTCATCTTTGGTCATCAATGATGGTTTTCTGTCAATTTGGCATCAATCAAACATTGCATGGGTCATCTAGAGACAAAAAGCTGTAAGTGGGCGGTGTTAAAGTGAATTGAACAAGTGAGCACATACAATGTGTTGATTGCAGTTGTGTGATGACTCTCACCAAGTTTGATATAGGTTGGAGCTTTTTTGCAGAAGTTACAAAGGTTTTTTGAATCTAGGGGGCACTGTCCAAAATTTAGGAAATATTCCATGAAGAAGTTTGTAGGTTGATAACAGTCATTTGTGTGCAGTTTGGTGTGAATTGCATCATGTGAATTGCATCATGCATGTGTTATTCAGGGCCTAATATCTGTCAGGGGCGGGGCTAAAGTGATATGAACCAATTACTACAGGATTGTGTTGGGTGCCTTTGTGTGATGACACATAGGAAGTTTGGTGCAGTTAGGACCTCGTCTGTAGGAGTTATTACTGTTTTAAAGGTATGTAGGGGGCGCTGTGGTGATATCATACAACATTCACCAACCGTTTTTGCTTCGTTGGCTAAAGGGCATGATTGTTCATTGCCATGTTGAGTCTCGGACAGATCGGAGGCTATTTGTGGAAGTTGCAGTCAAACGTACGGTCACGGCGTCACGCTAGAATTCGCCATGGCATCAAAGCCCCTCCCTATCTGAAAAGCTATCAGATCTGAATGGTCATTACAGCATCATGAAGACAGTGCATGACCTTAGTGTCATGTTGACTAAATTGGAGGTGACAAATATGGGCATTTCAGCATAAAACAATAGACTTCCTGTATTCAGGGGGCGGGGCTTAGGTGGTGTCAGCTTTCCACATTGTCATTGTCTTGAGATGTGGTCAGTGATCACACAGACAAAGTTTGATATAGATCTGATCATGCACATGGGAGTTATTAAGTCAAGTAATGTAATGGCGAAAGGTCAAACTTTGAGGCTTAGCCACGCCCACACCTTTATACTTATTTAAAATCCGACGGTTGAATTTTTTTCCTCTATGTCTTAAGAGTATATAGCAGAAGTTTGAAGGCGATTGGTGAAAAGGGCGACGGAGCATCACTCTCCAAACAACGTGTGCGAAAACCACTAAATCGAGTACTCGGACCAAAATGGCCGACTTCCTGTGCGACTTTGCACTTGGCTCCAAGAGACTTTTTTGTAGATCCTGAGACACCACATTAGTGTACCAAATTTCGTAATCCTCATTCAAAGCATGGCTTGGGGCTGAAAGTTTTAGTGGTCCTAGGGGGCGCTATTTAAAAAAATAGGCCACGCCCACAAAAGTCAGCTGTCTATTTCTATCGGGGGTCCGACTACGATCATTCACAACAAATTTCGAGGTGATATAACGATAAATGGAGAAATGAGAGACAAACGTATTTCCATGGCGTGATGGCGAATTTCACCATGCTACCAAAGCCCCGCCTTCTTTCAAAACCTGCCAGTACTGGAGACCAAGTGACCTCAACTAGTCTGCTGCTATTTGCCAGAGATTCCTGGTGATTGAGTAAAAGGAGTCCAATAGGGAGCTGTGAAAAAAAGAGTGGCGTGGCGACAGTTCAAAGTTTGAGGCTTAGCCACGCCCACACCTTTACACTTATTTAAAATCCGACGGTTGAATTTTTTCCTCTATGTCGTAAGAGTATATCGCCGAAGTTTGAAGGCGATTGGTGAAAAGGGCGATGGAGCATCACTCTCCAAACACCGTGTGTGAAAACCACTAAATCACGCACTTGGACCAAAATGGCCGACTTCCTGTGGGACTTTGCACTTGGCTCCAAGAGACTTTTTTGTAGGTCCTGTGACACCACATTAGTGTACCAAATTTCGTAATCCTCAGTCAAAGCATGGCTTGGGGCTGACAGTTTTAATGGTCCTAGGGGGCGCTATTTCAGACAATAGGCCACGCCCACCGGATGTTCTCATCAGATTTTTTGGGGGGCCGGGCTAGGATCACTCACAAGAAGTTTCGTGGCGATATCTTTAGAATTGACCAAATGAGAAGCAAACGTAAGGCCACGGCGGTATGCCTGACTTCGCCGCGCCGCCGCAGCCCCGCCCTCTGCCGAAAACTCCCATAAAGTGACGCCAAGCAACCTCCACTTGTCTTGAGTTACCAGCTACAGTTTTGTGGTGATTAAGTGAAATGGGACACTTTGGGACCTTTCACAGTAAAACTTGACCTTTTTGGCCCTGAGGGGGCGGGGCTTGTGTGATGTCACAATCCGACCATTCAAAGTACTTTGTGGGTGGATGATGAATGACCACAGAACGTTTGGTAACTATATTCCAATCAGTTATGAAGTTATAGCAATTTAAATTTTTTTGGCGAGTAGTCAAACTTCGAGGCCTGGCCCCGCCCCTTCAACATATACGAAAACTCAGAATCCTCGTCTCATTTTGTTCGCCCATCCCTTCTGAGCAATTTTACACAATTTTTGAGATGATCGTGCGAAAAATGATCGAGCAATCCAATCAGAAACAGACCCTAAAAACGGCAAAAATGGCTAAATATTGACCATGGTTGCAAGAGACTTTTCTGTGCGGTCTGTTGAGTACTACAAGTGTACCAAATTTCATAACTGTACGATAAACTAAGCTTTATGGAGAGGGGTATTTTTCACCTTGTAGGGGGCGCTGTTCAGCCATTTTCTTTGCGATTTTTTTGGGACCTTTAAAATATCAAATTTTTCACCAGGCTTGACAAGTTTGCAAAATATTGTGAGTTTTGGGGTATGTTAAGGTCCCCAAAAAGCCGTTCAAAGGGGCACGAGAATAATAAAAAAGAAAGAATAAACAGAGCAAAAACAAGAGGCCTTCGCAGCGCTTTCGCTGCTCGGGCCTAATTAAAGCTGCAAGCAGCGTCGTTCGGCCCTCGCAGCTCCGCGCCGCTCCGGCCTGGCCGGCAGCCCGGGGCACTAGGGCACGTCCACGGAACAGAAACGTCGACCACCCCGACACCAGAAACCGCAAACGATCACCTCGTCCGCACCTCACCCTGACTCAGCATCCCCTCTGAGGACACCATTATATTACACGTCTCACAACTAGGGCATACTCTACCTTTACGACTCTCGTGGATCTGATGACACAGACCAACTGTAATGCTTTTCTGACCACGTTGTTTGAAGTTATTGTAGGTTAAACTTATCTAGGGCCGCTGGAAAGCTTTCAGATCATGACAAATATGGGCATTTCACCATAAAACAATAGACTTCCTGTAGTAGAGGGCGGGACTTAGGGGATGTCAGCTGTCCACATTGGCATTGTCTTCAGATGTGGTCAGTGATCACACAGACAAAGTTTGATATAGATTAGATCATGCACATGGGAGTTATTAAGCCAAGAAATGTAATGGCGAAAGGTCAAAGTTTGAGGGTTAGCCACGCCCACACCTTTCAACTTTTGAAAAATCCGACGGTTGAATTTTTTCCCCTATGTCTTAAGAGGATATAGCAGGAGTTTGAAGGCAATTGGTGAAAAGGACGATGGGGCATAATACTCCAAACAATGTCTGCGAAAACCACTAAATTGAGTACTTGGACCAAAATGGCCGACTTCCTGTACGATTTTGCACTTGGCTCCAAGAGACTTTTTTTCCTGAGACAACACATTAGTGTACCAAATTTCGTAATCCTCAGTCAAAGCATGGCTTGGGGCTATTAGTTTAAAAGGTCCTAGGGGGCGCTATTTAAGGAAATAGGCCACGCCCACAAACTTCAGCTGTCTATTTCTCTTGGGGTCAGACTAGGATCACTCACCAGAAGATTCGTAGTGATATCACGATAACTGAAGAAATGAGAGGCAAACGTATTTCCATGGCGTGATGGCGATTTTCGCCATGCTCCCAAAGCCCCGCCTTTTTTTGAAACCTGCCAGTACTGGAGACCAAGTGACCTCACGTTGTCTACTGCTATTTGCCAGAGATTCCTGCTGATTGGGTAAAAGGAGTCCAGTAGGGAGCTGTGAAAAAAAGAGTGGCGTGGCGACAGGTCAAAGTTTGAGGCTTAGCCACGTCCACACCTTTCAACTTTTGAAAAATCCGACGGTTGAATTTTTTCCCCTACGTCTTAAGAGTATATAGCAGAAGTGTGAAAGCGATTGGTGAAAAAAGCAACGGAGCATCACTCTCCAAACAACGTGTACCAAAACAACTAAATCGCGTACTTGTACCAAAATGGCCGACTTCCTGTGCGACTTTGTACTTGGCTCCAAGAGACTTTTTTGTAGGTCCTGAGACTCCACATTAGTTTACCAAATTTCGTAATCCTCAGTCAAAGCATGGCTAGGGGCTGGCAGTTTTAATGGTCCTAGAGGGCGCTATTTCAGAAAATTGGCCACGCCCACAAATTTTAGCTGTCCATTTCTATTGGGGGTCAGACTAGGATCACTCACAACAAATTTCGAGGTGATATCTCGATAACTTAAGGAATGAGAGGCAAACGTATTTCCATGGCGTGATGGTGATTTTCGCCATGCTCCCAAAGCCCCGCCTTTTTTCAAAACCTGCCAGTACTGGAGACCAAGTAACCTCAAGTTGTCTACTGCTGTTTGCCACAGAATCCTGGTGTTTGGGTAAAAGGAGTCCAGTAGGGAGCTGTGAAAAAAAGAGTGGCGTGGCGACAGTTCAAAGTTTGAGGCTTAGCCACGCCCACACCTTTCAACTTTTGAAAAATCCGACGGTTGAATTTTTTCCCCTATGTCTTAAGAGTATATAGCAGAAGTTTGAAGGAGATTGGTGAAAAGGGCGACGGAGCATCACTCTCCAAACAACGTGTGCGAAAACAACTAAATCGCGCACTTGGACCAAAATGGCCGACTTCCTGTGCGACTTTGCACTTGGCTCCAAGAGACTTTTTTGTAGGTCCTGAGACACCACATTAGTGTACCAAATTTCGTAATCCTCAGTCAAAGCATGGCTTGGGGCTGACAGTTTTAATGGTCCTAGGGGGCGCTATTTCAGAAAATTGGCCACGCCCACCGGATGTTCACGTCAGATTTTTTGGGGGGCCAGACTAGGATCACTCACAAGAAGTTTCGTGACGACATCTTTAGAAATAAAGAAATGGGAGGCAAACGTAAGGCCACGGCGGTACGCCTTACTTCGCCGCGCCGCCACAGCCCCGCCCTCTGCCGAAAACTCCCATAAAGTGACGCCAAGCAACCCCCACTTGCCTTGAGTTACCAGCTCCAAATTTGTGGTGATTAAGTGAAATGGGGCAATTTGGGACCTTTCACAGTAAAACTTGACCTTTTTGGTCCTGAGGGGGCGGGGCTTGTGTGATGTCATCAACCGACCATTCAATTTACTTTGTGGGTCGATGACAAATGACCACAGAAAGTTTGGTAACTCTATTCCATTCAATTATGAAGTTATAGCAATTTAAATTTTTTTGGCGAGTAGTCAAACTTTGAGGCCTGGCTCCGCCCCTTCAACATATACGAAAACTCAGAATCCTTATCTCATTTTGTTCGCCCATCCCTTCTGAGCAATTTTACACAATTTTTGAGACGATCGTGCGAAAAATGATCGAGCAATCCAATCAGAGACGGACCCTAAAAACGGCAAAAACGGCAAAAAATCGCCATTTCAACCCAAAATGGCCGACTTCCTGTTTGATATTGACCATGGTTGCAAGAGACTTTTCTGTGCGGACTGTTGAGTACTACAAGTGTACCAAATTTCATAACTGTACGATAAACTAAGCTTTATGGAGAGGGTTTTTTTTCACTTTGTAGGGGGCGCTGTTCAGCCATTTTCTTTGCGATTTTTTTGGGACCTTTAAAATATCAAATTTTTCACCAGGCCTGACAAGTGTGCAAAATATTGTGAGTTTTGGGGTATGTTAAGGTCCCCAAAAAGCTGTTCAAAGGGGGCACGGAATAACAAAAAATAATTAAAGCTGCAAGCAGCGTCGTTCGGCCCTCGCAGCTCTGCGCCGCTCCGGCCTGGCCAGCAGCCCGGGGCACCAGGGCACGTCTGGCAGAACAGAATCGTCAACCACCCCGACGCCAGAATCCGCAAATGGCCTCCTAGTCCGCACCTCACCCTGACTCAGCATCCCCTCTGAGCTCACCATTAAATTGAATTGTAAGGTTACGGCGTTACGCCAGAATTCGCCATGGCATAAAAGCCCCTCCCTTTCTGGAAAGCTATCAGATCTGAATGGTCATTACAACATCATGAAGACAGTGTATGACCTTAGTGTCATGTTCACTAAATTAGAGGGGACAAATATGGGTATTTCAGCATAAAAAATAGACTTCCTGTAGTCAGGGGGCGGGGCTTAGGTGATGTCAGCTGTCCACATTGTCATTTTTTACAGATATGGTCAATGATCACACAGACAAAGTTTGAAAAAGATCTGATCATGCACATGGGAGTTATTAAGTCAAGTAAAGTAATGGCGAAAGGTCAAAGTTTGAGGCTTAGCCACGCCCACACCTTTCAACTTTTGAAAAATCCGACGGTTGAATTTTTTCCCCTACGTCGTAAGAGTATACAGCAGAAGTTTGAAAGTGATTGGTGAAAAGGGCGACGGAGCATCACTCTCCAAACAACGTGTGCGAAAACCACTAAATCGCGTACTTGGACCAAAATGGCCGACTTCCTGTGCGACTTTGTCCTTGGCTCCAAGAGACTTTTTTGTAGGTCCTGGGACACCACATTAGTGTACCAAATTTCGTAATCCTCAGTCAAAGCATGGCTTGGGGCTATTAGTTTAAATGGTCCTAGGGGGCGCTATTTAAGAGAATAGGCCACGCCCACAAACTTCAGCTGTCTATTTCTCTTGGGGGTCAGACTAGGATCACTCACCAGAAGTTTCGTAGCGATATCACGATAACTGAAGAAATGAGAGGCAAACGTATTTCCATGGCGTGATGGCAATTTTCGCCATGCTCCCAAAGCCCCGCCTTTTTTCAAAACCTGCCAGTACTGGAGACTAAGTAACCTCAAGTTGTCTACTGCTGTTTCCCACAGAATCCTGGTGATTGGGTAAAAGGAGTCCAGTAGGGAGCTGTGAAAAAAAGAGTGGCGTGGCGACAGGTCAAAGTTTGAGGCTTAGCCACGCCCACACCTTTCAACTTTTGAAAAATCCGACGGTTGAATTTTTTCCCCTATGTCTTAAGAGTATATAGCAGAAGTTTGAAGGAGATTGGTGAAAAGGGCGACGGAGCATCACTCTCCAAACAACGTGTGCGAAAACCACTAAATCGCGTACTTGGACCAAAATGGCCGACTTCCTGTGCGACTTTGCACTTGGCTCCAAGAGACTTTTTTGTAGGTCCTGAGACACCACATTAGTGTACCAAATTTCGCAATCCTCAGTCAAAGCTTGGCTTGGGGCTATTAGTTTAAATGGTCCTAGGGGGCGCTATTTAAGAGAATAGGCCACGCCCACAAACTTCAGCTGTCTATTTCTCTTGGGGGTCAGACTAGGATCACTCACCAGAAGTGTCGGAGCGATATCACGATAACTGAAGAAATGAGAGGCAAACGTATTTCCATGGCGTGATGGCGATTTTCGCCATGCTCCCAAAGCCCCGCCTTTTTTCAAAACCTGCCAGTACTGGAGACCAAGTAACCTCAAGTTGTCTACTGCTGTTTCCCACAGAATCCTGGTGATTGGGTAAAAGGAGTCCAGTAGGGAGCTGTGAAAAAAAGAGTGGCGTGGCGGCAGGTCAAAGTTTGAGGCTTAGCCACGCCCACACCTTTCAACTTTTGAAAAATCCGACGGTTGAATTTTTTTCCCTATGTCTTACGAGTACATAGCAGAAGTTTGAAGGAGAATGGTGAAAAGGGCGACGGAGCATCACTCTCCAAACAACGTGTGCGAAAACCACTAAATCGCGTACTTGGACCAAAATGGCCGACTTCCTGTGCGACTTTGCACTAGGCTCCAAGAGACTTTTTTGTAGGTCCTGAGACACCACATTAGTGTACCAAATTTCGTAATCCTCAGTCAAAGCATGGCTTGGGGCTGACAGTTTTAATGGTCCTAGGGGGCGCTATTTCAGAAAATAGGCCACGCCCACCGGATGTTGACATCAGATTGTTTGAGGGGCCGGACTAGGATTACACACAAAAAGTTTCGTGACGATATCTTTAGAAATGACGAAATGGGAGGCAAACGTAAGGCCACGGCGGTACGTCTGACTTCGCCGCGCCGCCACAGCCCCGCCCTCTGCCGAAAACTCCCATAAAGTGACGCCAAGCAACCCCCACTTGTCTTGAGTTACCAGCTACAAATTTGTGGTGATTAAGTGAAATGGGGCAATTTGGGACCTTTCACAGTAAAACTTGACCTTTTTGGTCCTGAGCGGGCGGGGCTTGTGTGATGTCATCATCCAACCATTCATATTACTTTGTGGGTGGATGATGAATGACCACAGAAAGTTTGGTAACTTTATTCTATTCAGTTATGAAGTTATAGCAATTAAAAAAAAATTGGCGAGTAGTCAAACTTCAAGGCCTGGCCCCGCCCCTTCAACATATACGAAAACTCAGAATCCTCATCTCATTTTGTTTGCCCATCCCTTCTGAGCATTTTTACACAATTTTTGAGACGATCGTGCGAAAAATGATCGAGCAATCCAATCAGAAACGGACCCTAAAAACTGCAAAAATGGCTAAAAATCGCCATTTCAACCCAAAATGGCCGACTTCCTGTTTGATATTGACCATGCTTGCAAGAGACTTTTCTGTGCGGACTGTTGAGTACTACAAGTGTACCAAATTTCATAACTGTACGATAAACTAAGCTTTATGGAGAGGGTTTTTTTTCACATTGTAGGGGGCGCTGTTCAGCCATTTTCTTTGCGATTTTTTTGGGACCTTTAAAATATCAAATTTTTCACCAGGCCTGACAAGTTTGCAAAATATTGTGAGTTTTGGGGTATGTTAAGGTCCCCAAAAAGCCATTCAAAGGGGGCACGGAATAACAAAAAAAGAAAGAATAATAATCGGAGCAAAAACAAGAGGCCTTCGCAGCGCTTTCGCTGCTCGGGCCTAATTAAAGCTGCAAGCAGCGTCGTTCGGCCCTCGCAGCGAAGATGCTCACCCTCCTTCCGCACCCCCTCCGCTCCATCCCCGATGCTCTCCAAACCCAACTCCTTGCCGCTCCGTCCTGGCCGGCAGCACGGGGCACCAGGGCACGTCCAGGGACTGAAACGTCCACCACCCTGACACCAAGAAAAGCTAACAGTCACCTCATCCACACCTCACCCTGAATCAGCATCCCCTCCGAGCCTACCATTATATTACATGTCTCACCACTAGGGTATACTTTATCTTTAGCACACTGTTGGTGTGATGACACAGACCAACTTTAGTGCTTTTTTGCCCATATTTATTAAAGTTTTCGAAAGTTAAAGTTATCTAGGGGGCGCTGTGATCAATTACAGAAAAATCCCATTGAGGTCAGCTTTGGTTGACAAAGACAGTTTTCTGTTATTTTGGCATCAAACGGACGTTGTGTGTGTTATCTAAAGCCAGTGAGCTGAAAGGGGCGGAGCTACAGGGATTTGAATCAACAACCACATCAATGTGTTTGGTGCAGTCACGTGATGTCACAAGCCAAGTATAATGCCATTCTGACTTTGACTTTAGAAGTTAATAAAGTTTGAACCCATCTAGGGGGCGTTGTGACCATTTACAAGTAAATGCCATAGAGGTCATCTTTGGTCATCAAAGATGGTTTTCTGTTAATTTGGAATCAATCAAACGTTGCATGGGTCATCTAGAGACAAAAAGCTGTAAGTGGGTGGAGTTAAAGTGAATTGAACAAGTGATCACATACATGTGTTGATTGCAGATGTGTGATGACTCCCACAATGTTTGATGTAGTTTGGAACTTTTTTGCAGAAGTTACAAAGGTTTTTTGTATCTAGGGGGCGCTGTCCCAAATTTAAGAATTATTCCATGAAGAAGTTTGTAGGTTGATGACAGTCATTTGTGTGCAGTTTGGTGTGAATTGCATCATGCATGTGTTATTAAGGGCCTAATATCTGTCAGGGGGCGGAGCTAAAGCAATATCAACAACTTACCACAGGACTGTGGTGGGTGCCATTGTGTGAGTACACATAGCAAGTTTGGTGCAGTTACGACCTCGTCTGTAGGAGTTATTACAGTTTTAATGGTGTGTAGGGGGCGCTGTGGTGACATTACACAACTTTCACCAACGGTGTGTGCCTCGTTGAATAAAGGGCATGATTGTTGATTGCCATGTTCAGTCTCGGGCAGATCGGAGGTTGTTAGTGGAAGTTACAGTCAAACGTAAGGTCACGGCGTCACGCCAGAATTCGCCGTGGCATCAAAGCCCTTCCCTTTCTGAAAAGCTATCAGATCTGAATGGTCATTACAACATCATGAAGACAGTGCATGACCTTAGTGTCATGTTGACTAAAGTAGAGGGGACAAATATGGGCATTTCACCATTAAAAAATAGACTTCCTGTAGTCAGGGGGCGGGGCATAGGTGATGTCAGCTGTCCACATTGTCATTGTCTTGAGATGTGGTCAATGATCACACAGACGGAGTTTGATATAGATCTGATCATGCACATGGGAGTTGTTAAGTCAAGTAATGTAATGGCGAAAGGTCAAAGTTTGAGGCTTAGCCACGCCCACACCTTTATACTTGTATAAAATCCGACAGTTGAATTTTTTCCTCTATGTCTTAAGATTATATAGCAGGAGTTTGAAGGTGATAGGTGGAAAGGACGATGAGACATCATTCTCCTAATAACGTGTGTGAAAACCACTAAATCGAGTAATTGGACCAAAATGGCCGACTTCCTGTGCGACTTTGCACTTGGCTCAAAGAGACTTTTTTGTAGGTCCTGAGACCCCACATTAGTGTACCAAATTTCGTACTCCTCAGTCAAAGCATGGCTTGGGGCTGACAGTTTTAATGGACCTAGGGGGCGCTATTTCAGAAAATAGGCCACGCCCATTTGATGTTCACATGAGATCTTTTGGGGGGCCGGACTAGGATCACTCACAAGACGTTTCGTGACTGTATCTATAGAAATGACGACATGGGAGGCACATGTATGGTCACGGCGGTACTCCTGACTTCGCCGCGTCGCCACAGCCCCGCCTTCTGCAGAAAACACCCATAAAGTGACGTCAAGCAACGCCAACTTCTCTTCAGTTACCTGCTACAAATTCGGGCTGATTATTCGACAGGGTGAATTTTGGAAAATTTCCCAGTAAAACTTGACGTTTTAAGTCCTGAGGGGGCGGGGCTTGTGTGACATCATCCAGCGACCATTCATTTGTCTTCGGGGGGCGATGACGATTATCCATAGAAAGTTACTTTAACTGTAATTCTTTCATTTGTGAAATTATAGCAATTTGAATTTTTTTGGCGAGTGCTCGAACTTTGAGGCCTGGCCCCGCCCCTTCAGTATTTACGAAAAGTCAATTTTATTTTCTCATTTGAAGCGTCCATCGCTTCTGTTCGATGGCACACTATTTTTGAGACTATGGTACGAAAAATGACGAAACTGTTCAACCAAATATAGACCCTAGAAATGGCCAAAACGGCTAAAAATCGCCATTTCAACCCAAAATGGCCGACTTCCTGTTTTATATTGACCATGGTTGCAAGAGGCTTTTTTGTGCGGACTGTTGAGTAGTACCAGTATACCAAATTTCATAACTGTACGATAAACTAAGCTTTATGGAGAGGGGTATTTTTCACTCTTTAGGGGGCGCTGTCGAGCCACTTTTTTATCAACTTTCACATCGCCAGTGAAATACGTAAATTTCACGCACTTTCTATATTGGGCCAGAATTTGGTGACTTTTTGGATATGCTAAGACCCCCTAAAGGCCACCCAAAGACGCGGAAGAAAAAAAAAGAAAAAAAAAGAAAAATAAACGGAGCAGATACAATAGGCCTTCGCAGCGCTTCGCTGCTCGGGCCTAATTAAAGCTGCAAGCAGCGTCGTTCGGCCCTCGCAGCGAAGCTGCTCGCCCTCCTTCCGCACCCCCTCCGCTCCATCCCCGACGCTCTCCAATCCCAGCTCCGAGCTTGTCCATCCTGGCCGGCAGCCGGGTCACCAGGGCACGTCTGGCAGAACAGAAAGTCAACCACCCCGACACCAGAAACCGTGAACGGCCTCCTCGTCCACACCTCACCCTGATTCAGCATCCCCTCTGAGCCCAGCATTACACGTCTCACCACTAGGAGATACTCTATCTTTACTACACTGGTGATGTGATGTTCAGTCTCGGGCATATCGAAGGCTGTTTGTGGAAGTTACAGTCAAACGTAAGGTCACAGCGTCACGCCAGAAATCGCCATGGCATAAAAGCCCCCCCTTTCTGAAAAGCTATCAGATCTGAATGGTCATTACAACATCATGAAGACAGTGCATGACCTTAGTGTCATCTTGACTAAATTAGAGGGGACAAATATGGACATTTCACCATAAAACAGTAGACTTCCTGTAGTCAGGGGGCGGGCTTAGGTGATGTAAGCTGTCCACATTGTCACTGTCTTCAGATGGGGTCAGTGATCACACAGACAAAATTTGAAATTGATTTGATCATGCACATGGGAGTTATTAAGTCAAGTAACATAATGGCGACTGGTCAAAGTTTGAGGCTTAGCCACGCCCACACCTTTATACTTATTTAAAATCCAACTGTTGAATTTTTTCCTCTATGTCTTAAGAGTATATAGCAGGAGTTTGAAGGTGATCGGTGGAAAGGACGACGAGACATCATTCTCCTAATAACGTGTGCGAAAACCACTAAATCGAGAACTTGGACAAAAATGGCCGACCTCCTGTGCGACATTGTACTTGGCTCCAAGAGACTTTTTTGTAGGTCTTGAGACACTACATTAGTGTGCCAAATTTCGTGATCCTCAGTCAAAGCATGGCTTGGGGCTGATTGTTTTAATGGTCCTAGGGGGGCGCTATTTCAGAAAATAGGCCACGCCCACAAACTTCAGCTGTCCATGTCTATTAGGGGTCAGAGTAAGAAATCGCCATGGCATCAAAGCCCCTCCCTTTCTGAAAAGCTAGCAGATCTGAATGGTCATTACAACATCATGAAGACAGTGCATGACCTTAGTGTCATGTTGACTAAATTAGAGGGGACAAATATGGGCATTTCACCATAAAAAATAGACTTCCTGTAGTCAGGGGGCGGGGCTTAGGTGATGTCAGCTGTCCACATTGTCATTGTCTTGAGATGTGGTCAATGATCACACAGACACAGTTTGATATAGATATTATCATGCACATGGGAGTTAAGTCAAGTGATGTAATGGCGAAAGGTCAAAGTTTGAGGCTTAGCCACGCCCACACTTTTATACTTATATAAAATCCGACGGTTGAATTTTTTCCCCTTTGTCTTAAGAGTACATAGCAGATGTTTGAAGGTGATCGGTGAAAAGGGCGACGGGGCATCAAGGTCCAAACAACATGTGCGAAAACCACTAAATCAAGTACTTGGACCAAAATGGCCGACCTCCTGTGCGACTTTGCGCTTAGCTCCAAGAGACTTTTTGGTAGGTCCTGAGACACTACATTAGTGTACCAAATTTCGTGATCCTCAGTCAAAGCTTGGCTTGGGGCTGACAGTTTTAATGGTCCTAGGGGGCGCTATTTCAGAAAATAGGCCACGCCCACAAACTTCAGCTGTCCAATTCTATTGGGGGTCAGACTCGGATCACTCACCAGACATTTTGTGGCGATGTCACAATAATTGAAGAAATGAGAGGCAAACGTATTGACATGGCGTGATGACGAATATCGCCATGCTCCCAAAGCCCCGCCTTTTTTCGAAACCTGCCAGTACTGGAGACCAAGTGACCTCAACTTGTCAGCTGCTATTTGCCAGAGATTGCTGGTGATTGGGTAAAAGGAGTCCAATTAAGAGCTGTGAAAAAAAGAGTGGCGTGGCGACAGGTCAAAGTTTGAGGCCTAGCCACGCCCACACCTTTATACTTATTTAAAATCCGACGGTTGAATTTTTTCCTTTATGTCTTAAGAGTATATAGCAGAAGTTTAAAGGCGATTGGTGAAAAGGGCGATGGAGCATCACTCTCCAAACAACGTGTGCGAAAACCAGTAAATCGCGTACTTGGACCAAAATGGCTGACTTCCTGTGCAACTTTGCACTTGGCTCCAAGAGACTTTTTTGTAGGTCCTGAGACACCACATTAGTGTACCAAATTTCGAAATCCTCAGTCAAAGCATGGCTTGGGGCTGACAGTTTTAATGGTCCTAGGGGGCGCTATTTCAGAAAATAGGCCACGCCCACCGGATGTTCACATCAAATTTTTTGGGGGGCCGGACTAGGATCACTCACAAGAGGTTTTGTGGCAATATCTCTAGAATTGACGAAATGGGAGGCAAACGTAAGGCCACGTCGCTACGCCTGACTTCGCCGCGCCGCCACAGCCCCGCCTTCTGGAGAAAACTCCCATAAAGTGACGCCAAGCAACCCCAACTTGTCTTCAGTTACCTGCTACAAATATGGGGTGATTGGTTGAAAGGGCGAATTTTGGACAATTTCCCAGTAAAACTTGACCTTTTAAGGCCCGAGGGGGCGGGGCTTATGTGACATCATCAATCAACCATTCATTTGTCTTCGGGGGGCGATGACGATTGTCCGTAGAAAATTACTTTAACTGTAATTCTTTCATTTATGAAATTATAGCTATTTGAATTTTTTTGGCGAGTGCTCGAACTTTGAGGCCTGGCCCCGCCCCTTCAGTATTTACGAAAAGTCATTTTTTTTTCTCATTTGATTCGTCCATCGCTTCTGTTCGATCGTACACTTTTTTGAGACAATCGTGCGAAAAATGACCAAACTGTTCAACCAAATATAGAGCCTAGAAATGGCCAAAACGGGGTAAAAATGGCCACTTTAGTCCAAAATGGCCGACTTACTGTTTGATATTGACCATGGGTGCAAGAGGCTTTTCTGTGCGTATTGTTGAATTCTACAGGTGTACCAAATTTTATCACTCTACTATGAAAAAAGGTCAAAGCGGAGGGGTATTTTTAATTTTCCAGGGGGCGCTGTTGAAACATTTTTATACCAACTTTCACGTTGACAGTGAAATACGTAAATTTCAAGCACTTTCTATATTGGGCCAGAATTTGGTGACTTTTTGGATATGCTAAGACCCCCTAAAGGCCGTCCAAAGACGCGGAAGAAAAAAAAAGAAAAAAAAAAAAAAAAAGAAAAATTAAAGCTGCAAGCAGCGTCGTTCGGCCCTCGCAGCTCCGCGCCGCTCCGGCCTGGCCGGCAGCCCGGGGCACCAGGGCACGTCCAGCAGAACAGAAACATCAACCACCCCGACACCAGAAACCGCGAGTGGCCTGCTAGTCCGCACCTCACACTGACTCAGCATCCCCTCTGAGCTCACCATTAAATTGAATTGAAAGGTCACGGCGCCAAGCCAGAATTCGCCGTGGCATCAAAGCCCTTCCCTTTCTGAAAAGCTATCAGATCTGAATGATCATTACAACATCATGAAGACAGTGCATGACCTTAGTGTCATGTTGACTAAATTAGAGGGGACCAATACGGGCATTTCACCATAAAACTATAGACTTCCTGTAGTCAGGGGACGGGGCTTAGGTGATATTAGCTGCCCACATTGTCATTGTCTTCAGATGTGGTCAGTGATAACACAGACACAGTTTGTTTTAGATCTGATCATGCACATGGGAGTTATTAAGTCAAGTCAATTAATGGCGAAAGGTCAAAGTTTGAGGCTTAGCCACGCCCACACCTTTCAACTTTTGAAAAATCCGACGGTTGAATTTTGTCCCTTATTCCTTAAGAGTATATAGCAGAAGTGTGAAGGCGATTGGTGAAAAGGGCGACGGAGCATCACTCTCCAAACAACGTGTGCGAAAACCACTAAATCGCGTACTTGGACCAAAATGGCCGACTTCCTGTGCAATTTTGTGCTTGGCTCCAAGAGACTTTTTTGTAGGTCCTGAGACACCACATTATTGTACCAAATTTCGTAATCCTCAGTGAAAGCATGGCTTGGGGCTATTAGTTTAAATGTTCCTAGGGGGCGCTATTTCAGAAATTAGGCCACGCCCACATATTTCAACTGTCTATGTCTCTTTGGGGTCAGACTAGGATCACTCACCAGAAGTTTCGTAACGATATCACGGTAACTGAAGAAATGAGAGGCAAACGTATTTCCATGGTGTGATGGTTATTTTCGCCATGCTCCCAAAGCCCCGCCTTTTTTCAAAACCTGCCAGTACTGGATACCAAGTGATCGCAAGTGGTCTACTGCTATTTGCCAGAGATTCCTGCTGATTGGGTAAAAGGAGTCCAATAGGGAGCTGTGAAAATAAGAGTGGCGTGGCGAAAGGTCAAAGTTTGAGGCTTAGCCACGCCCACACCTTTCAACTTTTGAAAAATCCGACGGTTGAATTTTTTCCCCTATGTCTTAAGAGTATGTAGCAGAAGTCTGAAGGCGATTGGTGAAAAGGGCGACGGAGCATCACTCTCCAAACAACGTGTACGAAAACCACTAAATCGCGTACTTGGACCAAAATGGCCGACTTCCTGTGCGACTTTGCACTTGGCTCCAAGAGACTTTTTTGTAGGACTGCAGACACCACATTAGTGTACCAAATTTCGTAATCCTCTGTCAAAGCATGGCTTGGGGCTGACAGTTTAAATGGACCTAGGGGGCGCTATTTCAGAATATAGGCCACACCCACAAATTTCAGATGGCTATGTCTCTTGGGGGTCAGACTAGCATCACTCACCAGAAGTTTCGTAGCGATATCACGATAACTGAAGAAATGAGAGGCAAACGTATTTCCATGGCGTTATGGCGATTTTCGCCATGCTCCCAAAGCCCCGCCTTTTTTGGAAACCTGCCACTACTGGATACCAAGTGACCTCACGTTTACTACTGCTATTTGCCAGAGATTCCTGCTGATTGGGTAAAAGGAGTCCAGTAGGGAGCTGTGAAAAAAAGAGTGGCGTGGCGACAGGTCAAAGTTTGAGGCTTAGCCACGCCCACACCTTTCAACTTTTGAAAAATCCGACGGTTGAATTTTTTCCCCTATGTCTTAAGAGCATGTGGCAGAAGTTTGAAGGTGATTGGTGAAAAGGGCGATGGAGCATCACTCTCCAAACAACGTGTGCGAAAACCACTAAATCGCATACTTTGACCAAAATGGCCGACTTTTTGTACGACTTTGCACTTGGGTCCAAGAGACTTTTTTGTAGGTCCTGAAACACCACATTAGTGTACCAAATTTCGTAATCCTCAGTCAAAGCATGGCTTGGGGCTGACAGTTTTAAATGTCCTAGGGGGCGCTATTTCAGAAAATAGGCCACGCCCACCGGATGTTCACATCAGATCTTTTGGGGGGCCGGACTAGGATCACTCACAAGAAGTTTTGTGACGATATCTTTAGAAATGACGAAATGGGAGGCAAACGTAAGGCCACGGCGGTACGCCTGACTTCGCCGCACCGCCACAGCCCCGCCCTCTGCCGAAAACTCCCATAAAGTGACGCCAAGCAACCCCAACTTGTCTTGAGTTACCAGCTACAAATTTGTGGTGATTAAGTGAAATGGGACAATTTGGGACCTTTCACAGTAAAACTTAACCTTTTTGGTCCTGAGGGGGCGGGGCTTGTGTGATGTCATCATCCGACCACTCAATTTCCTTTGACGGCCGATGACGAATGACCACAGCAATTTTTGTAACTCTGTTACATTCAGTTATGAAGTTATAGCAATTTATATTTTTTGGCGTGTAGTCAAACTTCGAGGCCTGGTCCCGCCCCTTCAGCATATACGAAAAGTCAGAATCCTTGTCTCATTTTGTTCGCCCATCCCTTCTGAGCAATTTTACACAAGTTTTGAGTCGATCGTGCGAAAAATGATCGAGCAATCCAATCAGAAACGGACCCTAAAAACGGCAAAAACGGCTAAAAATCGCCATTTCAACCCAAAATGGCCAACTTCCTGTGTGATATTGACCATGCTTGCAAGAGACTTTTCTGTGCGGACTGTTGAGTACTACAAGTGTACCAAATTTCATAAATGTATGACAAACTAAGCTTTATGGAGAGGGTTTTTTTTCACTTTCTAGGGGGCGCTGTTCAGCCATTTTCTTTGCGATTTTTTTGGGACCTTTAAAATATCAAATTTTTCACCAGGCCTGACAAGTGTGCAAAATATTGTGAGTTTTAGGGTATGATAAGGTCCCCAAAAAGCCGTTCAAAGCGGGCTAAGAATAATAAATAATAAACAGAGCAAAAACAAGAGGCCTTCGCAGCGCTTTCGCTGCTCGGGCCTAAAAATAAACGGAGCAGATACAATAGGCCTTCGCAGCGCTTCGCTGCTCGGGCCTAATAATAAACGGAGCAGATACAATAGGCCTTCGCAGCTTCACTGCTCGGGCCTAATTAAAGCTGCAAGCAGCGTCGTTCGGCCCTCGCAGCGAAGCTGCTCGCCCTCCTTCAGCACCCCCTCCGCTCTCCAAACCCAGCTCCGCGCCTCTCCATCCTGGCCGGCAGCCGGGGGCACCAGGGCACGTCTGGCGTAATAGAAAGTCAACCACCCCAACACAAGAAACCGTGAACGGCCTCCTCGGCCACACCTCACCCTTACTCAGCATCCCCTCTGAGCCCACCATTACACGTCTCACTACTAGGAGATACTCTATCTTTACCACACTGGTGATGTGATGTTCAGTCTCGGGCAAATCGGAGGCTGTTTGTGGAATTTCCTGTCAAACGTAAGGTCACAGCGTCACGCCAGAAATCGCCATGGCATCAAAGCCCCTCCCTTTCTGAAAAGCTAGCAGATCTGAATGGTCATTACAACATCATGAAGACAGTGCATGACCTTAGTGTCATGTTGACTAAATTAGAGGGGACAAATATGGGCATTTCACCATAAAACAGTAGACTTCCTGTAGTCAGGGGGCGGGGCTTAGGTTATGTCAGCTGTCCACATTGTCAATGTCTTCAGGTGTGGTCAGTGATCACACAGACAAAGTTTGAAATTGATCTGATCATGCACATGGAAGTTATTAAGTCAAGTAACGTGATGGGGACTGGTCAAAGTTTGAGGCTTAGCCACGCCCACACCTTTATACTTATTTAAAATCCGACGGTTGAATTTTTTCCTCTATGTCTTAAGAGTATATAGCAGGAGTTTGAAGGTGATCGGTGGAAAGGACGATGAGACATCATTCTCCTAATAACGTGTGCGAAAACCACTAAATCGAGTACTTGGACCAAAATGGCCGACCTTCTGTGCGACATTGCGCTTGGCTCCAAGATACTTTTTTGTAGGTCCTGAGACACTACATTAGTGTGCCAAATTTCGTGATCCTCAGTCAAACCATGGCTTGGGGCTGTCAGTTTTAATGGTCCTAGGGGGCGCCATTCCAGAAATTAGGCCACGCCCACAAACTTCAGCTGTCCAGTTCTATTAGGGGTCAGAGTAGGATCACTCATCAGAAATTGTGTGGCGATGTCAAAATGATTGAAAAAATGAGAGACAAACGTATTTCCATGGCGTGATGGCGAATTTCGCCATGCTCCCAAAGCCCCGCCTTTATTCGAAAGCTGCCAGTACTATAGACCAAGTGACCTCAACTTGTCTGCTGCTATTTGCCAGTGATTGCTCATGATTGGTTAAAAGGAGTCCAATAGGGAGCTGTGAAAAAAAGAGTGGCGTGGCGACAGGTCAAAGTTTGAGGCTTAGCCACGCCCACACCTTTATACTTATTTAAAATCCGACGGTTGAATTTTTTCATCTATGTCTTAAGAGTGTATAGCAGATGTTTGAAGGTGATTGGTGAAAAGGGTGATGAAGCATCCTTCTCCAAACAATGTGTGCGAAAACCACTAAATCGAGTACTTGGACCAAAATGGCCGACTTCCTGTGCGACTTTGCACTTGGCTCCAAGAGACTTTTTTGTAGGTCCTGAGACACCACATTAGTGTACCAAATTTCGTAATCCTCAGTCAAAGCATGGCTTGGGGCTGACAGTTTTAATGGTCCTAGGGGGCGCTATTTCAGAAAATAGGCCACGCCCACCGGATGTTCACATCAGATTCTTTTGGGGGCCGAACTAGGATCACTCCCAAGAAGTGTCGTGGCGATATTTCCAGAAATGATGAAATGGGAGGCAAACGTAAGTCCACGTCGGTACGCCTGACTTCGCCGCGCCGCCACAGCCCCGCCTTCTGCAGAAAACTCCCATAAAGTGACGCCAAGCAACCCCAACTTGTCTTCAGTTACCTGCTACAAATTTGGGGTGATTATTTGAAAGGGTGAATTTTGGAAAATTTCCCAGTAAAACTTGACCTTTTAAGGCCTGAGGGGGCGGGGCTTATGTGACATCATCAATCAACCATTCATTTGTCTTCGGGGGGCGATGACGATTGTCCATAGATAATTACTTTAACTGTAATTCTTTCATTTATGAAATTAAAGCAATTTGAATTTTTTTGGCGAGCGCTCGAACTTTGAGGCCTGGCCCCGCCCCTTCAGTATTTACGAAAAGTCAATTTTATTTGCTCATTTGATTCGTCCATTGCTTCTCATCGATCGCACACTATTTTTGGGACAATCGTGCGAAAAATGACCAAACTGTTCAACCAAATATAGACCCTAGAAATGGCCAAAACGGCTAAAAATCGCCATTTCAACCCAAAATGGCCGACTTCCTGTTTTATATTGACCATGGTTGCAAGAGGCTTTTCTGTGCGGACTGTTGAGTAGTACCAGTATACCAAATTTCATAACTGTACGATAAACTAAGCTTTATGGAGAGGGGTATTTTTCACTTTCTAGGGGGCGCTGTTCAGCCACTTTTTTATGAACTTTCACATCGCCATTGAAATACGTAAATTTCACGCACTTTCTATATTGGGCCAGAATTTGGTGAGTTTTTGGATATGCTAAGACCCCCTAAAGGCCATTCAAAGACGGGGAAGAAAAAAAATAATAAGAAGAAACGGAGCAGATACAATAGGCCTTCGCAGCTTCACTGCTCGGGCCTAATTAAAGCTGCAAGCAGCGTCGTTCGGCCCTCGCAGCGAAGCTGCTCGCCCTCCTTCCGCACCCCCTCCGCTCCATCCCCGACGCTATCCAAACCCGGCTCCGCGCTTTTCCATCCTGGCCGGCAGCCGAGGGCACCAGGGCATGCCTGGCGGAACAGAAAGTCAGCCACCCCGACACCGGACACAGTAAAAGGCCTCCTCGTCCACACCTCACCCTGACTCAGCATCCCTTCTGAGCCCACCATTACATGTCTCACCACTAGGAGATACTCTATCTTTACCACACTGGTGATGTGATGTTCAGTCTCGGGCAAATCGGAGGCTGTTTGTGGAAGTTACAGTCAAACGTAAGGTCACAGCGTCACGCCAGAAATCGCCATGGCATCAAAGCCCCTCACTTTCTAAAAAGCTATCAGATCTGAATGGTCATTACAACATCATGAAGACAGTGCATGACCTTAGTGTCATCTTGACTAAATTAGAGGGGACAAATATGGGCAGTTCACCATAAAACAATAGACTTCCTGTAGTCAGGGGGCGGGGCTTAGGTGATGTCAGCTGTCCACATTGTCACTGTCTTCAGATGTGGTCAGTGATCACATAGATAAAGTATGAAATTGATCTGATCATGCACATGGGAGTTGTTAAGTCAAATAAGGTAATGGCGACTGGTCAAAGTTTGAGGCTTAGCCACGCCCACACCTTTATACTTATTTAAAATCCGACGGTTGAATTTTTTCCTCTATGTCCTAAGAGGGTATAGCAGAAGTTTGAAGGTGATCGGTGGAAAGGGCGAGGAGATATCATTCTCCTAATAACGTGTGCGAAAAACACTAAATTGAGTACTTGGACCAAAATGGCCGACCTCCTGTAGGACATTGCTCTTGGCTCCAAGAGACTTTTTTGTAGGTCCTGATACACTACATTAGTGTTCCAAAATTTGTGATCCTCAGTCAAAGCATGGCTTGGGGCTGACTGTTTTAATGGTCCTAGGGGGCGGTGTTTCAGAAAATAGGCCACGCCCACAAACTTCAGCTGTCCAATTCTATTAGGGGTCAGAGTAGGATCACTCATCAGAACTTGTGTGGCGATGTCACAATGACTGAAGAAATGAGAGACAAACGTATTTCCATGGCGTGATGGCAAATTTCGCCATGCTCCCAAAGCCCCGCCTTTATTCGAAACCTGCCAGTACTATAGACCAAGTGACCTCAACTTGTCTGCTGCTATTTGCCAGTGATTGCTGGTGATTGGTTAAAAGGAGTCCAATAGGGAGCTGTGAAAAAAAGAGTGGCGTGGCGACAGGTCAAAGTTTGAGGCTTAGCCACGCCCACATCTTTATACTTATTTAAAATCCGACGGTTGAATTTTTTCATCTATGTCTTAAGAGTGTATAGCAGATGTTTGAAGGTGATTGTTGAAAAGGGTGATGGAGAATCCTTATCCAAACAATGTGTGCGAAAACCACTAAATCGAGTACTTGGACCAAAATGGCCGACTTCCTGTGCGACTTTGCGCTTGGCTCCAAGAGACTTTTTTGTAGGGCCTGAGACACCACGTTAGTGTACCAATTTTCGTACTCCTCAGTCAAAGCATGGCTTGTGGCTGGCAGTTTTATTGGCCCTAGGGGGCGCTATTTCAGAATATAGGCCACGCCCACAAATTACAGCTGTCCAGTTCTATTGGGGGTCAGACTAGGATCACTAACCAGACATTTTGTGGCAATGGCACGATAATTGAAGAAATGAGAGGCAAACTTATTGCCATGGCGTGATGGCGAATTTCGCCATGCTCCCAAAGCCCCGCCTTTATTCGAAACCTGCCAGGACTAAAGACCAAGTGACCTCAACTTGTCTGCTGCTATTTGCCAGTGATTGCTGGTGATTGGTTAAAAGGAGTCCAATAGGGAGCTGTGAAAAAAAGAGTGGCATGGCGACAGGTCAAAGTTTGAGGCTTAGCCACGCCCACACCTTTATACTTATTTAAAATCCGACGGTTGAATTTTTTCCTTTATGTCTTAAGAGTGTATAGCAGAAGTTAGAAGGTGATTGGTGAAAAGGGCGATGGAGCATCACTCTCCAAACAACGTGTGCGAAAACCACTAAATCGAGTACTTGGACCAAAATGGCCGACTTCCTGTGCGACTTTGCAATTGGCTCCAAGAGACTTTTTTGTAGGTCCTGAGACACCACATTAGGAAACCAAATTTCATACTCCTCAGTCAAAGCATGACTTGGGGCTGACAGTTTTAATGGTCCTAGCGGGCGCTATTTCAGAAAATAGGCCACGCCCACCGGATGTTCACACCACATTTTGTGGGGGGCCGAACTAGGATCACTCCCAAGAGGTTTTGTGGCGATATCTCTAGAAATGACGAAATGGGAGGCAAACGTAAGGCCACATCGGTACGCCTGACTTCGCCGCGCCGCCACAGCCCCGCCTTCTGCAGAAAACTCCCATAAAGTGACGCCAAGCAACCCCAACTTGTCTTCAGTTACCTGCTACAAATTTGGGGTGATTAGTTGAAAGGGCGAATTTTGGAAAATTTCCCAGTAAAACTTGACCTTTTAAGGCCTGAGGGGGCGGGGCTTATGTGACATCATCAATCGACCATTCATTTGTCTTCGGGGGGCGATGCCGATTGTCCATAGATAATTACTTTAACTGTAATTCTTTCATTTATGAAATTAAAGCAATTTGAATTTTTTTGGCGAGTGCTTGAATTTTGAGGCCTGGCCCCGCCCCTTCAGTATTTATGAAAAGTCAATTTTATTTGCTCATTTGATTCATCCATCGCTTCTGTTCGATCGCACACTATTTTTGAGACAATCGTGCGAAAAATGTCCAAACTGTTCAACCAAATGCAGACCCTAGAAATGGCCAAAACGGGGTCAAAATGGCCACTTTACTCCAAAATGGCCGACTTCCTGTTTGATATTGACCATGGGTGCAAGAGGCTTTTCTGTGCGTATTGTTGAGTTCTACAAGTGTACCAAATTTCATCGTTCTACTATGAAAAAAGGTCAAAGCAGAGGGGTATTTTTAATTTTCTAGGGGGCGCTGTCGAAACATTTTTTTTACCAACTTTCACGTTGCCAGTGAAATACGTAAATTTCACGCACTTTCTATATTGGGCCAGAATTTGGTGAGTTTTTGGATATGCTAAGACCCCCTAAAGGCCACCCAAAGACGCGGAAGAAAAAGAAAGAAAGAAAAAAAAATTAAAGCTGCAAGCAGCGTCGTTCGGCCCTCGCAGTGAAGCTGCTCGCCCTCCTGCCGCACCCCCTCCGCTCCATCCCCGACGCTCTCCAAACCCAGCTCCGCGCCGCTCCGTCCTGGCCGGCAGACGGGGGAACCAGGGCACGTCTGGCAGAACAGAAACGTCAACCACCCCGACACCAGAAACCGTGAACGGCCTCCTCGTCCACACCTCACCCTGACTCAGCATCCCGTCTGAGCCCAGCATTACACGTCTCACCACTAGGAGATACTCTATCTTTACCACACTGGTGATGTGATGTTCAGTCTCGGGCAAATCGGAGGCTGTTTGTGGAAGTTACAGTCAAACGTAAGGTCACAGCGTCACGCCAGAATTCACCATGGCATCAAAGCCCCTGCCTTTCTGAAAATCTATCAGATCTGAATGGTCATTACAACATCATGAAGAAAGTGCATGACCGTAGTGTCATGTTGACTAAATTAGAGGGGACAAATATGGGCATTTCACCATAAAACAGTAAACTTCCTGTAGTCAGGGGGCGGGGCTTAGGTGATGCCAGCTGTCCACATTGTCACTGTCTTCAGATGTGGTCAGTGATCACACAGACAAAGTTTGAAATTGATCTGATCATGCACATGGGAGTTATTAAGTAGAGTAACGTAATGGCGACTGGTCAAAGTTTGAGGCTTAGCCACGCCCACACCTTTATACTTATTTAAAATCCGACGGTTGAATTTTTTCCTCTATGTCTTAAGAGTATATAGCAGGAGTTTGAAGGTGATCGGTGGAAAGGACGACGAGATATCATTCTCCTAATAACGTGTGCGACAACCACTAAATCGAGTACTTGGACCAAAATGGCCGACCTCCTGTGCGACATTGCGCTTGGCTCCAAGAGACTTTTTTTTGTAGGTCCTGAGACACTACATTAGTGTACCAAATTTTGTGATCCTCAGTCAAAGCATGGCTTGGGGCTGACTGTTTTAATGGTCCTAGGGGGCACTGTTTCGGAAAATAGGCCACGCCCACAAACTTCAGCTGTCCAATTCTATTAGGGGTCAGAGTAGGATCACTCATCAGAAATTGTGTGGTAATGTCACAATGATTGAAGAAATGAGAGACAAACGTATTTCCATGGCGTGATGGCGAATTTCGCCATGCTCCCAAAGCCCCGCCTTTATTCGAAACCTGCCAGTACTATAGAACAAGTGACCTCACCTTGTCTGCTGCTATTTGCCAGTGATTGCTGGTGATTGGTTAAAAGGAGTCCAATAGGGAGCTGTGAAAAAAAGAGTGGCGTGGCGACAGGTCAAAGTTTGAGGCTTAGCCACGCCCACACATTTATACTTATTTAAAATCCGACGGTTGAATTTTTTCATCTATGTCTTAAGAGTGTATAGCAGATGTTTGAAGGTGATTGTTGAAAAGGGTGATGGAGAATCCTTATCCAAACAACGTGTGCGAAAACCACTAAATCGAGTACTTGGACCAAAATGGCCGACTTCCTGTGCGACTTTGCTCTTGGCTCCAAGAGACTTTTTTTTAGGGCCTGAGACTCCACATTAGTGTACCAAATTTTGTACTCCTCAGTCAAAGCATGGCTTCGGGCTGGCAGTTTTAATGGCCCTAGGGGGCGCTATTTCAGAAAATAGGCCACGCCAACAAACTACAGCTGTCCAGTTATATTGGGGGTCAAACTAGGATCACTCACCAGACATTTTGTGGCGATGGCACGATAATTGAAGAAATGAGAGACAAACGTATTGCCATGGCGTGATGGTGAATTTTGCCATGCTCCCAAAGCCCCGCCTTTTTTCAAAACCTGCCAGTACTGGAGACTAAGTGACCTCAACTTGTCAGCTGCTATTTGCCAGAGATTGCTGGTGATTGGGTAAAAGGAGTCCAATAGGGAGCTGTGAAAAAAAGAGTGGCGCGGTGACAGGTAAAAGTTTGAGGCTTAGCCACGCCCACACCTTTATACTTATTTAAAATCCGACGGTTGAATTTTTTCCTTTATGTCTTAAGAGTATATAGCAGAAGTTTGAAGGCGATTGGTGAAAAGGGCGATGGAGCATCACTCTCCAAACAACGTGTGCGAAAACCACTAAGTTGAGTACATGGACCAAAATGGCCGACTTCCTGTGCGACTTTGCACTTGGCTCCAAGAGACTTTTTTGTAGGTCCTGAGACACCACATTAGTATACCAAATTTTGTAATCCTCAGTCAAAGCATGACTTGGGGCTGACAGTTTTAATGGTCCTAGGGGGCGCTATTTCAGAAAATAGGCCACGCCCACCAGATGTTCACATCCCATTTTGTGGGGGGCCGAACTAGGATCACTCCCAAGAGGTTTTGTGGCGATATCTCTAGAAATGACGAAATGGGAGGCAAACGTAAGGCCACATCGGTACGCCTGACTTCGCCGTGCCGCCACAGCCCCGCCTTCTGCAGAAAACTCCCATAAAGTGACGCCAAGCAACCCCAACTTGTCTTCAGTTACTTGCTACAAATTTGGGGTGATTATTTGAAAGGGCGAATTTTGGAAAATTTCCCAGTAAAACTTGACCTTTTAAGGCCTGAGGGGGCGGGGCTTATGTGACATCATCAATCGACCATTCATTTGTCTTTGGGGGGTGATGACAATTGTCCATAGATAATTACTTTAACTGTAATTATTTTATTTATGAAATTAAAGCAATTTGAATTTTTTTGGCGAGTGCTCGAACTTTGAGGCCTGGCCCCGCCCCTTCAGTATTTACGAAAAGTCTATTTTATTTGCTCATTTGATTCGTCCATCGCTTCTGTTCGATCGCACACTATTTTTGAGTCAATCGTGCGGAAAATGACCAAACTGTTCAACCAAATGTAGACCCTAGAAATGACCAAAACGGGGTCAAAATGGCCACTTTAGTCCAAAATGGCCGACTTCCTGTTTGATATTGACCATGGGTGCAAGAGGCTTTTCTGTGCGTATTGTTGAGTTCTACAAGTGTACCAAATTTCATCACTCTACTATGAAAAAAGGTCAAAGCGGAGGGGTATTTTTAATTTTCCAGGGGGCGCTGTTGAAACATTTTTTTACCAACTTTCACGTTGCCAGCGAAATACGTAAAATTCACGCACTTTCTATATTGGGCCAGAATTTGGTGAGTTTTTGGATATGCTAAGACCCCCTAAAGGCCATCCAAAGACGCGGAAGAAAAAGAAAAAAGAAAGAAAGAAAGAAGAAACGGAGCAGATACAATAGGCATTCGCAGCTTCACTGCTCGGGCCTAATAAGAAACGGAGCAGATACAATAGGCCTTCGCAGCTTCACTGCTCGGGCCTAATTAAAGCTGCAAGCAGCGTCGTTCGGCCCTCGCAGTGAAGCTGCTCGTCCTCCGTCCGCACCCCCTCCGCTCCATCCCCGACTCTCTCCAAACCCAGCTCCGCGCCGCTCCTTCCTGGCCGACAGCCAGGGGCACCAGGGCACGTCTGGCAGAACAGAAACTTCAACCACCCCGACACCAGAAACCGTGAACGGCCTCCTCGTCCACACCTCACCCTGACTCAGCATCCCCTCTGAGCCCAGCATTACACGTCTCACCACTAGGAGATACTCTATCTTTACAACACTGGTGATGTGATGTTCAGTCTCGGGCAAATCGGAGGCTGTTTTTGGAAGTTACAGTCAAACTTAAGGTCACAGCGTCACGCCAGAATTCGCCATGGCATCAAAGCCCCTCCCTTTCTGAAACGCTAGCAGATCTGAATGGTCATTACAGCATCATGAAGACAGTGCATGACCTTAGTGTCATCTTGACTAAATTAGAGGGGACAAATATGGGCAGTTCACCATAAAACAATAGACTTCCTGTAGTCAGGGGGCGGGGCTTAGGTGATGTCAGCTGTCCACATTGTCACCGTCTTCAGATGTGGTCAGTGATCACACAGACAAAGTATGAAATTGATCTGATCATGCACATGGGAGTTGTTAAGTCAAATAAGGTAATGGCGACTGGTCAAAGTTTGAGGCTTAGCCACGCCCACACCTTTATACTTATTTAAAATCCGACGGTTGAATTTTTTCCTCTATGTCTTAAGAGTATATAGCAGAAGTTTGAAGGTGATCCGTGGAAAGGGCGAGGAGATATCATTCTCCTAATAACGTGTGCGAAAACCACTAAATTGAGTACTTGGACCAAAATGGCCAACCTCCTGTGCGACATTGCGCTTGGCTCCAAGAGACTTTTTTGTAGGTCCTGATACACTACATTAGTGTGCCAAATTTTGTGAACCTCAGTCAAAGCATGGCTTGGGGCTGACTGTTTTAATGGTCCTAGGGGGCGCTGTTTCAGAAAATAGGCCACGCCCACAAACTTCAGCTGGCCAATTCTATTAGGGGTCAGAGTAGGATCACTCATCAGAACTTGTGTGGCGATGTCACAATGACTGAAGAAATGAGAGAAAAACGTATTTCACTGTCGTGATGGCGAATTTTGCCATGCTCCCAAAGCCCCGCCTTTATTCGAAACCTGCCAGTACTATAGACCAAGTGACCTCAACTTGTCTGCTGCTATTTGCCACTGTTTGGTGGTGATTGGTTAAAAGGAGTCCACTAGGGAGCTGTGAAAATAAGAGTGGCGTGGCAACAGGTCAAAGTTTGAGGCTTAGCCACGCCCACACCTTTATACTTATTTAAAATCCGACGGTTGAATTTTTTCATCTATGTCTTAAGAGTATATAGCAGAAGTGTGAAGGCGATTGGTGAAAAGGGCGACGGAGCATCACTCTCCAAACAACGTGTGCGAAAACCACTAAATCGCGCACTTGGACCAACATGGCCGACTTCCTGTGCGACATTGCACTTGGCTCCAAGAGACTTTTTTGTAGGTCCTGAGACACCACATTAATGTACCAAATTTCGTAATCCTCAGTCAAAGCATGGCTTGGGGCTGTCAGTTTTAATGGTCCTAGAGGGCGCTATTTCAGAAAATAGACCACGCCCACCAGAATTTCACATAAGATCTTTTGGGGGGCCGGACTAGGATCACCCACAAGAAGTTTCGTGGCGATATCTCTAGAAATGACGAAATGGGAGGCAAACGTAAGGCCTAAGCGGTACGCCTGACTTCGCCGCGCCGCCACAGCCCCGCCTTCTGCAGAAAACTCCCATAAAGTGACGCCAAGCAACCCCAACTTGTCTTCAGTTACCCGCTACAAATTTGGGGTGATTATTGGAAAGGGCGAATTTTGGAAAATTTCCCAGTAAAACTTGACCTTTTAAGTCCTGAGGGGGCGGGGCTTATGTGACATCATCAATCGACCATTCATTTGTCTTCGGAGGGCGATGACGATTGTCCAAAGAACGTTTCTTTAACTGTAATTCTTTCATTTATGAAATTATAGCAATTTGAATTTTTTTGGCGAGTGCTCGAACTTTGAGGCCTGGCCCCGCCCCTTCAGTATTTACGAAAAGTCAATTTTATTGTCTCATTTGAATCGTCCATCACTTCTGTTCGATCTCGCACTATTTTTGAGACGATGGTGCGAAAAATGACCAAACTGTTCAACCAAATATAGACCCTAGAAATGGCCAAAACGGGGTCAAAATGGCCACTTTACTCCAAAATGGCCGACTTCCTGTTTTATATTGACCATGGGTGCAAGAGGCTTTTCTGTGCGTATTGTTGAGTTCTACAAGTGTACCAAATTTCATCATTCTACTATGAAAAAAGGTCAAAGCAGAGGGGTATTTTTAATTTTCCAGGGTGCGCTGTTGAAACATTTTTTTACCAACTTTAACGTTGCCAGTGAAATACGTAAATTTCACGCACTTTCTATATTGGGCCAGAATTTGGTGACTTTTTGGATATGCTAAGACCCCCTAAAGGCCACCCAAAGACGCGGAAGAAAAAGAAAAAAAAAAAAGAAAAAAAATTAAAGCTGCAAGCAGCGTCGTTCGGCCCTCGCAGCGAAGCTGCTCGCCCTCCTTCCGCACCCCCTCCGCTCCATCCCTGACGCTGTCCAAACCCAGCTCCGCGCTTCTCCATCCTGGCAGGCAGCCGGGGGCACCAGGGCAAGTCTGGCGGAACAGCAAGTCAACCACCCCGACACCAGAACCCGTGAACAGTCTCCTCGTCCACACCTCACCCTGACTCAGCATCCCATCTGAGCCCACCATTACATGTCTCACCACTAGGAGATACTCTATCTTTACCACACTGGTGATGTGATGTTCAGTCTCGGGCAAATCGGAGGCTGTTTGTGGAAGGTACAGTCAAACGTAAGGTCACAGCGTCACGCCAGAAATCGCCATGGCATCAAAGCCCCTCCCTTTCTGAAAAGCTATCAGATCTGAATGGTCATTACAACATCATGAAGACAGTGCATGACCTTAATGTCATCTTGACTAAATTAGAGGGGACAAATATGGGCATTTCACCATAAAACAGTAGACTTCCTGTAGTCAGGGGGCGGGGCTTAGGTGATGTCAGCTGTCCACATTGTCACTGTCATCAGATGTGGTCAGTGATCACACAGACAAAGTTTGAAATTGATCTGATCATGCACATGGGAGTTATTAAGTCAAGTAACGTATTGGCGACTGGTCAAAGTTTGAGGCTTAGCCACGCCCACACCTTTATACTTATTTAAAATCCGACGGTTGAATTTTTTCCTCTATGTCTTAAGAGTATATAGCAGGAGTTTGAAGGTGATCAGTGGGAAGGACGACGAGACATCATTCTCCTAATAACGTGTGCGAAAACCACTAAATTGCGTACTTGGACCAAAATGGCCGACCTCCTGTGCGATATTGCACTTGGCTCCAAGATACTTTTTTGTAGGTCCTGAGACACCACATTAGTGTGCCAAATTTCGTGATCCTCAGTCAAAGCGTGGCTTGGGGCTGACAGTTTTAATGGTCCTAGGGGGCGCTATTTCAGAAAATAGGCCACGCCCACAAACTTCAGCTGTCCAATTCTATTAGGGGTCAGAGTAAGATCACTCCTCAGAAATTGTGTGGTGATGTCACAATGATTGAAGAAATGAGAGACAAACGTATTTCCATGGCGTGATGGCGAATTTCGCCATGCTCCCAAAGCCCCGCCTTTATTCGAAACCCACCAGTACTATAGATCAAGTGACTTGAACTTGTCTGCTGCTATTTGCCAGTGATTGCTGGTGATTGGTTAAAAGGACTCCAATAGGGAGCTGTGAAAAAAAAGAGTGGCGTGGCGACAGGTCAAAGTTTGAGGCTTAGCCACGCCCACACCTTTATACTTATTTAAAATCCGACGGTTGAATTTTTTTCATCTATGTCTTAAGAGTGTATAGCAGAAGTTAGAAGGTGATTGGTGAAAAGGGCGATGGTGCAACACTCTCCAAACAACGTGTGCAAAAACCATTAAATCGAGTACTTGGACCAAAATGGCCGACTTCCTGTGCGACTTTGCACTTGGCTCCAAGAGACTTTTTTGTAGGTCCTGAGACACCACATTGGTGTACCAAATTTCGTAATCTTCAGTCAAAGCATGGCTTGGGGCTGACAGTTGTAATGGTCCTAGGGGGCGCTATTTCAGAAAATAGGCCACGCCCACCGGATGTTCACATCAAATTTTTTGGGGTGCCAGACTAGGATCACTCACAAGAAATTTTGTGGCGATATCTTTAGAATTGACGAAATGGGAGGCAAACGTAAGGCCACGTCAGTACGCCTGACTTCGCCGCGCCGCCACATTCCTGCCTTCTGCAGAAAACTCCCATAAAGTGACGCCAAGCAACTCCAACTTGTCTTCAGTTACCTGCTACAAATTTGGGATGATTACTTGAAAGGGTGAATTTTTGAAAATTTCCCAGTAAAACTTGACCTTTTAAGTACTGAGGGGGCGGGGCTTATGTGACATCATCAAACGACCATTCATTTGTCTTCGGGGGGCGATGACAATTGTCCATAGAAAGTTACGTTACCTGTGATTCTTTCATTTATGAAATTATAGCAATTTGAATTTTTTTGGCGAGTGCTCGAAATTTGAGGCCTGGTCCCGCCCCTTCAGTATTTACGAAAAGTCAATTTTATTGTCTCATTTTAATCGACCATCGCTTCTGTTTGATCGCACCCTATTTTTGAGACGATCGTGCGAAAAATGACCAAACTGTTCAACCAAATATAGACCCTAGAAATGGCCAAAACGGGGTCAAAATGGCCACTTTAGTCCAAAATGGCCGACTTCCTGTTTGATATTGACCATGGGTGCAAGAGGCTTTTCTGTGCGTATTGTTGAGTTCTACAAGTGTACCAAATTTCATAACTCTACTATGAAAAAAGGTCAAAGCGGAGGGGTATTTTTAATTTTCCAGGGGGCGCTGTCAAAACATTTTTTTACCAAATTTCACGTTGCCAGTGAAATACGTAAATTTCACGCACTTTCTATATTGGGCCAGAATTTGGTGAGTTTTTGGATATGCTAAGACCACCTAAAGGCCACCCAAAGACGCGGAAGAAAAAGAAAAAATAATAAACGGAGCAGATACAATAGGCCTTCGCAGCTTCACTGCTCGGGCCTAATTAAAGCTGCAAGCAGCGTCGTTCGGCCCTCGCAGCTCCGCGCCGCTCCGGCCTGGCCGGCAGCCCAGGTCACCAGGGCACGTCTGGCAGAACAGAAACATCAACTACCCCGACACCAGAAACCGCAAATGGCCTCCTAGTGCGCACCTCACCCTGACTCAGCATCCCCTCTGAGCTCACCATTAAATTGAATTGTAAGGTTACGGCGTTACGCCAGGATTCGCCCTGGCATCAAAGCCCCTCCCTTTCTGGAAAGCTATCAGATCTGAATGGTCATTACAGCATTATGAAGACAGTGCATGACCTTAGTGTCATGTTCACTAAATTAGAGGGGACAAATATGGGCTTTTCACCTTAAAATAATAGACTTCCTGTTATCAGGGGGCGGGGCTTAGGTGATGTCAGCTGTCCACATTGTCATTGTCTTCAGATGTGGTCAGTGATCACACAGACAAAGTTTGATATAGATCTGATCATGCACTTTGGAGTTATTAAGTCAAGTAATGTAATGGCGACAGGTTAAAGTTTGAGGCTTAGCCACGCCCACACCTTTCAACTTTTGAAAAATCCGACAGTTGAATTTTTTCCTCTATGTCTTAAGAGTATATAGCAGAAGTTTGAAGGAGATTGGTGAAAAGGGCGACGGAGCATCACTCTCCAAACAACGTGTGCGAAAACAACTAAATCGCCCACTTGGACCAAAATGGCCGACTTTCTGTGCGACTTTGCACTTGGCTCCAAGGGTCTTTTTTGTAGGTCCTGAGACACCACATTAGTGTACCAAATTTCGTAATCCTCAGTCAAAGCATGGCTTAGGGCTGACAGTTTTAATGGTCCTAGGGGGCGCTAATTCAGAAAATAGGCCACGCCCACAAACTTAAGCTGACCATTTCTATTGGGGGTCAGACTAGGATCACTCACAACAAATTTCGAGGTGACATCACGATAAATGAAGAAATGAGAGGCAAACGTATTGCCATGGCGTGATGGCGAATTTCGCCATGCTCCCAAAGCCCCGCCTTTTTTCAAAACCTGCCAGTACTGGAGACCAAGTGACCTCAACTTGTCAGCTGCTATTTACCAGAGATTCCAGGTGATTGGGTAAAAGGAGTCCAATAGGGAGCTGTGAAAAAAAGAGTGGCGTGGCGAAAGGTCAAAGTTTGAGGCTTAGCCACGCCCACACCTTTATACTTATTTAAAATCCGACGGTTGAATTTTTTCCTCTATGTCTTAAGACCATATAGCAGAAGCTCGAAGGCGATTGGTGAAAAGGGCGACGGAGCATCACTCTCCAAACAATGTGTGTGAAAACCACTAAATCGCGCACTTGGACCAAAATGGCCGACTTCCTGTGCGACTTTGCACTTGGCTCCAAGATACTTTTTTGTAGGTCCTGAGACACCACATTAGTGTACCAAATTTCGTAATCCTCAGTCAAAGCATGGCTTGGGGCTGACAGTTTTAATGGTCCTAGGGGGCGCTATTTCAGAAAATAGGCCACGCCCACCAGATGTTCACATCAGATCTTTTGGGGGGTCGGACTAGGATCACTCACAAGAAGTTTCGTGACGATATCTTTGGAAATGACGAAATGGGAGGCAAACGTAAGGCCACGGCGGTACGCCTGAATTCGCCGCGCCGCCACAGCCCCGCCCTCTGCCGAAAACTCCCATAAAGTGACGCCAAGCAACCCCCACTTGTCTTGAGTTACCAGCTACAAATTTGTGGTGATTAAGTGAAATGGGGCAATTTGGGACCTTTCACAGTAAAACTTGATCTTTTTGGTCGTGAGGGGGAGGCGCTTGTGTGATGTCATCATCCGACCATTCAATTTACTTTGTGGGTGGATGACGAATGACCCCAGAAAGTTTGGTAACTCTATTCCATTCAGTTATGAAGTTATAGCAATTTAAATATTTTTGGCGAGTAGTCAAACTTCGAGGCCTGGCCCCGCCCCTTCAACATATACGAAAACTCAGAATTCTCATCTCATTTTGTTCGCCCATCCCTTCTTAGCAAGTTTACACAATTTTTGAGACGATCGTGCGAAAAATGATCGAGCAATCCAATCAGAAACGGACCCTAAAAACGGCAAAAACGGCAAAAAATCGCCATTTCAACCCAAAATGGCTGACTTCCTGTTTGATATTGACCATGCTTGCAAGAGACTTTTCTGTGCGGACTATTGAGTACTACAAGTGTACCAAATTTCATAACTGTACGATAAACTAAGCTTTATGGAGAGGGTTTTTTTCACTTTCTAGGGGGCGCTGTTCAGTCATTTTCTGTGCGATTTTTTTGGGACCTTTAAAATATCAAATTTTTCACCAGGCCTGACAAGTTTGCCAAATATTGTGAGTTTTGGGGTATGCTAAGGTCCCCAAAAAGCCGTTCAAAGGGGCACGAGAATAACAAAAAATAATAAAGAATTAAAGCTGCAAGCAGCGTCGTTCGGCCCTCGCAGCTCCACGCCGCTCCGGCCTGGCCGGCAGCCCTGGGCACCAGGGCACGTCCGCAGAACACAAACGTCGACCACCCCAACACCAGAAACGGCTAACGGCCACCTTGTCCGCACCTCACCCTGACTCAGCATCCCCTTTGAGCTCACCATTACATTTTATGTCTCACCACTAGGGAATCCTCTATCTTTACAACACTGGTGGTGTGATGACAGTGACCAACTTTAATGCTATTCTGACCATGTTTTTTAAAGTTATCGAAGGATAACGTTATCTAGGTGGCGCTGTGACCAACTACAGAAAAGTCCCATTGAGGTCAGCTTTGGTGACATTATATAACATTCACCAACCGTTTGTGCCTCATTGGCTAAAGGGCATGATTGTTCATTGCCATATTCAGTTTCGGGCAAATCGGAGGCCGTTTGTGGAAGTTACAGTCAAATGTAAGGTCATGGCGTCACGCCAGCATTCACCATGGCATCAAAGCCCCTCCCTTTCTGGAAAGCTATCAGATCTGAATGGTCATTAAAACATCATGAAGACAATGTATGACCTGAGTGTCATTTTCACTAAATTAGAGGGGACAAATATGGCCATTTCACCATAAAACAATAGACTTCCTGTTGTCAGGGGGCGGGGCTTAGGTGATGTCAGCTGTCCACATTGTCGTTGTCTTGAGATGTGGTCAGTGATCACACAGACAAAGTTTGAATTAGATCTGATCATGCACATGGGAGTTATTAAGTCAAGTAATGTCATGGCGAAAGGTCAAAGTTTGAGGCTTAGCCACGCCCACACCTTTATACTTATTTAAAATCCGACGGTTGAATTTTTTCCCCTTTGACTTAAAAGTACATAGCATAAGTTTGAAGGTGATCTGTGTAAAGGGCGACGGGCCATCAATGTCCAAACAACGTGTGCGAAAACCACTAAATCGAGTACTTGGACCAAAATGGCCGACCTCCTGTGCGAAATTTCGCTTGGCTCCAAGAGACTTTTTTGTAGGTCCAGAGACCCTACATGAGTGTACCAATTTTCGTAATCCTCAGTCAAACCTTGTCTTGGGGCTGACAGTTTTAAAGGTCCTAGGGGGCGATATTTCAGAATATAGGCCACGCCCACAAATCTCAGCTGCCCAATTCTATTGGGGGTCAGACTAGGATCACTCACCAGACATTTTGTGGCGATGTCACGATAATTGAAGAAATGAGAGGCAAACGTATTGCCATGGCGTGATGGCGAATTTCGCCATGCTCCCAAAGCCCCGCCTTTTTTCAAAACCTGCCAGTACTGTAGACCAAGTGACCTCAACTTGTCAGCTTTTATTTGCCAGAGATTGCTGGTGATTGCGTAAAATGAGTCCAATAGGGAGCTGTGAAAAAAAGAGTGGCGTGGCGACAGGTCAAAGTTTGAGGCTTAGCCACGCCCACACCTTTATACTTATTTAAAATCCGACGGTTGAATTTTTTACTTTATGTCTTAAGAGTATATAGCAGATGTTTGAAGGCGATTGGTGAAAAGGGCGATGGAGCATCACTCTCCAAACAACGTGTGCGAAAACCAGTAAATCACGTACTTGGACCAAAATGGCTGACTTCCTGTGCAACTTTGCACTTGGCTCCAAGAGACTTTTTTGTAGGTCCTGAGACACCACATTAGTGTACCAAATTTCGAAATCCTCAGTCAAAGCATGGCTTGGGGCTGACAGTTTTAATGGTCCTAGGGGGCGCTATTTCATAAAATAGGCCACGCCCACCGGATGTTCACATCAAATTTTTTGGGGGGCTGGACTAGGATCACTCACAAGAGGTTTTGTGGCGATATCTTTAGAAATGACGAAATGGGAGGCAAACGTAAGGCCACGTCGGTACGCCCGACTTCGCCGCGCCGCCACAGCCCCGCCTTCTGGAGAAAACTCCCATAAAGTGACGCCAAGCAATCCCAACTTGTCTACAGTTACCTGCTACAAATATGGGGTGATTAGTTGAAAGGGCGAATTTTGGACAATTTCCCAGTAAAACTTGACCTTTTAAGGCCTGAGGGGGCGGGGCTTATGTGACATCATCAATCAACCATTCATTTGTCTTCGGGGGGCGATGACGATTGTCCATAGAAAATTACTTTAAATGTAATTCTTTTATTTATGAAATTAAAGATATTTGAATTTTTTTGGCGAGTGCTCGAACTTTGAGGCCTGGTCCCGCCCCTTCAGTATTTACGAAAAGTCAGTTTTATTTTCTCATTTTAATCGTCCATCGCTTCTGTTCGATCGCACACTATTTTTGAGACAATCGTGCGAAAAATGACCAAACTGTTCAACCAAATATAGAGCCTAGAAATGGGCGCTATTTCATAAAATAGGCCACGCCCACCGGATGTTCACATCAAATTTTTTGGGGGGCTGGACTAGGATCACTCACAAGAGGTTTTGTGGCGATATCTTTAGAAATGACGAAATGGGAGGCAAACGTAAGGCCACGTCGGTACGCCCGACTTCGCCGCGCCGCCACAGCCCCGCCTTCTGCAGAAAACTCCCATAAAGTGACGCGAAGCACCCCCAACTTGTCTTCAGTTATCTGCTACAAGTTTGGGATGATTATTTGAAAGGGCGAATTTTTGAAAATTTCCCAGTAAAACTTGACCTTTTAAGTCATGAGGGGGCGGGGCTTATGTGACATCATCAATCGACCATTCATTTGTCTTCGGGGGGCTATGACGATTGTCCACAGAAAGTTACTTTAACTGTAATTCTTTCATTTATGAAATTATAGCAATTAGAATTTTTTTGGCTAGTGCTCAAACTTTGAGGACTCGCCCTGCCCCTTCAGTATTTACGAAAAGTCAATTTTATTGTCTCATTTGAATCGTCCATCGCTTCTGTTCGATCTCGCACTATTTTTGAGACGATGGTGCGAAAAATGACCAAACTCTTCAACCAAATATAGACCCTAGAAATGGCCAAAACGGGGTCAAAATGGCCACTTTAGTCCAAAATGGCCGACTTCCTGTTTGATATTGACCATGGGTGCAAGAGGCTTTTCTGTGCGTATTGTTGAGTTCTACAGGTGTACCAAATTTCATCACTCTACTATGAAAAAAGGTCAATGCGGAGGGGTATTTTTAATTTTCCAGGGGGCGCTGTTGAAACATTTTTATACCAACTTTCATGTTGACAGTGAAATACGTAAATTTCACGCACTTTCTATATTGGGCCAGAATTTGGTGACTTTTTGGATATGCTAAGACCCCCTAAAGGCCACCCAAAGACGCGGAAGAAAAAAAAGAAAAAAAAAGAAAAATAAACGGAGCAGATACAATAGGCCTTCGCAGCGCTTCGCTGCTCGGGCCTAATAATAATCAGAGCAAAAACAAGAGGCCTTCGCAGCGCTTTCGCTGCTCGGGCCTAATTAAAGCTGCAAGCAGCGTCGTTCGGCCCTCGCAGCTCCGCGCCGCTCCGGCCTGGCCGGCAGCCCGGGGCACCAGGGCACGTCCAGCAGAACAGAAACATCAACCACCCCGACACCAGAAACCGCGAATGGCCTGCTAGTCCGCACCTCACACTGACTCAGCATCCCCTCTGAGCTCACCATTAAATTGAATTGAAAGGTCACGGCGCCAAGCCAGAATTCGCCATGGCTTCAAAACCCCTCCCTTTCTGGAAAGCTATCAGATCTGAATGATCATTACAACATCATGAAGACAGTGCATGACCTTAGTGTCATGTTGACTAAATTAGAGGGGACCAATACGGGCATTTCACCATAAAACTATAGACTTCCTGTAGTCAGGGGACGGGGCTTAGGTGATGTTAGCTGCCCACATTGTCATTGTCTTCAGATGTGGTCAGTGATAACACAGACACAGTTTGTTTTAGATCTGATCATGCACATGGGAGTTATTAAGTCAAGTCAATTAATGGCGAAAGATCAAAGTTTGAGGCTTAGCCACGCCCACACCTTTCAACTTTTGAAAAATCCGACGGTTGAATTTTGTCCCCTATTCCTTAAGAGTATATAGCAGAAGTGTGAAGGCGATTGGTGAAAAGGGCGACGGAGCATCACTCTCCAAACAACGTGTGCGAAAACCACTAAATCGCGTACTTGGACCAAAATGGCCGACTTCCTGTGCAATTTTGTGCTTGGCTCCAAGAGACTTTTTTGTAGGTCCTGAGACACCACATTATTGTACCAAATTTCGTAATCCTCAGTGAAAGCATGGCTTGGGGCTATTAGTTTAAATGTTCCTAGGGGGCGCTATTTCAGAAATTAGGCCACGCCCACATATTTCAACTGTCTATGTCTCTTTGGGGTCAGACTAGGATCACTCACCAGAAGTTTCGTAACGATATCACGGTAACTGAAGAAATGAGAGGCAAACGTATTTCCATGGTGTGATGGTTATTTTCGCCATGCTCCCAAAGCCCCGCCTTTTTTCAAAACCTGCCAGTACTGGATACCAAGTGATCGCAAGTGGTCTACTGCTATTTGCCAGAGATTCCTGCTGATTGGGTAAAAGGAGTCCAATAGGGAGCTGTGAAAATAAGAGTGGCGTGGCGAAAGGTCAAAGTTTGAGGCTTAGCCACGCCCACACCTTTCAACTTTTGAAAAATCCGACGGTTGAATTTTTTCCCCTATGTCTTAAGAGTATGTAGCAGAAGTCTGAAGGCGATTGGTGAAAAGGGCGACGGAGCATCACTCTCCAAACAACGTGTACGAAAACCACTAAATCGCGTACTTGGACCAAAATGGCCGACTTCCTGTGCGACTTTGCACTTGGCTCCAAGAGACTTTTTTGTAGGACTGCAGACACCACATTAGTGTACCAAATTTCGTAATCCTCAGTCAAAGCATGGCTTGGGGCTGACAGTTTAAATGGACCTAGGGGGCGCTATTTCAGAATATAGGCCACACCCACAAATTTCAGATGGCTATGTCTCTTGGGGGTCAGACTAGCATCACTCACCAGAAGTTTCGTAGCGATATCACGATAACTGAAGAAATGAGAGGCAAACGTATTTCCATGGCGTTATGGCGATTTTCGCCATGCTCCCAAAGCCCCGCCTTTTTTGGAAACCTGCCACTACTGGATACCAAGTGACCTCACGTTTACTACTGCTATTTGCCAGAGATTCCTGCTGATTGGGTAAAAGGAGTCCAGTAGGGAGCTGTGAAAAAAAGAGTGGCGTGGCGACAGGTCAAAGTTTGAGGCTTAGCCACGCCCACACCTTTCAACTTTTGAAAAATCCGACGGTTGAATTTTTTCCCCTATGTCTTAAGAGCATGTGGCAGAAGTTTGAAGGTGATTGGTGAAAAGGGCGATGGAGCATCACTCTCCAAACAACGTGTGCGAAAACCACTAAATCGCATACTTTGACCAAAATGGCCGACTTTTTGTACGACTTTGCACTTGGGTCCAAGAGACTTTTTTGTAGGTCCTGAGACACCACATTAGTGTACCAAATTTCGTAATCCTCAGTCAAAGCATGGCTTGGGGCTGACAGTTTTAAATGTCCTAGGGGGCGCTATTTCAGAAAATAGGCCACGCCCATAGGATGTTCACATCAGATCTTTTGGGGGGCCGGACTAGGATCACTCACAAGAAGTTTTGTGATGATATCTTTAGAAATGACGAAATGGGAGGCAAACGTAAGGCCACGGCAGTACGCCTGACTTCGCCGCACCGCCACAGCCCCGCCCTCTGCCGAAAACTCCCATAAAGTGACGCCAAGCAACCCCAACTTGTCTTGAGTTACCAGCTAGAAATTTGTGGTGATTAAGTGAAATGGGACAATTTGGGACCTTTCACAGTAAAACTTAACCTTTTTGGTCCTGAGGGGGCGGGGCTTGTGTGATGTCATCATCCGACCACTCAATTTCCTTTGACGGCCGATGACGAATGACCACAGCAATTTTTGTAACTCTGTTACATTCAGTTATGAAGTTATAGCAATTTATATTTTTTTGGCGTGTAGTCAAACTTCGAGGCCTGGTCCCGCCCCTTCAGCATATACGAAAAGTCAGAATCCTTGTCTCATTTTGTTCGCCCATCCCTTCTGAGCAATTTTACACAAGTTTTGAGTCGATCGTGCGAAAAATGATCGAGCAATCCAATCAGAAACGGACCCTAAAAACGGCAAAAACGGCTAAAAATCGCCATTTCAACCCAAAATGGCCGACTTCCTGTGTGATATTGACCATGCTTGCAAGAGACTTTTCTGTGCGGACTGTTGAGTACTACAAGTGTACCAAATTTCATAAATGTATGACAAACTAAGCTTTATGGAGAGGTTTTTTTTTCACTTTCTAGGGGGCGCTGTTCAGCCATTTTCTTTGCGATTTTTTTGGGACCTTTAAAATATCAAATTTTTCACCAGGCCTGACAAGTGTGCAAAATATTGTGAGTTTTAGGGTATGATAAGGTCCCCAAAAAGCCGTTCAAAGCGGGCTAAGAATAATAAATAATAAACAGAGCAAAAACAAGAGGCCTTCGCAGCGCTTTCGCTGCTCGGGCCTAATTAAAGCTGCAAGCAGCGTCGTTCGGCCCTCGCAGCTCCGCGCCGCTCTGGCCTGGCCAGCAGCCCGGGGCGCCAGGGCATGTCTGGCAGAACAGAAACATCAACCACCCCGACACCAGAAACTGCGAATGGCCTCCTAGTCCGCACCTCACCCTGACTCAGCATCCCCTCTGAGCTCACCATTAAATTGAATTGTAAGGTTACGGCGTTACGCCAGAATTCGCCATGACATCAAAGCCCCTCCCTATCTGGAAAGCTATCAGATCTGAATGGTCATTACAACATCATGAAGACAGTGCATGACCTTAGTGTCATGTTGACTAAATTAGAGGGGACAAATATGGGCATTTCACCATAAAACAATAGACTTCCTGTATTCAGGGGGCGGGGCTTAGGTGATGTCACCTGTCCACAATGACGTTGTCTTGAGATGTGGTCAGTGATCACACAGACAAAGTTTGATATAGATCTGATCATGCACATTGGAGTTGTTAAGTCAAGTAATGTAATGGCGAAAGGTCAAAGTTTGAGGCTTAGCCATACCCACACCATTATACTTATTTAAAATCCGACGGTTGAATTTTTTCCCCTTTGTCTTAAGAAAATATAACAGAAGTTTGAAGGTGATCGGTGAAAAGGGCGACGGGGTATCATTGTCCAAACAACGTGTGCGAAAACCACTAAATCGAGTACTTGGACCAAAATGGCCGACTTCCTGTGTGTCGTGGCACTTGGCTCCAAGAGACTTTTTTGTAGGTCCTGAGACACCACATTAGTGTACCAAATTTCGCAATCCTCAGTCAAAGCGTGGCTTGGGGCTGACAGTTTTAATGGTCCTAGGGGGTGCTATTTCAGAAAATAGGCCACGCCCACAAACTTCAGGCATCCATTTCTATTGGGGGTCAGACTAGGATCACTCACAACAAATTTCGAGGTGATATCACGATAAATGAAGAAATGAGAGGCAAACGTATTTCCATGGCGTGATGGCAAATTTCGCCATGCTCCCAAAGCCCCGCCTTTTTTCAAAACCTTCCAGTACTGGAGACCAAGTGACCTCAACTTGTCTGCTGCTATTTACCAGAGATTCCTGGTGATTGGGTAAAAGGAGTCCAATAGGGAGCTGTGAAAAAAAGAGTGGCATAGCGAAAGGTCAAAGTTTGAGGCTTAGCCACGCCCACACCTTTATACTTATTTAAAATCCGACGGTTGAATTTTTTCCTCTATGTCTTGAGAGCATATAGCAGAAGTTTGAAGGCGATTGGTGAAAAGGGCGACGGAGCATCACTCTCCAAACAACGTGTGTGAAAACCACTAAATCGCGCACTTGGACCAAAATGGCCGACTTCCTGTGCGACTTTGCACTTGGCTCCAAGAGACTTTTTTGTAGGTCCTGAGACACCACATTAGTGTACCAAATTTCGTAATCCTCAGTCAAAGCATGGCTTGGGGCTGACAGTTTTAATGGTCCTAGGGGGCGCTATCTCAGAATATAGGCCACGCCCACTGGATGTTCACTTCAGATCTTTTTGGGAGCCGGACCAGGATCACTCACAAGAAGTTGCGTGACGATATCTTTAGAAATGACGAAATGGGAGGCAAACGTAAGGCCACAGCGGTACGCCTGACTTTGCCGCGCTGCCACAGCCCCGCCCTCTGCCAAAAACTCCCATAAAGTGACGCCAAGCAACCCCCACTTGTCTTGAGTTACCAGCTACAAATTCGTGGTGATTAAGTGAAATGGGGCAATTTGGGACCTTTCACAGTAAAACTTGATATTTTTGGTCCTGAGGGGGCGGGGCTTGTGTGATGTCATCATCCGACCATTCAATTTACTTTGTGGGTGGATGACGAATGACCACAGAAAGCTTGGTAACTATATTCCATTCAGTTTTGAAGTTATAGCAATTTAAATATTTTTGGCGAGTAGTCAAATTTTGAGGCCTGGCCCCGCCCCTTCAACATATACGAAAACTCAGAATCCTCATCTCATTTTGTTCGCCCATCCCTTCTGAGCAATTTTGCACAATTTTTGAGACGATCGTGCGAAAAATGATCGAGCAATCCAATCAGAAACGCACCCTAAAAACGGCAAAAACGGCTAAAAATCGCCATTTCAACCCAAAATGGCCGACTTGCTGTTTGATATTGACCATGCTTGCAAGAGACTTTTCTGTGCGGACTGTTGAGTACTACAAGTGTACCAAAGTTCATAACTGTACGATAAACTAAGCTTTATGGAGAGGGTTTTTTTTTACTTTCTAGGGGGCGCTGTTCAGCCATTTTCTTTGCGATTTTTTTGGGACCTTTAAAATATCAAAATTTTCACCAGGCCTGACAAGTTTGCAAAATATTGTGAGTTTTGGGCTATGTTAAGGTCCCCAAAAAGCCGTTCAAAGGGGCACCGGAATAATAAATAATAATTAAAGCTGCAAGCAGCGTTGTTCGGCCCTCGCAGCTCCGCGCCGCTCCGGCCTGGCTGGCAGCCCGGGGCACCAGGGCATGTCTTGCAGAACAGAAACGTCAACCACCCCGACACCAGAAACCGCAAATGGCCTCCTAGTCCGCACCTCACCCTGACTCAGCATCCCCTCTGAGCTCACCATTAAATTGAATTGTAAGGTTTCGGCGTTACGCCAGAATTCGCCATGGCATCAAAGCCCCTCCCTTTCTGGAAAGCTATCAGATCTGAATGGTCATTACAGCATCATGAAGACAGTGCATGACCTTAGGGTCATGTTGACTAAATTAGAGGGGACAAATATGGGCATTTCCGCATAAAAATAAACTCCTGTAGTCAGGGGGTGGGGCTTAGGTGATGTCAGCTGTCCACATTGTCATTGTTTACAGATATGGTCAATGATCACACAGACAAAGTTCGAAAAAGATCTGATCATGCACATGGGAGTTATTAAGTCAAGTAAAGTAATGGCGAAAGGTCAACGTTTGAGGCTTAGCCACGCCCACACCTTTCAACTTTTGAAAAATCCGACGGTTGAATTTTTTCCCCTACGTCTTAAGAGTACATGGCAGAAGTTTGAAGGCGATTGGTGAAAAGGGCGACGGAGCATCACTCTTCAAACAACGTGTGCGAAAACCACTAATTCGAGTACTTGGACCAAAATGGCCGACTTCCTGTGCGACTTTGTGCTTGGCTCCAAGAGACTTTTTTGTAGGTCCTGAGACACCACATTAGTGTACCAAATTTCGTAAACCTCAGTCAAAGCATGGCTTGGGGCTGACAGTTTTAATGGCTCTAGGGGGCGCTATATAAGAAAATAGGCCACGCCCACAAACTTCAGCTGTCTATTTCTCTTGGGGCTCAGACTAGGATCACTCACCAGAAGTTTCGTAGCGATATCACGAAAACTGAAGGAATGAGAGGCAAACGTATTTCCTTGGCGTGATGGCGATTTTCGCCATGCTCCCAAAGCCCCGCCTTTTTTCGAAACCTAACTGTACTGGATACCAAGTGACCTCAACTTGTCTACTGCTATTTGCCAGAGATTCCTATTGATTGGGTAAAAGGAGTCCAATAGGGAGATGTGAAAAAAAAGAGTGGCGTGGCGAAAGGTCAAAGTTTGAGGCTTAGCCACGCCCACACCTTTCAACTTTTGAAAAATCCGACGGTTGAATTTTTTCCCCTTCGTCTTAAGAGTATATAGCAGAAGTGTGAAAGTGATTGGTGAAAAAAGCAACGGAGCATCACTCTCCAAACAACGTGTGCGAAAACCACTAAATTGCGTACTTGGACCAAAATGGCCGACTTCCTGTGCGACTTTGCGCTTGGCTCCAAGAGACTTTTTTGTAGGTCCTGAGACACCACATTAGTGTACCAAATTTCGTAATCCTCAGTCAAAGCATAGCTTGGGGCTATTAGTTTAAATGGTCCTAGGGGGCGCTATTCAAGAAAATAGGCCACGCCCACAAATTTCAGATATCTATGTCGCTTGGGGGTCAGACTAGGATCACGCACCAGAAGTTTCGTAGCAATATCACGATAACTGAAGAAATGAGAGGCAAACATACTTCCATGGCGTGATGGCGATTTTCGCCATGCTCCTGAAGCCCCGCCTTTTTTTGAAACCTGCCAGTACTGGATACCAAGTGACCTCAAGTTGTCTACTGCTGTTTGCCAGAGATTCCTGCTGATTGGGTAAAAGGAGTCCAGTAGGGAGCTGTGAAAAAATGAGTGGCGTGGCGACAGGTCAAAGTTTGAGGCTTAGCCACGCCCACACCGTTAAACTTTTGAAAAATCCGACGGTTGAATTTTTTCCTCTTTGTCTTAAGAGTATATAGCAGACGTTTCAAGGAGATTGGTGAAAAGGGCGACGGAGCATCACTCTCCAAACAAGGTGTGCGAAAACCAGTAAATCGCGTACTTGGACCAAAATGGCCGACTTCCTGTGCGACTTTGCACTTGGGTCCAAGAGACTTTTTTGTAGGTCCTGAGACACCACATTAGTGTACCAAATTTCGTAATCCTCAGTCAAAGCATGGCTTGGGGCTGACAGTTTTAATGGTCCTAGGGGGCGCTATTTCAGAAAATAGGCCACGCCCACCGGATGTTCACATCAGATCTTTTGGGGGGCCAGACTAGGATCACTCACAAGAAGTTTCGTGATGATATCTTTAGAAATGACGAAATGGGAGGCAAACGTAAGGCCACGGCGGTACGCCTGACTTCGCCGCGCCGCCACAGCCCCGCCCTCTGCCGAAAACTCACATAATGTGACACCAAGCAACCCCCACTTGTCTTGAGTTACCAGCTACAAATTTGTGGTGATTTAGTGAAATGGGGCAATTTGGGACCTTTCACAGTAAAACTTAACCTTTTTGGTCCTGAGGGGGCGGGGCTTGTGTGATGTCATCATGCGACCATTCAATTTACTTTGTGAGGTGATGACGAATGACCACAGAAAGTTTGGTAACTCTATTCCATTCAGTTATGAAGTTATAGCAATTTAAAAATTTTTGGCGAGTAGTCAAACTTCGAGGCCTGGCCCCGCCCCTTCAGTATTTACGAAAAGTCAATTTTATTGTCTCATTTTGTTCGCCCATCTCTTCTGAGCAATTTTACAGAATTTTTGAGATGATCATGCAAAAAATGATCGAGCAATCCAATCAGAAACGGACCCTAAAAACGGCAAAAACGGCAAAAAATCGCCATTTCAACCCAAAATGGCCGACTTCCTGTTTGATATTGACCATGCTTGCAAGAGACTTTTCTGTGCGGACTATTGAGTACTATAAGTGTACCAAATTTCATAACGGTACGATAAACTAAGCTTTATGGAGAGGGTTTTTTTTTCATTTTCTAGGGGGCGCTGTTCAGCCATTTTCTTTGCGATTTTTTTGGGACCTTTAAAATATCAAATTTTTCACCAGGCCTGACAAGTATGCAAAATATTGTGAGTTTTGGGGTATGTTAAGATCCCCAAAAAGCCGTTCAAAGCGGCACCGGAATAATAAATAAAAAAAATAATAATAAACGGAGCAAAAACAAGAGGCCTTCGCAGCGCTTTCGCTGCTCGGGCCTAATTAAAGCTGCAAGCAGCGTCGTTCGGCCCTCGCAGCCCCGCGCCGCTCCGGCCTGGCCGGCAGCCCGGGGCACCAGGGCACGTCCGCAGAACACAAACGTCGACCACCCCAACACCAGAAACTGCTAACGGCCACCTTGTCCGCAACTCACCCGGACTCAGCATCCCCTTTGAGCCCACCATTATATTTTATGTCTCACCACTAGGGAATCCTCTATCTTTACCACACTGGTGGTGTGATGACAGTGACCAACTTTAATGCTATTCTGACCATGTTTTTTAAAGTTATCGAAGGATAACGTTATCTAGGTGGCGCTGTGACCAACTACAGAAAAGTCCCATTGAGGTCAGCTTTGGTGACATTATATAACATTCACCAACCATTTGTGCCTCATTGGCTAAAGGGCATGATTGTTCATTGCCATATTCAGTTTCGGGCAAATCGGAGGCCGTTTGTGGAAGTTACAGTCAAATGTAAGGTCATGGCGTCACGCCAGCATTCACCATGGCATCAAAGCCCCTCCCTTTCTGGAAAGCTATCAGATCTGAATGGTCTTTAAAACATCATGAAGACACTGTATGACCTGAGTGTCATTTTCATTAAATTAGAGGGGACAAATATAGGCATTTCACCATAAAACAATAGACTTCCTGTTGTCAGGGGGCGGGGCTTAGGTGATGTCAGCTGTCCACATTGTCGTTATCTTGAGATGTGGTCAGTGATCACACAGACAAAGTTTGAATTAGATCTGATCATGCACATGGGAGTTATTAAGTCAAGTAATGTCATGGCGAAAGGTCAAAGTTTGAGGCTTAGCCACGCCCACACCTTTATACTTATTTAAAATCCGACGGTTGAATTTTTTCCCCTTTGACTTAAAAGTACATAGCGTAAGTTTGAAGGTGATCGGTGTAAAGGGCAACGGGCCATCAATGTCCAAACAACGTGTGCGAAAACCACTAAATCGAGTACTTGGACCAAAATGGCCGACCTCCTGTGCGAAATTGCGCTTGGCTCCAAGAGACTTTTTTGTAGGGCCAGAGACCCTACATGAGTGTACCAATTTTCGTAATCCTCAGTCAAACCTTGTCTTGGGGCTGACAGTTTTAATGGTCCTAGGGGGCGCTATTTCAGAATATAGGCCACGCCCACAAATCTCAGATGCCCATTTCTATTGGGGGTCAGACTAGGATCACTCACCAGACATTTTGTGGCGAGTCACGATAATTGAAGAAATGAGAGGCAAACGTATTGCCATGACGTGATGGCGAATTTCGCCATGCTCCCAAAGCCCCGCCTTTTTTCAAAACCTGCCAGTACTGTAGACCAAGTGACCTCAACTTGTCAGCTGCTATTTGCCAGAGATTCCAGGTGATTGGGTAAAAGGAGTCCAATAGGGAGCTGTGAAAAAAAGAGTGGCGTGGCGAAAGGTCAAAGTTTGAGGCTTAGCCACACCCACACCTTTATACTTATTTAAAATCCGACGGTTGAATTTTTTCCTCTATGTCTTAAGAGTATATAGCAGAAGCTCGAAGGCGATTGGTGAAAAGGGCGACGGAGCATCACTCTCCAAACAACGTGTGTGAAAACCACTAAATCGCGCACTTGGACCAAAATGGCCGACTTCCTGTGCGACTTTGCACTTGGCTCCAAGAGACTTTTTTGTAGGTCCTGAGACACCACATTAGTGTACCAAATTTCGTAATCCTCAGTCAAAGCATGGCTTGGGGCTGACAGTTTTAATGGTCCTAGGGGGCGCTAATACAGAAAATAGGCCACGCCCACAAACTTAAGCTGACCTTTTCTATTGGGGGTCAGACTAGGATCACTCACAACAATGGTCGAGGTGATATCACGATAAATGAAGAAATGAGAGGCAAACGTATTTCCATGGCGTGATGGCGAATTTCGCCATGCTCCCAAAGCCCCGCCTTTTTTCAAAACCTTCCAGTACTGGAGACCAAGTGACCTCAACTTGCCTGCTGCTATTTACCAGAGATTCCTGGTGATTGGGTAAAAGGAGTCCAATAAGGAGCTGTGAAAAAAAGAATGGCGTGGCGAAAGGTCAAAGTTTGAGGCTTAGCCACGCCCACACCTTTATACTTATTTAAAATCCGACGGTTGAATTTTTTCCTCTATGTCTTAAGACTATATAGCAGAAGTTTGAAAGTGATTGGTGAAAAGGGCGACGGAGTATCACTCTCCAAACAACGTGTGTGAAAACCACTAAATCGCGCACTTGGACCAAAATGGCCGACTTCCTGTGCGACTTTGCACTTGGCTCCAAGAGACTTTTTTGTAGGTCCTGAGACACCACATTAGTGTACCAAATTTCGTAATCCTCAGTCAAAGCGTGGCTTGGGGCTGACAGTTTTAATGGTCCTAGGGGGCGCTATTTCAGAAAATAGGCCACGCCCACCAGATGTTCACACCAGATCTTTTGGGGGGCCGGACTAGGATCACTCACAAGAAGTTTCGTGACGATATCTTTGGAAATGACGAAATGGGAGGCAAAAGTAAGGCCACGGCGGTACGCCTGAATTCGCCGCGCCGCCGCAGCCCCGCCCTCTGCCGAAAACTCCCATAAAGTGACGCCAAGCAACCCCCACTTGTCTTGAGTTACCAGCTACAAATTTGTGGTGATTAAGTGAAATGGGGCAATTTGGGACCTTTCACAGTAAAACTTGATCTTTTTGGTCCTGAGGGGGCGGGGCTTGTGTGATGTCATCATCCGACCATTCAATTTACTTTGTGGGTGGATGACGAATGACCACAGAAAGTTTGGTAACTCTATTCCATTCAGTTATGAAGTTATAGCAATTTAAATATTTTTGGCGAGTAGTCAAACTTCGAGGCCTGGCCCCGCCCCTTCAACATATACGAAAACTCAGAATTCTCATCTCACTTTGTTCGCCCATCTCTTCTGAGCAATTTTACACAATTTTTGAGACGATCGTGCGAAAAATGATCGAGCAATCCAATCAGAAACGGACCCTAAAAACGGCAAAAACGGCAAAAAATCGCCATTTCAACCCAAAATGGCCGACTTCCTGTTTTATATTGACCATGCTTGCAAGAGACTTTTCTGTGCGGACTGTTGAGTACTATAAGTGTACCAAATTTCAAAACTGTACGATAAACTAAGCTTTATGGAGAGGGTTTTTTTTTCATTTTGTAGGGGGCGCTGTTCAGCCATTTTCTTTGCGATTTTTTTGGGACCTTTAAAATATCAAATTTTTCACCAGGCCTGACAAGTGTGCAAAATATTGTGAGTTTTGGGGTATGTTAAGGTCCCCAAAAAGCCGTTCAAAGCGGGCTAAGAATAACAAAAAAGAAAGAATAATAATCAGAGCAAAAACAAGAGGCCTTCGCAGCGCTTTCGCTGCTCGGGCCTAATTAAAGCTGCAAGCAGCGTCGTTCGGCCCTCGCAGCTCCGCGCCGCTCCGGCCTGGCCGGCAGCCCGGGGCACCAGGGCACGTCCGCAGAACACAAACGTCGACCACCCCAACACCAGAAACTGCTAACGGCCACCTTGTCCGCAACTCACCCTGACTCAGCATCCCCTTTGAGCCCACCATTATATTTTATGTCTCACCACTAGGGAATCCTCTATCTGTACCACACTGGTGGTGTGATGACAGTGACCAACTTTAATGCTATTCTGACCATGTTTTTTAAAGTTATCGAAGGATAACGTTATCTAGGTGGCGCTGTGACCAACTACAGAAAAGTCCCATTGAGGTCAGCTTTGGTGACATTATATAACATTCACCAACCGTTTGTGCCTCATTGGCTAAAGGGCATGATTGTTCATTGCCATATTCAGTTTCGGGCAAATCGGAGGCCGTTTGTGGAAGTTACAGTCAAATGTAAGGTCATGGCGTCACGCCAGCATTCACCATGACATCAAAGCCCCTCCCTTTCTGGAAAGCTATCAGATCTGAATGGTCTTTAAAACATCATGAAGACACTGTATGACCTGAGTGTCATTTTCATTAAATTAGAGGGGACAAATATGGGCATTTCACCATAAAACAATAGACTTCCTGTTGTCAGGGGGCGGGGCTTAGGTGATGTCAGCTGTCCACATTGTCTTTGTCTTGAGATGTGGTCAGTGATCACACAGACAAAGTTTGAATTAGATCTGATCATGCACATGGGAGTTATTAAGTCAAGTAATGTCATGGCGAAAGGTCAAAGTTTGAGGCTTAGCCACGCCCACACCTTTATACTTATTTAAAATCCGACGGTTGAATTTTTTCCCCTTTGACTTAAAAGTACATAGCATAAGTTTGAAGGTGATCGGTGTAAAGGGCAACGGGCCATCAATGTCCAAACAACGTGTGCGAAAACCACTAAATCGAGTACTTGGACCAAAATGGCCGACCTCCTGTGCGAAATTGCGCTTGGCTCCAAGAGACTTTTTTGTAGGGCCAGAGACCCTACATGAGTGTACCAATTTTCGTAATCCTCAGTCAAACCTTGTCTTGGGGCTGACAGTTTTAATGGTCCTAGGGGGCGCTATTTCAGAATATAGGCCACGCCCACAAATCTCAGATGCCCATTTCTATTGGGGGTCAGACTAGGATCACTCACCAGACATTTTGTGGCGATGTCACGATAATTGAAGAAATGAGAGGCAAACGTATTGCCATGGCGTGATGGCGAATTTCGCCATGCTCCCAAAGCCCCGCCTTTTTTCAAAACCTGCCAGTACTGTAGACCAAGTGACCTCAACTTGTCAGCTGCTATTTACCAGAGATTCCAGGTGATTGGGTAAAAGGAGTCCAATAGGGAGCTGTGAAAAAAAGAGTGGCGTGGCGAAAGGTCAAAGTTTGAGGCTTAGCCACGCCCACACCTTTATACTTATTTAAAATCCGACGGTTGAATTTTTTCCTCTATGTCTTAAGAGTATATAGCAGAAGCTCGAAGGCGATTGGTGAAAAGGGCGACGGAGCATCACTCTCCAAACAACGTGTGTGAAAACCACTAAATCGAGTACTTGGACCAAAATGGCCGACTTCCTGTGCGACTTTGCACTTGGCTCCAAGAGACTTTTTTGTAGGTCCTGAGACACCACATTAGTGTACCAAATTTCGTAATCCTCAGTCAAAGCATGGCTTGGGGCTGACAGTTTTAATGGTCCTAGGGGGCGCTAATACAGAAAATAGGCCACGCCCACAAACTTAAGCTGACCTTTTCTATTGGGGGTCAGACTAGGATCACTCACAACAATGGTCGAGGTGATATCACGATAAATGAAGAAATGAGAGGCAAACGTATTTCCATGGCGTGATGGCGAATTTCGCCATGCTCCCAAAGCCCCGCCTTTTTTCAAAACCTTCCAGTACTGGAGACCAAGTGACCTCAACTTGCCTGCTGCTATTTACCAGAGATTCCTGGTGATTGGGTAAAAGGAGTCCAATAAGGAGCTGTGAAAAAAAGAGTGGCGTGGCGAAAGGTCAAAGTTTGAGGCTTAGCCACGCCCACACCTTTATACTTATTTAAAATCCGACGGTTGAATTTTTTCCTCTATGTCTTAAGACTATATAGCAGAAGTTTGAAAGTGATTGGTGAAAAGGGCGACGGAGTATCACTCTCCAAACAACGTGTGTGAAAACCACTAAATCGCGCACTTGGACCAAAATGGCCGACTTCCTGTGCGACTTTGCACTTGGCTTCCAGAGACTTTTTTGTAGGTCCTGAGACACCACATTAGTGTACCAAATTTCGTAATCCTCAGTCAAAGCATGGCTTGGGGCTGACAGTTTTAATGGTCCTAGGGGGCGCTATTTCAGAAAATAGGCCACGCCCACCAGATGTTCACATCAGATCTTTTGGGGGGCCGGACTAGGATCACTCACAAGAAGTTTCGTGACGATATCTTTGGAAATGACGAAATGGGAGGCAAACGTAAGGCCAAGGCGGTACGCCTGAATTCGCCGCGCCGCCACAGCCCCGCCCTCTGCCGAAAACTCCCATAAAGTGACGCCAAGCAACCCCCACTTGTCTTGAGTTACCAGCTATAAATTTGTGGTGATTAAGTGAAATGGGGCAATTTGGGACCTTTCACAGTAAAACTTGATCTTTTTGGTCCTGAGGGGGCGGGGCTTGTGTGATGTCATCATCCGACCATTCAATTTACTTTGTGGGTGGATGACGAATGACCACAGAAAGTTTGGTAACTCTATTCCATTCAGTTATGAAGTTATAGCAATTTAAATATTTTTGGCGAGTAGTCAAACTTCGAGGCCTGGCTCCGCCCCTTCAACATATACGAAAACTCAGAATCCTTATCTCATTTTGTTCGCCCATCCCTTCTGAGCAATTTTACACAATTTTTGAGACGATCGTGCGAAAAATGATCGAGCAATCCAATCAGAAACGGACCCTAAAAACGGCAAAAACAGCAAAAAATCGCCATTTCAACCCAATATGGCCGACTTCCTGTTTGATATTGACCATGGTTGCAAGAGACTTTTCTGTGCGGACTGTTGAGTACTACAAGTGTACCAAATTTCATAACTGTACGATAAACTAAGCTTTATGGAGAGGGTTTTTTTCACTTTCTAGGGGGCGCTGTTCAGTCATTTTCTGTGCGATTTTTTTGGGACCTTTAAAATATCAAATTTTTCACCAGGCCTGACAAGTTTGCCAAATATTGTGAGTTTTGGGGTATGCTAAGGTCCCCAAAAAGCCGTTCAAAGGGGCACGAGAATAACAAAAAATAATAAAGAATTAAAGCTGCAAGCAGCGTCGTTCGGCCCTCGCAGCGAAGCTGCTCGCCCTCCTTCCGCACCCCCTCCGCTCCATCCCCGACGCTCTCCAATCCCAGCTCCGAGCTTGTCCATCCTGGCCGGCAGCCGGGGGCACCAGGGCACGTCTGGCAGAACAGAAAGTCAACCACCCCGACACCAGAAACCGTGAACGGCCTCCTCGTCCACACCTCACCCTGATTCAGCATCCCCTCTGAGCCCAGCATTACACGTCTCACCACTAGGAGATACTCTATCTTTACCACACTGGTGATGTGATGTTCAGTCTCTGGCAAATCGGAGGCTGTTTGTGGAAGTTACAGTCAAACGTAAGGTCACAGCGTCACGCCAGAAATCGCCATGGCATCAACGCTCCTCCCTTTCTGAAAAGCTATCAGATCTGAATAGTCATTACAACATCATGAAGACAGTGCATGACCTTAGTGTCATGTTGACTAAATTAGAGGGGACAAATATGGGCATTTCACCATAAAACAGAAGACTTCCTGTAGTCAGGGGGCGGGGCTTAGGTGATGCCAGCTGTCCACATTGTCACTGTCTTCAGATGTGGTCAGTGATCACACGGACAAAGTATGAAATTGATCTGATCATGCACAAGGGAGTTATTGAGTCAAGTAACGTAATGACGACTGGTGAAAGTTTGAGGCTTAGCCACGCCCACACCTTTATACTTATTTAAAATCCGACGGTTGAATCTTTTCCTCTATGTCTTAAGAGTATATAGCAAGAGTTTGAAGGTGATCGGTGGAAAGGGCGACGAGACATCATTCTCCTAACAACGTGTGCGAAAACCACTAAATCGAGTACTTGGACCAAAATGGCCGACCTCCTGTGCGACATTGCGCTTGGCTCCAAGAGACTTTTTTGTAGGTCCTGAGACACTACATTAGTGTGCCAAATTTCGTGATCCTCAGTCAAAGCACGGCTTGGGGCTGACAGTTTTAATGGTCCTAGGGGGCGCTATTTCAGAAAATAGGCCACGCCCACAAACTTCAGCTGTCCAATTCTATTAGGGGTCAGAGTAGGATCACTCATCAGAAATTGTGTGGCGATGTCACAATGATTGAAGAAATGAGAGACAAACGTATTTCCATGGCGTGATGGCGAATTTCGCCATGCTCCCAAAGCCCCGCCTTTATTCGAAACCTGCCAGTACTATAGACCAAGTGACCTCAACTTGTCTGCTGCTATTTGCCAGTGATTGCTGGTGATTGGTTAAAAGGAGTCCAATAGGGAGCTGTGAAAAAAAGAGTGGTGTGGCGACAGGTCAAAGTTTGAGGCTTAGCCACGCCCACACCTTTATACTTATTTAAAATCCGTAGGTTGAATTTTTTCCCCTTTGTCTTAAGAGTCTATAGCAGAAGTTTGAAGGTGATTGGTGAAAAGGGCAATGGTGTAACACTCTCCAAACAACGTGTGCGAAAACCACTAAATCGACTACTTGGACCAAAATGGCCGACTTCCTGTGCGACTTTGCACTTGGCTCCAAGAGACTTTTTTGTAGGTCCGGAGACACCACATTAGTGTACCAGATTTCGTACTCCTCAGTCAAAGCATGGCTAGGGGCTGACAGTTTTAATGGTCCTAGGGGGCGCCATTTCAGAAAATAGGCCACGCCCACAAACTACAGCTGTCCAAATCTATTTGGGGTCAGACTAGGATCACTCACCAGACATTTTGTGGCGATGGCACGATAATTGAAGAAATGAGAGGCAAACGTATTTCCATGGCGTGATGGCGAATTTCGCCATGCTCCCAAAGCCCCGCCTTTTTTCAAAACCTTCCAGTACTGGAGACCAAGTGACCTCAACTTGTCTGCTGCTATTTACCAGAGATTCCTGGTGATTGGGTAAAAGGAGTCCAATAGGGAGCTGTGAAAAAAAGAGTGGCCTGGCGAAAGGTCAAAGTTTGAGGCTTAGCCACGCCCACACCTTTATACTTATTTAAAATCCGACGGTTGAATTTTTTCCTCTATGTCCTAAGAGTATATAGCAGAAGTTTGAAGGCGATTGGTGAAAAGGACGACAGAGCATCACTCTCCAAACAACGTGTGCGAAAACCACTAAATCACGTACTTGGACCAAAATGGCCGACTTCCTGTGCGACTTTGCACTTGGCTCCAAGAGACTTTTTTGTAGGTCCTGAGACACCACATTAGTGTACCAAATTTCGTAATCCTCAGTCAAAGCCTGGCTTGGGGCTGACAGTTTTAATGGTCCTAGGGGGCACTATTTCAGAAAATAGGCCACGCCCACCGGATGTTCACATCAGGTCTTTTGGGGGGCCGGACTAGGATCACTCACAAGAAGTTTCGTGACGATTTCTTTAGAAATGACGAAATGGGAGGCAAACGTAAGGCCACGGCGGTACGCCTGACTTCGCCGCGCCGCCACAGCCCCGCCTTCTGCCGAAAACTCCCATAAAGTGATGCCAAGCAACCCCCACTTTTCTTGAGTTACCAGCTACAAATGTGTGGCGATTAAGTGAAATGGGGCAATTTGGGACCTCTCACAGTAAAACTTGATCTTCTTGGTCCTGAGGGGGCGGGGCTTGTGTGATGTCATCATCCGACCATTCAATCTACTTTGTGGGTGGATGACAAATGACCACAGAAAGTTTGGTAACTCTATTCAATTCAGTTATGAAGTTATAGCAGTTTAAATTTTTATGGCGAGTAGTCAAACTTCGAGGCCTGGCCCCGCCCCTTCAGTATTTACAAAAAGTCAATTTTATTGTCTCATTTTGTTCGCCCATCCCTTCTGAGCAATTGTACACCATTTTTGAGACGATCGTGCGAAAAATGATCAAGCAATCCAATCAGAAACGGACCCTAAAAACGGCCAAAACGCCAAAAAATCGCCATTTCAACCCAAAATGGCCGACTTCCTGTTTGATATTGACCATGCTTGCAAGAGACTTTTCTGTGCGGACTGTTGAGTACTACAAGTGTACCAAATTTCATAACTGTACAATAAACTAAGCTTTATGGAGAGGGGTTTTTTTCACTTTCTAGGGGGCGCTGTTCAGCCATTTTCTTTGCGATTTTTTTGGGACCTTTAAAATATCAAATTTTTCACCAGGCCTGACAAGTGTGCAAAATATTGTGAGTTTTGGGGTATGTTAAGGTCCCCAAAAAGCCGTTCAAAGCGGACACGGAATAATAAAAAATTAAAGCTGCAAGCAGCGTCGTTCGGCCCTCGCAGCGAAGCTGCTCGCCCTCCTTCTGCACCCCCTCCGCTCCATCCCCGACGCTCTCCAAACCCGGCTCCGCGCTTTTCCATCCTGGCCGGCAGCCGAGGGCACCAGGGCATGCCTGGCGGAACAGAAAGTCAGCCACCCCGACACCGGAAACAGTAAAAGGCCTCCTCGTCCACACCTCACCCTGACTCAGCATCCCTTCTGAGCCCACCATTACATGTCTCACCACTAGGAGATACTCTATCTTTACCACACTGGTGATGTGATGTTCAGTCTCGGGCAAATCGGAGGCTGTTTGTGGAAGTTACAGTCAAACGTAAGGTCACAGCGTCACGCCAGAAATCGCCATGGCATCAAAGCCCCTCACTTTCTAAAAAGCTATCAGATCTGAATGGTCATTACAACATCATGAAGACAGTGCATGACCTTAGTGTCATCTTGACTAAATTAGAGGGGACAAATATGGGCAGTTCACCATAAAACAATAGACTTCCTGTAGTCAGGGGGCGGGGCTTAGGTGATGTCAGCTGTCCACATTGTCACTGTCTTCAGATGTGGTCAGTGATCACATAGACAAAGTATGAAATTGATCTGATCATGCACATGGGAGTTGTTAAGTCAAATAAGGTAATGGCGACTGGTCAAAGTTTGAGGCTTAGCCACGCCCACACCTTTATACTTATTTAAAATCCGACGGTTGAATTTTTTCCTCTATGTCCTAAGAGTATATAGCAGAAGTTTGAAGGTGATCGGTGGAAAGGGCGAGGAGATATCATTCTCCTAATAACGTGTGCGAAAAACACTAAATTGAGTACTTGGACCAAAATGGCCGACCTCCTGTAGGACATTGCTCTTGGCTCCAAGAGACTTTTTTGTAGGTCCTGATACACTACATTAGTGTGCCAAATTTTGTGATCCTCAGTCAAAGCATGGCTTGGGGCTGACTGTTTTAATGGTCCTAGGGGGCGGTGTTTCAGAAAATAGGTCACGCCCACAAACTTCAGCTGTCCAATTCTATTAGGGGTCAGAGTAGGATCACTCTTCAGAACTTGTGTGGCGATGTCACAATGACTGAAGAAATGAGAGACAAACGTATTTCCATGGCGTGATGGCAAATTTCGCCATGCTCCCAAAGCCCCGCCTTTATTCGAAACCTGCCAGTACTATAAACCAAGTGACCTCAACTTGTCTGCTGCTATTTGCCAGTGTTTGCTGGTGATTGGTTAAAAGGAGTCCAATAGGGAGCTGTGAAAATAAGAGTGGCGTGGCGACAGGTCAAAGTTTGAGGCTTAGCCACGCCCACATCTTTATACTTATTTAAAATCCGACGGTTGAATTTTTTCATCTATGTCTTAAGAGTGTATAGCAGATGTTTGAAGGTGATTGTTGAAAAGGGTGATGGGGAATCCTTATCCAAACAATGTGTGCGAAAACCACTAAATCGAGTACTTGGACCAAAATGGCCGACTTCCTGTGCGACTTTGCTCTTGGCTCCAAGAGACTTTTTTGTAGGGCCTGAGACACCACATTAGTGTACCAATTTTCGTACTCCTCAGTCAAAGCATGGCTTGTGGCTGGCAGTTTTATTGTTCCTAGGGGGCGCTATTTCAGAAAATAGGCCACGCCCACAAATTACAGCTGTCCAGTTCTATTGGGGGTCAGACTAGGATCACTCACCAGACATTTTGTGGCAATGGCACGATAATTGAAGAAATGAGAGGCAAACTTATTGCCATGGCGTGATGGCGAATTTCGCCATGCTCCCAAAGCCTCGCCTTTATTCGAAACCTGCCAGGACTAAAGACCAAGTGTCCTCAACTTGTCTGCTGCTATTTGCCAGTGATTGCTGGCGATTGGTTAAAAGGAGTCCAATAGGGAGCTGTGAAAAACAGAGTGGCGTGGCGACAGGTCAAAGTTTGAGGCTTAGCCACGCCCACACCTTTATACTTATTTAAAATCCGACGGTTGAATTTTTTCCTTTATGTCTTAAGAGTGTATAGCAGAAGTTTGAAGGCGATTGGTGAAAAGGGCGATGGAGCATCACTCTCCAAACAACGTGTGCGAAAACCACTAAATCGAGTACTTGGACCAAAATGGCCGACTTCCTGTGCGACTTTGCACTTGGCTCCAAGAGACTTTTTTGTAGGTCCTGAGACACCACATTAGGAAACCAAATTTCGTACTCCTCAGTCAAAGCATGACTTGGGGCTGACAGTTTTAATGGTCCTAGGGGGCGCTATTTCAGAAAATAGGCCACGCCCACTGGATGTTCACATCACATTTTGTGGGGGGCCGAACTAGGATCACTCCCAAGAGGTTTTGTGGCGATACCTCTAGAAATGACGAAATGGGAGGCAAACGTAAGGCCACATCGGTACGCCTGACTTCGCCGCGCCGCCACAGCCCCGCCTTCTGCAGAAAACTCCCATAAAGTGACGCCAAGCAACCCCAACTTGTCTTCAGTTACCTGCTACAAATTTGGGGTGATTAGTTGAAAGGGCGAATTTTGGAAAATTTCCCAGTAAAACTTGACCTTTTAAGGCCTGAGGGGGCGGTGCTTATGTGACATCATCAATCGACCATTCATTTGTCTTTGGGGGGCGATGCCGATTGTCCATAGATAATTACTTTAACTGTAATTATTTCATTTATGAAATTAAAGCAATTTGAATTTTTTTGGCGAGTGCTTGAACTTTGAGGCTTGGCCCCGCCCCTTCAGTATTTACGAAAAGTCAATTTTATTTGCTCATTTGATTCATCCATCGCTTCTGTTCGATCGCACACTATTTTTGAGACAATCGTGCGAAAAATGACCAAACTGTTCAACCAAATGTAGACCCTAGAAATGGCCAAAACGGGGTCAAAATGGCCACTTTAGTCCAAAATGGCCGACTTCCTGTTTGATATTGACCATGGTTGCAAGAGACTTTTCTGTGTGGACTGTTGAGTTCTACAAGTGTACCAAATTTCATCGTTCTACTATGAAAAAAGGTCAAAGCAGAGGGGTATTTTTAATTTTCTAGGGGGCGCTGTCGAAACATTTTTGTACCAACGTTCACGTTGCCAGTGAAATACGTAAATTTCACGCACTTTCTATATTGGGCCAGAATTTGGTGAGTTTTTGGATATGCTAAGACCCCCTAAAGGCCACCCAAAGACGCGGAAGAAAAAGAAAAAAAAAAAAAAAAAAGAAAAAAAAAAAAAGAATAAACGGAGCAGATACAATAGGCCTTCGCAGCTTCACTGCTCGGGCCTAATAATAAACAGAGCAAAAACAAGAGGCCTTCGCAGCGCTTTCGCTGCTCGGGCCTAATTAAAGCTGCAAGCAGCGTCGTTCGGCCCTCGCAGCTCCGCGCCGCTCCGGCCTGGCCGGCAGCCCGGGGCACCAGGGCACGTCCGCAGAACACAAACGTCGACCACCCCAACACCAGAAACTGCTAACGGCCACCTTGTCCGCAACTCACCCTGACTCAGCATCCCCTTTGAGCCCACCATTATATTTTATGTCTCACCACTAGGGAATCCTCTATCTTTACCACACTGGTGGTGTGATGACAGTGACCAACTTTAATGCTATTCTGACCATGTTTTTTAAAGTTATCGAAGGATAACGTTATCTAGGTGGCGCTGTGACCAACTACAGAAAAGTCCCATTGAGGTCAGCTTTGGTGACATTATATAACATTCACCAACCGTTTGTGCCTCATTGGCTAAAGGGCATGATTGTTCATTGCCATATTCAGTTTCGGGCAAATCGGAGGCCGTTTGTGGAAGTTACAGTCAAATGTAAGGTCATGGCGTCACGCCAGCATTCACCATGGCATCAAAGCCCCTCCCTTTCTGGAAAGCTATCAGATCTGAATGGTCTTTAAAACATCATGAAGACACTGTATGACCTGAGTGTCATTTTCATTAAATTAGAGGGGACAAATATGGGCATTTCACCATAAAACAATAGACTTCCTGTTGTCAGGGGGCGGGGCTTAGGTGATGTCAGCTGTCCACATTGTCGTTGTCTTGAGATGTGGTCAGTGATCACACAGACAAAGTTTGAATTAGATCTGATCATGCACATGGGAGTTATTAAGTCAAGTAATGTCATGGCGAAAGGTCAAAGTTTGAGGCTTAGCCACGCCCACACCTTTATACTTATTTAAAATCCGACGGTTGAATTTTTTCCCCTTTGACTTAAAAGTACATAGCATAAGTTTGAAGGTGATCGGTGTAAAGGGCAACGGGCCATCAATGTCCAAACAACGTGTGCGAAAACCACTAAATCGAGTACTTGGACCAAAATGGCCGACCTCCTGTGCGAAATTGCGCTTGGCTCCAAGAGACTTTTTTGTAGGGCCAGAGACCCTACATGAGTGTACCAATTTTCGTAATCCTCAGTCAAACCTTGTCTTGGGGCTGACAGTTTTAATGGTCCTAGGGGGCGCTATTTCAGAATATAGGCCACGCCCACAAATCTCATATGCCCATTTCTATTGGGGGTCAGACTAGGATCACTCACCAGACATTTTGTGGCGATGTCACGATAATTGAAGAAATGAGAGGCAAACGTATTGCCATGGCGTGATGGCGAATTTCGCCATGCTCCCAAAGCCCCGCCTTTTTTCAAAACCTGCCAGTACTGTAGACCAAGTGACCTCAACTTGTCAGCTGCTATTTACCAGAGATTCCAGGTGATTGGGTAAAAGGAGTCCAATAGGGAGCTGTGAAAAAAAGAGTGGCGTGGCGAAAGGTCAAAGTTTGAGGCTTAGCCACGCCCACACCTTTATACTTATTTAAAATCCGACGGTTGAATTTTTTCCTCTATGTCTTAAGAGTATATAGCAGAAGCTCGAAGGCGATTGGTGAAAAGGGCGACGGAGCATCACTCTCCAAACAACGTGTGTGAAAACCACTAAATCGCGCACTTGGACCAAAATGACAGACTTCCTGTGCGACTTTGCACTTGGCTCCAAGAGACTTTTTTGTAGGTCCTGAGACACCACATTAGTGTACCAAATTTTGTAATCCTCAGTCAAAGCATGGCTTGGGGCTGACAGTTTTAATGGTCCTAGGGGGCGCTAATACAGAAAATAGGCCACGCCCACAAACTTAAGCTGACCTTCTCTATTGGGGGTCAGACTAGGATCACTCACAACAATGGTCGAGGTGATATCACGATAAATGAAGAAATGAGAGGCAAACGTATTTCCATGGCGTGATGGCGAATTTCGCCATGCTCCCAAAGCCCCGCCTTTTTTCAAAACCTTCCAGTACTGGAGACCAAGTGACCTCAACTTGCCTGCTGCTATTTACCAGAGATTCCTGGTGATTGGGTAAAAGGAGTCCAATAGGGAGCTGTGAAAAAAAGAGTGGCGTGGCGAAAGGTCAAAGTTTGAGGCTTAGCCACGCCCACACCTTTATACTTATTTAAAATCCGACGGTTGAATTTTTTCCTCTATGTCTTAAGACTATATAGCAGAAGTTTGAAAGTGATTGGTGAAAAGGGCGACGGAGTATCACTCTCCAAACAACGTGTGTGAAAACCACTAAATCGCGCACTTGGACCAAAATGGCCGACTTCCTGTGCGACTTTGCACTTGGCTCCAAGAGACTTTTTTGTAGGTCCTGAGACACCACATTAGTGTACCAAATTTCGTAATCCTCAGTCAAAGCATGGCTTGGGGCTGACAGTTTTAATGGTCCTAGGGGGCGCTATTTCAGAAAATAGGCCACGCCCACCAGATCTTCACATCAGATCTTTTGGGGGGCCGGACTAGGATCACTCACAAGAAGTTTCGTGACGATATCTTTGGAAATGACGAAATGGGAGGCAAACGTAAGGCCACGGCGGTACGCCTGAATTCGCCGCGCCGCCACAGCCCCGCCCTCTGCCGAAAACTCCCATAAAGTGACGCCAAGCAACCCCCACTTGTCTTGAGTTACCAGCTACAAATTTGTGGTGATTAAGTGAAATGGGGCAATTTGGGACCTTTCACAGTAAAACTTGATCTTTTTGGTCCTGAGGGGGCGGGGCTTGTGTGATGTCATCATCCGACCATTCAATTTACTTTGTGGGTGGATGACGAATGACCACAGAAAGTTTGGTAACTCTATTCCATTCATTTATGAAGTTATAGCAATTTAATTTTTTTTGGAGAGTAGTCAAACTTCGAGGCCTGGCCCCGCCCATTCAGCATTTACGAAAAGTCAATTTTATTGTCTCATTTTGTTCGCCCATCTCTTCTGAGCAATTGTATACAATTTTTAAGAGGATTGTGCAAAAAATGATCGAGCAATCCAATCAGAAACGGACCCTAAAAACGGCAAAAACTGCAAAAAATCGCCATTTCAACCCAAAATGGCCGACTTCCTGTTTGATATTGACCATGCTTGCAAGAGACTTTTCTGTGCGGACTGTTGAGTACTATAAGTGTACCAAATTTCAAAACTGTACGGTAAACTAAGCTTTATGGAGAGGGTTTTTTTTTTCATTTTGTAGGGGGCGCTGTTCAGCCATTTTCTTTGCGATTTTTTTGGGACCTTTAAAATATCAAATTTTTCACCAGGCTTGACAAGTGTGCAAAATATTGTGAGTTTTGGGGTATGTTAAGGTCCCCAAAAAGCCATTCAAAGCGGCACCGGAATAATAAATAAAGAAAAATAATAATAAACAGAGCAAAAACAAGAGGCCTTCGCAGCGCTTTCGCTGCTCGGGCCTAAAAATAATAAACAGAGCAAAAACAAGAGGCCTTCGCAGCGCTTTCGCTGCTCGGGCCTAATTAAAGCTGCAAGCAGCGTCGTTCGGCCCTCGCAGTGAAGCTGCTCGCCCTCTGTCCGCACCCCCTCCGCTCCATCCCCGACGCTCTCCAAACCCAGCTCCGCGCCGCTCCGTTCTGGCCGGCAGCCGGGGGCACCAGGGCACGTCTGGCGGAACAGAAACATCAACCACCCCGACACCAGAAACCGTGAACGGCCTCCTCGTCCACACCTCACCCTGACTCAGCATCCCCTTTGAGGCCAGCATTACACGTCTCACCACTAGGAGATACTTTATCTTTACCAAACTGGTGATGTGATGTTCAGTCTCGGGCAAATCGGAAGCTGTTTGTGGAAGTTACAGTCAAACGTAAGGTCACAGCGTCACGCCAGAATTTGCCATGGCATCAAAGTCCCTACCTTTCTGAAAAGCTAGCAGATCTGAATGGTCATTACAACATCATGAAGACAGTGCATGACCTTAGTGTCATGTTGACTAAATTAGAGGGGACAAATATGGGCAGTTCACCATAAAATAGTAGACTTCCTGTAGTCAGGGGGCGGGGCTTAGGTGATGTCAGCTGTCCACATTGTCACTGTCTTCAGATGTAGTCAGTGATCACACAGACAAAGTTTGAATTTGATCTGATCATGCACATGGAAGTGATTAAGTCAAGTAACGTAATGGCGACTGGTCAAAGTTTGAGGCTTAGCCACGCCCACACCTTTATACTTATTTAAAATCCGACGGTTGAATTTTTTCCTCTACGTCTTAAGAGTATATAGCAGGAGTTTGAACGTGATCGGTGGAAAGGACGACGAGACATCATTCTCCTAATAACGTGTGCGAAAACCACTAAATCGAGTACTTGGACCAAAATGGCTGACCTCCTGTGCGACATTGCGCTTGGCTCCAAGAGACTTTTTTGTAGGTCCTGAGACACTACATTAGTGTGCCAAATTTCGTTATCCTCAGTCAAAGCATGGCTTGGGGCTGACAGTTTTAATGGTCCTAGGGGGCGCTATTTCAGAAAATAGGCCACACCCACAAACTTCAGCTGTCCATTTCTATTAGGGGTCAAATTAGGATCACTCATCAGAAATTGTGTGGCGATGTCACAATGATTGAAGAAATGAGAGACAAACGTATTTCCATGGCGTGATGGCAAATTTCGCCATGCTCCCAAAGCCCAGCCTTTATTCAAAACCTGCCAGTACTATAGACCAAGTGACCTCAACTTGTCTGCTGCTATTTGCCAGTGATTGCTGGTGATTGGTTAAAAGGAGTCCAATAGGGAGCTGTGAAAAAAAGAGTGGCGTGGCGACAGGTCAAAGTTTGAGGCTTAGCCACGCCCACATCTTTATACTTATTTAAAATCCGACGGTTGAATTTTTTCATCTATGTCTTAAGAGTGTATAGCAGATGTTTAAAGGTGATGGTTGAAAAGGGTGATGGAGAATCCTTATCCAAACAATGTGTGCGAAAACCACTAAATCGAGTACTTGGACCAAAATGGCCGACTTCCTGTGCGACTTTGCTCTTGGCTACAAGAGACTTTTTTGTAGGGCCTGAGACAACACATTAGTGTACCAATTTTCGTACTCCTCAGTCAAAGCATGGCTTGTGGCTGGCAGTTTTATTGGCCCTAGGGGGCGCTATTTCAGAAAATAGGCCACGCCGACAAATTACAGCTGTCCAGTTCTATTGGGGGTCAGACTAGGATCACTCACCAGACATTTTGTGGCAATGGCACGATAATTGAAGAAATGAGAGGCAAACGTATTTCCATGGCTTGATGGTGAAATTCGCCATGCTCCCAAAGCCCCGCCTTTATTCGAAACCTGCCAGTGCTATAGACCAAGTGACCTCAACTTGTCTGCTGCTATTTGCCAGTGATTGCTGGTGATTGGTTAAAAGGAGTCCAATAGGGAGCTGTGAAAAAAAGAGTGGCGTGGCGACAGATCAAAGTTTGAGGCTTAGCCACGCCCACACCTTTATACTTATTTAAAATCCGACAGTTGAATTTTTTCATCTATGTCTTAAGAGTGTATAAAAGATGTTTGAAGGTGATTGGTGAAAAGGGTGTTGGTGCAACACTCTCCAAACAACGTGTGCGAAAACCACTAAATCGAGTACTTGGACCAAAATGGCCGACTTCCTGTGCGACTTTGCACTTGGCTCCAAGAGACTTTTTTGTAGGTCCTGAGACACCACATTAGTGTACCAAATTTCGTACTCCTCAGTCAAAGCATGGCTTGGGGCTGACAGTTTGAATGGTCCTAGGGGGCGCTATTTCAGAAAATAGGCCACGCCCACCAGATGTTGACATCTGATTCTTTTGGGGGCCGGACTAGGATCACTCCCAAGAGGTGTTGTGGCGATATCTCTAGAAATGACGAAATGGGAGGCAAACGTATGTCCACGTCGGTACGCCTGACTTCGCCGCACCGCCACAGCCCCGCCTTCTGCAGAAAATTCTCATAAAGTGACGCCAAGCAACCCCAACTTGTCTTCAGTTACCTGCTACAAATCTGAGATGATTATTTGAAAGGGCGAATTTTGGAAAATTTCCCAGTAAAACTTGACCTTTTAAGTCCTGAGGGGGCGGGGCTTATGTGACATCACCAATCGACCATTCATTTGTCTTCGGGGGGCGATGATGATTGTCCTTAGAAATTGTTTTAACTGTAATTCTTTCATTTGTGAAATTATAGCAATTTGAATTTTTTTGGCGAGTGCTCGAACTTTGAGGCCTGGCCCCGCCCCTTCAGTATTTGCGAAAAGTCAATTTTATTGTCTCATTCGAATCGTCCATCACTTCTGTTCGATCTCGCACTATTTTTGAGACGATGGTGCGAAAAATGACCAAACTGTTCAACCAAATATAGACCCTAGAAATGGCCAAAACGGCTAAAAATCTTCATTTCAACCCAAAATGGCCGACTTCCTGTTTTATATTGACCATGGTTGCAAGAGGCTTTTCTGTGCGGACTGTTGAGTATTACCAGTACACCAAATTTCATAACTGTACGATAAACTAAGCTTTATGGAGAGGGGTATTTTTCACTTTCTAGGGGGCACTGTCGAGCCACTTTTTTATGAACTTTCACATCGCCAGTGAAATACGTAAATTTCATGCACTTTCTATAATGAGCCAGAATTTGGTGACTTTTTGGATATGCTAAGACCCCCTAAAGGCCACCCAAAGACGCGGAAGAAAAAAAAAATAATTAAAGCTGCAAGCAGCGTCGTTCGGCGCTCGCAGTGAAGCTGCTCGCCCTCTGTCCGCACCCCCTCCGCTCCATCCCCTCCGCTCTCCAAACCCAGCACCGCGCCGCTCCGTCCTGGCCGGCAGCCGGGGGCACCAGGACACGTCTGGCAGAACAGAAACATCAACCACCCCGACACCAGAAACCGTGAACGGCCTCCTCGTCCACACCTCACCCTGACTCAGCATCCCCTCTGAGCCCACCATTACACGTCTCACCAGTAGGAGATACTCTATCTTAACCACACTGGTGATGTGATGTTCAGTCTCGGGCAAATCGGAGGCTGTTTGTGGAAGTTACAGTAAAACGTAAGGTCACAGCGTCACGCCAGAATTCGCCATGGCATCAAAGCCCCTCCCTTTCTGAAAAGCTATCAGATCTGTATGGTCATTACAACATCATGAAGACAGTGCATGACCTTAGTGTCATGTTGACTAAATTAGAGGGGACAAATATGGGCATTTCACCTTAAAACAGTAGACTTCCTGTAGTCAGGAGGTGGGGCTTAGGTGATGTCAGCTGTCCACTTTGTCACTGTCTTCAGATGTGGTCAGTGATCACACAGACAAAGTTTGAAATTGATCTGATCATGCACATGGGAGTTATTAAGTCAAGTAACGTAATGGCAACTGGTCAAAGTTTGAGGCTTAGCCACGCCCACACCTTTATACTTATTTAAAATCCGACGGTTGAATTTTTTCCTCTATGTCTTAAGAGTATATAGCAGGAGTTTGATGGTGATCGGTGGAAAGGGCGACGAGACATCATTCTCCTAATAACGTGTGCGAAAACCACAAAGTCGAGGACTTGGACCAAAATGGCCGACCTCCTGTGCGACATTGTACTTGGCTCCAAGAGACTTTTTTGTAGGTCCTGAGACACTACATTAGTGTGCCAAATTTCGTGATCCTCAGTCAAAGCATTGCTTGGGGCTGATAGTTTTAATGGTCCTAGGGGGCGCTATTTCAGAAAACTGGCCACGCCCACAAACTTCAGCTGTCCAATTATATTAAGGGGTCAGAGTAAGATCACTCATCAGAAATTGTGTGGTGATGTCACAATGACTGAAGAAATGAGACAAACGTATTTCCATGGCGTGATGGCGAATATCGCCTTCTCCCAAAGCCCCGCCTTTATTCGAAACCTGCCAGTACTATAGACCAAGTGACCTCAACTTGTCTGCTGCTATTTGCCACTGTTTGGTGGTGATTGGTTAAAAGGAGTCCAATAGGGAGCTGTGAAAAAAAGAGTGGCGTGGCGACAGGTCAAAGTTTGAGGCTTAGCCACGCCCACACCTTTATACTTATTTAAAATCCGACGGTTGAATTTTTTCATCTATGTCTTAAGAGTGTATAAAAGATGTTTGAAGGTGATTGGTGAAAAGGGTGTTGGTGCAACACTCTCCAAACAACGTGTGCGAAAACCACTAAATCGAGTACTTGGACCAAAATGGCCGACTTCCTGTGCGACTTTGCACTTGGCTCCAAGAGACTTTTTTGTAGGTCCTGAGACACCACATTAGTGTACCAAATTTCGTACTCCTCAGTCAAAGCATGGCTTGGGGCTGACAGTTTTAATGGTCCTAGGGGGCGCTATTTCAGAAAATAGGCCACGCCCACCAGATGTTGACATCTGATTCTTTTGGGGGCCGGACTAGGATCACTCCCAAGAGGTGTCGTGGCGATATCTCTAGAAATGACGAAATGGGAGGCAAACGTATGTCCACGTCGGTACGCCTGACTTCGCCGCACCGCCACAGCCCCGCCTTCTGCAGAAAACTCTCATAAAGTGACGCCAAGCAACCCCGACTTGTCTTCAGTTACCTGCTACAAATCTGAGATGATTATTTGAAAGGGCGAATTTTGGAAAATTTCCCAGTAAAACTTGACCTTTTAAGTCCTGAGGGGGCGGGGCTTATGTGACATCACCAATCGACCATTCATTTGTCTTCGGGGGGCGATGACGATTGTCCTTAGAACATTTCTTTAACTGTAATTCTTTCATTTGTGAATCTATAGCCATTTGAATTTTTTGGGTGAGTGCTCGAACTTTGAGGCCTGGTCCCGCCCCTTCAGTATTTACGAAAAGTCAATTTTACTGTCTCATTCGAATCGTCCATCGCTTCTGTTCGATCTCTTACTATTTTTGAGATGATGGTGCGAAAAATGACCAAACTGTTCAACCAAATATAGACCCTAGAAATGGCCAAAACGGGGTCAAAATGGCCATTTTAGTCCAAAATGGCCGACTTCCTGTTTGATATTGACCATGGGTGCAAGAGGCTTTTCTGTGCGTATTGTTGAGTTCTATAAGTGTACCAAATTTCATAACTCTACTATGAAAAAAGGTCAAAGCGGAGGGGTATTTTTAATTTTCCAGGGGGCGCTGTTGAAACATTTTTTTACCAACTTTCACGTTGCCAGTGAAATACGTAAATTTCACGCACTTTCTATATTGGGCCAGAATTTGGTGACTTTTTGGATATGCTAAGACCCCCTAAAGGCCATCCAAAGACGCGGAAGAAAAAAAAAGAAAGAAAGAAAAAAAAAAATAATAATAATAATTAAAGCTGCAAGCAGCGTCGTTCGGCCCTCGCAGCTCCGCGCCGCTCCGGCCTGGCCGGCAGCCCGAGGCACCAGGTTACGTCCGTGGAACAAAAATTTTGACCACCCCGACACCAGAAACAGCTAACGGTCACCTCGTCCGCACCTCACCCTGACTGAGCATCCCCTCTGAGCACACCAAGTTTGGTGCAGTTACGACCTCGTCTGTAGGAGTTATTACAGTTTTAATGTTGTGTAGGGGGTGCTGTGGTGTTATTATACGAATTTCACCAACCATTTGTGTCTCATTGGCTAAAGGGCATGATTGTTGATTGCCATGTTCAGTCTCGTGCAGATGGGAGGCTATTTGTGGAAGTTACGATCAAACGTAAGGTCATGGCGTCATGCCAGAAATCGCCATGGCATCAAAGCCCCTCCCTATCTGGAAAGCTATCAGATCTGAATGGTCATTGCAACATCTTGAAGACAGTGCCTGACCTTAGTGTCATGTTGACTAAATTAGAGAGGACAAATATGGGCATTTCACCATAAAACAATAGACTTCCTGTTGTCAGGGGGCGGGGCTTAGGTGATGTCACCTGTCCACAATGACGTTGTCTTGAGATTTGGTCATTGATCACACGGACAAAGTTTGATATAGATCTGATCATGCACATTGGAGTTGTTAAGTCAAGTAATGTAATGGCGAAAGGTCAAAGTTTGAGGCTTAGCCACGCCCATGCCATTAAACTTATTTAAAATCCGACGGTTGAATTTTTTCCCCTTTGTCTTAAGAAAATATAACAGAAGTTTGAAGGTGATCGGTGAAAAGGGCGACGGGGTATCATTGTCCAAACAACGTGTGCGAAAACCACTAAATCGAGAACTTGGACCAAAATGGCCGACTTCCTGTGCGACTTTGCACTTGGCTCCCAGAGACTTTTTTGTAGGTCCTGAGACACCACATTAGTCTACCAAATTTTGCAATCCTCAGTCAAAGCATGGCTTGGGGCTGACAGTTTTAATGGTCATAGGGGGCGCTATTTCAGAAAATAGGCCACGCCCACAAACTTCAGCCATCCATTTCTATTGGGGGTCAGACTAGGATCACTCACAACAAGTTTCGAGGTGATATCACGATAAATGAAGAAATGAGAGGCAAACGTATTTCCATGGCGTGATGGCGAATTTCGCCATGCTCCCAAAGCCCCGCCTTTTCTCAAAACCTTCCAGTACTGGAGACCAAGTGACCTCAACTTGTCTGCTGCTATTTACCAGAGATTACTGGTGATTGGGTAAAATGGGTCCAATAGGGAGCTGTGAAAAAAAGAGTGGCGTGGCGAAAGGTCAAAGTTTGAGGCTTAGCCACGCCCACACCTTTATACTTATTTAAAATCCGACGGTTGAATTTTTTCCTCTATGTCTTAAGAGTATATAGCAGAAGTTTGAAGGCGATTGGTGAAAAGGGCGACGGAGCATCACTCTCCAAACAACGTGTGTGAAAACCACTAAATCGCACACTTGGACCAAAATGGCCGACTTCCTGTGCGACTTTGCCCTTGGCTCCAAGAGACTTTTTTGTAGGTCCTTAGACACCACATTAGTGTACCAAATTTCGTAATCCTCAGTCAAAGCATGGCTTGGGGCTGACAGTTTTAATCGTCCTAGGGGGCGCTATTTCAGAAAATAGGCCACGCCCACCGGATGTTCACATCAGATCTTTTGGGGGGCCGGACTAGGATCACTCACAAGAAGTTTCGTGACGATATCTTTAGAAATGACGAAATGGGAGGCAAACGTAAGGCCGCGGCGGTACGCCTGACTTCGCCGCGCCGCCACAGCCCCGCCCTCTGCCGAAAACTCCCATAAAGTGACGCCAAGCAACCCCCAGTTGTCTTGAGTTACCAGCTACAAATTCGTGGTGATTAAGTGAAATGGGGCAATTTGGGACCTTTCACAGTAAAACTTGATCTTTTTGGTGCTGAGGGGGCGGGGCTTGTGTTATGTCATCATCCGACCATTCAATTTACTTTGTGGGTGGATGACGAATGACATAAGAAAGTTTGGTAACTCTATTCCATTCAGTTATGAAGTTATAGCAATTTAAATTTTTTTGGCGAGTAGTCAAATTTTGAGGCCTGGCCCCGCCCCTTCAACATATACGAAAACTCAGAATCCTCATCTCATTTTGTTCGCCCATCCCTCCTGAGCAATTTGACACAATTTTTGAGATGATGGTGCGAAAATTTATCGAGCAATCCAATCAGAAACGGACCCTAAAAACGGCAAAAACGGCTAAAAATCGCCATTTAAACCCAAAATGGCCGACTTCCTGTTTGATATTGACCATACTTGCAAGAGACTTTTCTGTGCGGACTGGTGAGTACTACAAGTGTACCGAATTTCATAATTGTACGATAAACTAAGCTTTATGGAGAGGGTTTTTTTTCACTTTCTAGGGGGCGCTGTTCAGCCATTTTCTTTGCAATTTTTTTGGGACCATTAAAATATCAAATTTTTCACCAGGCCTGACATCTTTGCAAAATATTGTGAGTTTTGGGGTATGATAAGGTCCCCAAAAAGCCATTCAAAGCGGGCTAAGAATAATAAATAAAAATAAACATAGCAAAAACAAGAGGCCTTCGCAGCGCTTTCGCTGCTCGGGCCTAATAAACGGAGCAGATACAATAGGCCTTCGCAGCTTCACTGCTCGGGTCTAATAAACGGAGCAGATACAATAGGCCTTCGCAGCTTCACTGCTCGGGCCTAATTAAAGCTGCAAGCAGCGTCGTTCGGCCCTCGCAGCTCCGCGCCGCTCCGGCCTGGCCGGCAGCCCGGGGCACCAGGGCACGTCCGCAGAACACAAACGTCGACCACCCCAACACCAGAAACTGCTAACGGCCACCTTGTCCGCAACTCACCCTGACTCAGCATCCCCTTTGAGCCCACCATTATATTTTATGTCTCACCACTAGGGAATCCTCTATCTTTACCACACTGGTGGTGTGATGACAGTGACCAACTTTAATGCTATTCTGACCATGTTTTTTAAAGTTATCGAAGGATAACGTTATCTAGGTGGCGCTGTGACCAACTACAGAAAAGTCCCATTGAGGTCAGCTTTGGTGACATTATATAACATTCACCAACCGTTTGTGCCTCATTGGCTAAAGGGCATGATTGTTCATTGCCATATTCAGTTTCGGGCAAATCGGAGGCCGTTTGTGGAAGTTACAGTCAAATGTAAGGTCATGGCGTCACGCCAGCATTCACCATGGCATCAAAGCCCCTCCCTTTCTGGAAAGCTATCAGATCTGAATGGTCTTTAAAACATCATGAAGACACTGTATGACCTGAGTGTCATTTTCATTAAATTAGAGGGGACAAATATGGGCATTTCACCATAAAACAATAGACTTCCTGTTGTCAGGGGGCGGGGCTTAGGTGATGTCAGCTGTCCACATTGTCGTTGTCTTGAGATGTGGTCAGTGATCACACAGACAAAGTTTGAATTAGATCTGATCATGCACATGGGAGTTATTAAGTCAAGTAATGTCATGGCGAAAGGTCAAAGTTTGAGGCTTAGCCACGCCCACACCTTTATACTTATTTAAAATCCGACGGTTGAATTTTTTCCCCTTTGACTTAAAAGTACATAGCATAAGTTTGAAGGTGATCGGTGTAAAGGGCAACGGGCCATCAATGTCCAAACAACGTGTGCGAAAACCACTAAATCGAGTACTTGGACCAAAATGGCCGACCTCCTGTGCGAAATTGCGAATGGCTCCAAGAGACTTTTTTGTAGGGCCAGAGACCCTACATGAGTGTACCAATTTTCGTAATCCTCAGTCAAACCTTGTCTTGGGGCTGACAGTTTTAATGGTCCTAGGGGGCGCTATTTCAGAATATAGGCCACGCCCACAAATCTCAGGTGCCCATTTCTATTGGGGGTCAGACTAGGATCACTCACCAGACATTTTGTGGCGATGTCACGATAATTGAAGAAATGAGAGGCAAACGTATTGCCATGGCGTGATGGCGAATTTCGCCATGCTCCCAAAGCCCCGCCTTTTTTCAAAACCTGCCAGTACTGTAGACCAAGTGACCTCAACTTGTCAGCTGCTATTTACCAGAGATTCCAGGTGATTGGGTAAAAGGAGTCCAATAGAGAGCTGTGAAAAAAAGAGTGGCGTGGCGAAAGGTCAAAGTTTGAGGCTTAGCCACGCCCACACCTTTATACTTATTTAAAATCCGACGGTTGAATTTTTTCCTCTATGTCTTAAGAGCATATAGCAGAAGCTCGAAGGCGATTGGTGAAAAGGGCGACGGAGCATCACTCTCCAAACAACGTGTGTGAAAACCACTAAATCGAGTACTTGGACCAAAATGGCCGACTTCCTGTGCGACTTTGCACTTGGCTCCAAGAGACTTTTTTGTAGGTCCTGAGACACCACATTAGTGTACCAAATTTCGTAATCCTCAGTCAAAGCATGGCTTGGGGCTGACAGTTTTAATGGTCCTAGGGGGCGCTAATACAGAAAATAGGCCACGCCCACAAACTTAAGCTGACCTTTTCTATTGGGGGTCAGACTAGGATCACTCACAACAATGGTCGAGGTGATATCACGACAAATGAAGAAATGAGAGGCAAACGTATTTCCATGGCGTGATGGCGAATTTCGCCATGCTCCCAAAGCCCCGCCTTTTTTCAAAACCTTCCAGTACTGGAGACCAAGTGACCTCAACTTGCCTGCTGCTATTTACCAGAGATTCCTGGTGATTGGGTAAAAGAAGTCCAATAAGGAGCTGTGAAAAAAAGAGTGGCGTGGCGAAAGGTCAAAGTTTGAGGCTTAGCCACGCCCACACCTTTATACTTATTTAAAATCCGACGGTTGAATTTTTTCCTCTATGTCTTAAGACTATATAGCAGAAGTTTGAAAGTGATTGGTGAAAAGGGCGACGGAGTATCACTCTCCAAACAACGTGTGTGAAAACCACTAAATCGCTCACTTGGACCAAAATGGCCGACTTCCTGTGCGACTTTGCACTTGGCTCCAAGAGACTTTTTTGTAGGTCCTGAGACACCACATTAGTGTACCAAATTTCGTAATCCTCAGTCAAAGCATGGCTTGGGGCTGACAGTTTTAATGGTCCTAGGGAGCGCTATTTCAGAAAATAGGCCACGCCCACCAGATGTTCACATCAGATCTTTTGGGGGGCCGGACTAGGATCACTCACAAGAAGTTTCGTGACGATATCTTTGGAAATGACGAAATGGGAGGCAAACGTAAGGCCACGGCGGTACGCCTGAATTCGCCGCGCCGCCACAGCCCCGCCCTCTGCCGAAAACTCCCATAAAGTGACGCCAAGCAACCCCCACTTGTCTTGAGTTACCAGCTACAAATTTGTGGTGATTAAGTGAAATGGGGCAATTTGGGACCTTTCACAGTAAAACTTGATCTTTTTGGTCCTGAGGGGGCGGGGCTTGTGTGATGTCATCATCCGACCATTCAATTTACTTTGTGGGTGGATGACGAATGACCACAGAAAGTTTGGTAACTCTATTCCATTCAGTTATGAAGTTATAGCAATTTAAATATTTTTGGCGAGTAGTCAAACTTCGAGGCCTGGCCCCGCCCCTTCAACATATACGAAAACTCAGAATTCTCATCTCATTTTGTTCGCCCATCCCTTCTTAGCAATTTTACACAATTTTTGAGACGATCGTGCGAAAAATGATCGAGCAATCCAATCAGAAACGGACCCTAAAAACGGCAAAAACGGCAAAAATCGCCATTTCAACCCAAAATGGCCGACTTCCTGTTTGATATTGACCATGCTTGCAAGAGACTTTTCTGTGCGGACTATTGAGTACTACAAGTGTACCAAATTTCATAACTGTACGATAAACTAAGCTTTATGGAGAGGGTTTTTTTTCACTTTCTAGGGGGCGCTGTTCAGTCATTTTCTGTGCGAATTTTTTGGGACCTTTAAAATATAAAATTTTTCACCAGGCCTGACAAGTTTGCAAAATATTGTGAGTTTTGGGGTATGCTAAGGTCCCCAAAAAGCCGTTCAAAGGGGCACGAGAATAACAAAAAATAATAAAGAATTAAAGCTGCAAGCAGCGTCGTTCGGCCCTCGCAGCTCCGCGCCGCTCCGGCCTGGCCGGCAGCCCGGGGCACCAGGGCACGTCTGGCAGAACAGAAACGTCAACCACCCCGACACCAGAAACCGCAAATGGCCTCCTCGTCCGCACCTCACCCTGACTCAGCATCCCCTCTGAGCTCACCATTAAATTGAATTGTAAGGTTACGGCGTTACGCCAGAATTCGCCATGGCATCAAAGCCCCTCCCTATCTGGAAAGCTATCAGATCTGAATGGTCATTACAGCATCATGAAGACCGTGCATGACCTTAGTGTCATGTTGACTAAATTAGAGGGGACAAATATGGGCATTTCAGCATAAAACAATAGACTTCCTGTATTCAGGGGGCGGGGCTTAGGTGATGTCAGCTGTCCACATTGTCATTGTTTAAAGATATGGTCAATGATCACACAGACAAAGTTCGAAAAAGATCTGATCATGCACATGGGAGTTATTAAGTCAAGTAAAGTAATGGCGAAAGGTCAAAGTTTGAGACTTAGCCACGCCCACACCTTTCAACTTTTGAAAAATCAGACGGTTGAATTTTTTCTCCTATGTCTTAAGAGTAAATAGCAGAAGTTTGAAGGCGATTGGTGAAAAGGGCAACGGAGCATCACTCTCCAAACAACGTGTGCCAAAACAACTAAATCGCGTACTTGGACCAAAATGGCCGACTTCCTGTGCGACTTTGCACTTGGCTCCAAGAGACTTTTTTGTAGGTCCGGAGACACCTCATTAGTGTACCAAATTTCGTAATCCTCAGTCAAAGAATGGCTAGGGGCTGACAGTTTTAATGGTCCTAGGGGGCGCTATTTCAGAAAAATGGCCACGCCCACAAATTTTAGCTGTCCATTTCTATTGGGGGTCAGACTAGGATCACTCACAACAAATTTCGAGGTGATATCTCGATAACTTAAGAAATGAGAGGCAAACGTATTTCCATGGCGTGATGGCGATTTTCGCCATGCTCCCAAAGCCCCGCCTTTTTTCAAAACCTGCCAGTACTGGAGACAAAGTAACCTCAACTTGTCTACTGCTGTTTGCCACAGAATCCTGGTGTTTGGGTAAAAGGAGTCCAGTAGGGAGCTGTGAAAAAAAGAGTGGCGTGGCGACAGGTCAAAGTTTGAGGCTTAGCCACGCCCACATCTTTCAACTTTTGAAAAATCCGACGGTTGAATTTTTTCCCCTATGTCTTAAGAGTATATAGCAGAAGTTTGAAGGAGATTGGTGAAAAGGGCGACGGAGCATCACTCTCCAAACAACGTGTGCGAAAACCACTAAATCGCGCACTTGGACCAAAATGGCCGACTTCCTGTGCGACTTTGCGCTTGGCTCCAAGAGACTTTTTTGTAGGTCCTGAGACACCACATTAGTGTACCAAATTTCGTAATCCTCAGTCAAAGCATAGCTTGGGGCTATTAGTTTAAATGGTCCTAGGGGGCGCTATTTAAGAAAATAGGCCACGCCCACTAAATTCAGATATCTATGTCGCTTGGGGGTCAGACTAGGATCACGCACCAGAAGTTTCGTAGCAATATCACGATAACTGAAGAAATGAGAGGCAAACATACTTCCATGGCGTGATGGCGATTTTTGCCATGCTCCTGAAGCCCCGCCTTTTTTTGAAACCTGCCAGTACTGGATACCAAGTGACCTCAAGTTGTCTACTGCTGTTTGCCAGAGATTCCTGCTGATTGGGTAAAAGGAGTCCAGTAGGGAGCTGTGAAAAAATGAGTGGCGTGGCGACAGGTCAAAGTTTGAGGCTTAGCCACGCCCACACCGTTAAACTTTTGAAAAATCCGACGGTTGAATTTTTTCCTCTTTGTCTTAAGAGTATATAGCAGACGTTTCAAGGAGATTGGTGAAAAGGGCGACGGAGCATCACTCTCCAAACAAGGTGTGCGAAAACCAGTAAATCGCGTACTTGGACCAAAATGGCCGACTTCCTGTGCGACTTTGCACTTGGGTCCAAGAGACTTTTTTGTAGGTCCTGAGACACCACATTAGTGTACCAAATTTCGTAATCCTCAGTCAAAGCATGGCTTGGGGCTGACAGTTTTAATGGTCCTAGGGGGCGCTATTTCAGAAAATAGGCCACGCCCACCGGATGTTCACATCAGATCTTTTGGGGGGCCAGACTAGGATCCCTCACAAGAAGTTTCGTGATGATATCTTTAGAAATGACGAAATGGGAGGCAAACGTAAGGCCACGGCGGTACGCCTGACTTCGCCGCGCCGCCACAGCCCCGCCCTCTGCCGAAAACTCACATAATGTGACACCAAGCAACCCCCACTTGTCTTGAGTTACCATCTACAAATTTGTGGTGATTTAGTGAAATGGGGCAATTTGGGACCTTTCACAGTAAAACTTAACCTTTTTGGTCCTGAGGGGGCGGGGCTTGTGTGATGTCATCATGCGACCATTCAATTTACTTTGTGAGGTGATGACGAATGACCACAGAAAGTTTGGTAACTCTATTCCATTCAGTTATGAAGTTATAGCAATTTAAAAATTTTTGGCGAGTAGTCAAACTTCGAGGCCTGGCCCCGCCCCTTCAGTATTTACGAAAAGTCAATTTTATTGTCTCATTTTGTTCGCCCATCTCTTCTGAGCAATTTTACAGAATTTTTGAGATGATCGTGCAAAAAATGATCGAGCAATCCAATCAGAAACGGACCCTAAAAACGGCCAAAACGGCAAAAAATCGCCATTTCAACCCAAAATGGCCGACTTCCTGTTTGATATTGACCATGCTTGCAAGAGACTTTTCTGTGCGGACTATTGAGTACTATAAGTGTACCAAATTTCATAACGGTACGATAAACTAAGCTTTATGGAGAGGGTTTTTTTTCATTTTCTAGGGGGCGCTGTTCAGCCAATTTCTTTGCGATTTTTTTGGGACCTTTAAAATATCAAATTTTTCACCAGGCCTGACAAGTATGCAAAATATTGTGAGTTTTGGGGTATGTTAAGGTCCCCAAAAAGCCATTCAAAGCGGCACCGGAATAATAAATAAAAATAATAATAAACAGAGCAAAAACAAGAGGCCTTCGCAGCGCTTTCGCTGCTCGGGCCTAATTAAAGCTGCAAGCAGCGTCGTTCGGCCCTCGCAGCTCCGCACCGCTCCTGCCTGGCCGGCAGCCCGGGGCACCAGGGCACGTCCGCAGAACACAAACGTCGACCACCCCAACACCAGAAACTGCTAACGGCCACCTTGTCCGCAACTCACCCTGACTCAGCATCCCCTTTGAGCCCACCATTATATTTTATGTCTCACCACTAGGGAATCCTCTATCTTTACCACACTGGTGGTGTGATGACAGTGACCAACTTTAATGCTATTTTGACCATGTTTTTTAAAGTTATCGAAGGATAACGTTATCTAGGTGGCGCTGTGACCAACTACAGAAAAGTCCCATTGAGGTCAGCTTTGGTGACATTATATAACATTCACCAACCGTTTGTGCCTCATTGGCTAAAGGGCATGATTGTTCATTGCCATATTCAGTTTCGGGCAAATCGGAGGCCGTTTGTGGAAGTTACAGTCAAATGTAAGGTCATGGTGTCACGCCAGCATTCACCATGGCATCAAAGCCCCTCCCTTTCTGGAAAGCTATCAGATCTGAATGGTCTTTAAAACATCATGAAGACACTGTATGACCTGAGTGTCATTTTCACTAAATTAGAGGGGACAAATATGGGCATTTCACCATAAAACAATAGACTTCCTGTTGTCAGGGGGCGGGGCTTAGGTGATGTCAGCTGTCCACATTGTCGTTGTCTTGAGATGTGGTCAGTGATCACACAGACAAAGTTTGAATTAGATCTGATCATGCACATGGGAGTTATTAAGTCAAGTAATGTCATGGCGAAAGGTCAAAGTTTGAGGCTTAGCCACGCCCACACCTTGATACTTATTTAAAATCCGACGGTTGAATTTTTTCCCCTTTGTCTTCAGAGTACATAGCATAAGTTTGAAGGTGATCGGTGTAAAGGGCAACGGGCCATCAATGTCCAAACAACGTGTGCGAAAACCACTAAATCGAGTACTTGGACCAAAATGGCCGACCTCCTGTGCGAAATTGCGCTTGGCTCCAAGATACTTTTCTGTAGGTCCAGAGACCCTACATGAGTGTACCAATTTTCGTAATCCTCAGTCAAACCTTGTCTTGGGGCTGACAGTTTTAATGGTCCTAGGGGGCGCTATTTCAGAATATAGGCCACGCCCACAAATCTCAGATGCCCATTTCTATTGGGGGTCAGACTAGGATCACTCACCAGACATTTTGTGGCGATGTCACGATAATTGAAGAAATGAGAGGCAAACGTATTGCCATGGCGTGATGGAGAATTTCGCCATGCTCCCAAAGCCCCACCTTTTTTCAAAACCTGCCAGTACTGTAGACCAAGTGACCTCAACTTGTCAGCTGCTATTTACCAGAGATTCCAGGTGATTGGGTAAAAGGAGTCCAATAGGGAGCTGTGAAAAAAAGAGTGGCGTGGCGAAAGGTCAAAGTTTGAGGCTTAGCCACGCCCACACCTTTATACTTATTTAAAATCCGACGGTTGAATTTTTTCCTCTATGTCTTAAGAGTATATAGCAGAAGCTCGAAGGCGATTGGTGAAAAGGGCGACGGAGCATCACTCTCCAAACAACGTGTGTGAAAACCACTAAATCGCGCACTTGGACCAAAATGGCCGACTTCCTGTGCGACTTTGCACTTGGCTCCAAGAGACTTTTTTGTAGGTCCTGAGACACCACATTAGTGTACCAAATTTTGTAATCCTCAGTCAAAGCATGGCTTGGGGCTGACAGTTTTAATGGTCCTAGGGGGCGCTAATACAGAAAATAGGCCAGGCCCACAAACTTAAGCTGACCTTTTCTATTGGGGGTCAGACTAGGATCACTCACAACAATGGTCGAGGTGATATCACGATAAATGAAGAAATGAGAGGCAAACGTATTTCCATGGCGTGATGGCGAATTTCGCCATGCTCCCAAAGCCCCGCCTTTTTTCAAAACCTTCCAGTACTGGAGACCAAGTGACCTCAACTTGCCTGCTGCTATTTACCAGAGATTCCTGGTGATTGGGTAAAAGGAGTCCAATAGGGAGCTGTGAAAAAAAGAGTGGCGTGGCGAAAGGTCAAAGTTTGAGGCTTAGCCACGCCCACACCTTTATACTTATTTAAAATCCGACGGTTGAATTTTTTCCTCTATGTCTTAAGACTATATAGCAGAAGTTTGAAAGTGATTGGTGAAAAGGGCGACGGAGTATCACTCTCCAAACAACGTGTGTGAAAACCACTAAATCGCGCACTTGGACCAAAATGGCCGACTTCCTGTGCGACTTTGCACTTGGCTCCAAGAGACTTTTTTGTAGGTCCTGAGACACCACATTAGTGTACCAAATTTCGTAATCCTCAGTCAAAGCATGGCTTGGGGCTGACAGTTTTAATGGTCCTAGGGGGCGCTATTTCAGAAAATAGGCCACGCCCACCAGATGTTCACATCAGATCTTTTGGGGGGCTGGACTAGGATCACTCACAAGAAGTTTCGTGACGATATCTTTGAAAATGACGAAATGGGAGGCAAACGTAAGGCCACGGCGGTACGCCTGAATTCGCCGCGCCGCCACAGCCCCGCCCTCTGCCGAAAACTCCCATAAAGTGACGCCAAGCAACCCCCACTTGTCTTGAGTTACCAGCTACAAATTTGTGGTGATTAAGTGAAATGGGGCAATTTGGGACCTTTCACAGTAAAACTTGATCTTTTTGGTCCTGAGGGGGCGGGGCTTGTGTGATGTCATCATCCGACCATTCAATTTACTTTGTGAGTGGATGACGAATGACCACAGAAAGTTTGGTAACTCTATTCCATTCATTTATGAAGTTATAGCAATTTAAATTTTTTTGGCGAGTAGTCAAACTTCGAGGCCTGGCCCCGCCCATTCAGCATTTACGAAAAGTCAATTTTATTGTCTCATTTTGTTCGCCCATCTCTTCTGAGCAATTTTATACCATTTTTAAGAGGATTGTGCAAAAAATGATCGAGCAATCCAATCAGAAACGGACCCTAAAAACGGCAAAAACGGCAAAAAATCGCCATTTCAACCCAAAATAACCGACTTCCTGTTTGATATTGACCATGCTTGCAAGAGACTTTTCTGTGCGGACTGTTGAGTACTATAAGTGTACCAAATTTCCAAACTGTACGGTAAACTAAGCTTTATGGAGAGGGTTTTTTTTTCATTTTGTAGGGGGCGCTGTTCAGCCATTTTCTTTGCGATTTTTTTGGGACCTTTAAAATATTAAATTTTTCACCAGGCTTGACAAGTGTGCAAAATATTGTGAGTTTTGGGGTATGTTAAGGTCCCCAAAAAGCCATTCAAAGCGGCACCGGAATAATAAATAAAGAAAAATAATAATAAACAGAGCAAAAACAAGAGGCCTTCGCAGCGCTTTCGCTGCTCGGGCCTAATTAAAGCTGCAAGCAGCGTCGTTCGGCCCTCGCAGCTCCGCGCCGCTCCGGCCTGGCCGGCAGCCCAGGGCACCAGGGCATGTCCGCGGACCAGAGACGTTGACCACCCCGACACCAGAAACCGCTAACGATCACCTCGTCCTCACCTCACCCTGACTCAGCATCCCCTCTGAGCCCACCAAGTTTGGTGCATTTACGACCTCGTCTGTAGGAGTTAGTACAGTTTTAATGGTGTGTAGGGGGCGCTGTGGTGACAATATACAAATCTCACCAACCATTTGTGTCTCATTCGATAAAGGGCATGATTGTTGATTGCCATGTTCAGTCTCGTGCAGATGGGAGGCTGTTTGTGGAAGTTACGATCAAACGTAAGGTCACGGCGTCATGCCAGAATTCGCCATGGCATCAAAGCCCCTCCCTATCTGGAAAGCTATCAGATCTGAATGGTCATTACAACATCATGAAGACAGTGCATGACCTTAGTGTCATGTTGACTAAATTAGAGGGGACAAATATGGGCATTTCACCATTAAACAATAGACTTCCTGTATTCAGGGGGCGGGGCTTAGGTGATGTCACCTGTCCACAATGACGTTGTCTTGAGATGTGGTCAGTGATCACACAGACAAAGGTTGATATAGATCTGATCATGCACATTGGAGTTGTTAAGTCAAGTAATGTAATGGCGAAAGGTCAAAGTTTGAGGCTTAGCCACGCCCACACCTTGATACTTATTTAAAATCGACGGTTGAATTTTTTCCCCTTTGTCTTAAGAGCACATAGCAGATGTTTGAAGGTGATCGGTGAAAAGAGCGACGGGGCATCAAGGTCCAAACAACATGTGCGAAAACCACTAAATCAAGTACTTGGACCAAAATGGCCGACCTCCTGTGCGACTTTGCGCTTGGCTCCAGGAGACTTTTTTGTAGGTCCTGAGACACTACATTAGTGTACCAAATTTCGTGATCCTCAGTCAAAGCTTGGCTTGGGGCTGACAGTTTTAATGGTCCTAGGGGGCGCTATTTCAGAAAATAGGCCACGCCCACAAACTTCAGATGTCCAGTTCTATTGGGGGTCAGACTCGGATCACTCACCAGACATTTTGTGGCGATGTCATGATAATTGAAGAAATGAGAGGCAAACGTATTGCCATGGCGTGATGGCGAATTTCGCCATGCTCCCAAAGCCCCGCCTTTTTTTTTAAACCTGCCAGTACTGGAGACCAAGTGACCTCAACTTGTCAACTGCTATTTGCTAGAGATTGCTGGTGATTGGGTAAAAGGAGTCCAATAGGGAGCTGTGAAAAAAAGAGTGGCGTGGCGACAGGTCAAAGTTTTAGGCTTAGCCACGCCCACACCTTTATACTTATTTAAAATCCGACGGTTGAATTTTTTCCTTTCTGTCTTAAGAGTATATAGCAGAAGTTTGAAGGCGATTGGTGAAAAGGGCGATGGAGCATCACTCTCCAAACAACGTGTGCGAAAACCAGTAAATCACGTACAGTCAAAGCATGGCTTGGGGCTGACAGTTTTAATGGTCCTAGGGGGCGCTATTTCAGAAAATAGGCCACGCCCACCGGATGTTCACATCAGATTCTTTTGGGGGCCGGACTAGGATCACTCCCAAGAAGTGTCGTGGCGATATCTCTAGAAATGGCGAAATGGAAGGCAAACGTAAGGCCACGTCGTTACGCCTGACTTCGCCGTGCCGCCACAGCCCCGCCTTCTGCAGAAAACTCCCATAAAGTGACGCGAAGCACCCCCAACTTGACTTCAGTTATCTGCTACAAGTTTGGGATGATTATTTGAAAGGGCGAATTTTTGAAAATTTCCCAGTAAAACTTGACCTTTTAAGTCCTGAGGGGGCGGGGCTTATGTGACATCATCAATCGACCATTCATTTGTCTTCGGGGGGCTATGACGATTGTCCACAGAAAGTTACTTTAACTGTAATTCTTTCATTTATGAAATTATAGCAATTAGAATTTTTTTGGCTAGTGCTCAAACTTTGAGGACTCGCCCTGCCCCTTCAGTATTTACGAAAAGTCAATTTTATTGTCTCATTTGAATCGTCCATCGCTTCTGTTCGATCTCGCACTATTTTTGAGACGATGGTGCGAAAAATGACCAAACTCTTCAACCAAATATAGACCCTAGAAATGGCCAAAACGGGGTCAAAATGGCCACTTTAGTCCAAAATGGCCGACTTCCTGTTTGATATTGACCATGGGTGCAAGAGGCTTTTCTGTGCGTATTGTTGAGTTCTACAAGTGTACCAAATTTCATCATTCTACTATGAAAAAAGTTCAAAGCGGAGGGGTATTTTTCACTTTCTAGGGGGCGCTGTTGAAACATTTTTTCACCAACTTTCACGTTGCCAGTGAAATACGTAAATTTCACGCACTTTCTATGTTGGCCCAGAATTTGGTGAGTTTTGGGATATGCTAAGACCCCCTAAAGGCCACCCAAAGACGCGGAAGAAAAAGAAAAAAAAAAAAAAAAAAAAAAAAAAAAAGAATAAACGGAGCAGATACAATAGGCCTTCGCAGCTTCACTGCTCGGGCCTAATAAGAAGAAGCAGACGTATACTATGAAGAAGCAGAAACAGAAGGAGCAGAAGAAGCAGCAGAAGGAGAAGCAGAATAAGAAGAACAAGAAGAAGCAGCAGAAGCAGTAGAAGCAGAAGATGATGAAGCAGAAGCAGCAGCAGCAGAAGAAGCAGAAGTAGAACTAGAAGGTGGAACTTTGACGCAGGTCTGGCCACTCACGAACCTTCATACCAAATGGTAACGTCAGAGTGATCCAGGACTCATGGGAGATGAGCGCAGTGGAGAAATGCTGTTACAAGAAAGGCTGAAGGGTTAAACTTGCTAAGGTTCTTCAGTAATCAGACAGGCTGGTGCTAAAGAAGCCCAATAATAAGCTTCTAACACAGACAAGGTACTTGTGTTGTTTCATAACCAAACCCTTTTGAATAGCATTTAACAGTTGAAAAAATCTAATTAAATCCTTGATTATTTCTTCAGACATGTCTGAGGGAAAAAAAATCAGAACATAAAGTTTGAATCTAACTTATGTCAGAGATCAAAGTCACTAATTGTTGTTTTCTCTCCTCTAAATTTCTACTGTAAGAGACTGTCATTTTTGCTAAGCCACCATTCTGTTTCAGTTTTTTTAAATTCTGGGGGAAAAAAGACAATTTATCAAAAAAGTTTGGATTTATTATAATGGGATGTTGATATTGGTGGAAAATTGTAAAAACAATCAAATCATGCATATATCATACAAAGCAAACAATGTTTAAGGAAATGGTGCTAAAGTGATTTAATTTGCTGAGCTACTAAAAACATTTACCAGTGTTGTGTAATAAAATACAACAAGTTTCGAATGTTTGTGACTTTATTTGTTGATGTTGTTCAAGTTTTAATTCATCTAGATGTTGCTGTCTTTAATTCACGTAAAATCTCTTTGAGCTGTTCTTGAGAGAATTAAAATCAATGTGGTGTAAATTGGTGTAAATCACACTGCATTATTTATCTAGAGCCAATTGTCTGTAGAAATTATTACACTTTTAAAAGTGTGTAGGTGGCACTGTAGAGAAAATGGATCACATGCTTTAACAATTTTCACATAGTTCAGTTAGACGCTGCATTTATAGGCGCTTACCAACTGCATAAGTTCCTAGAACCATACTTCCAGTAAGAACATTTTCACATTGCATTCGCACAGCACTCAGAAACGTCTCACCACTAGGGCATACTCTATCTTTACCACACTGGTGGTGTGATGACGGAGACAAACTTTAATGCTTTTCTGACCACGTTTTTTGAAGTTATTGTAGGTTAAATTTATCTAGAGGGCGTTGTGACCAACCACAGAAAAATCCCATTGAGGTCAGCTTTGGTTGACAAAGATGGTTTTCTGTTATTTTGACATCAATCAGACATTGTGTGTTCTTTCTAGAACCAATGAGCTGAAAGGGGCGGAGCTACAGGGATTAAAACCAACAACCACATCAATGTGTTTGGTGCAATCACGTGATGTCACAAGCCAAGTATATTGCCATTCTGACTTTGTCTTCAGAAGTTAATAAAGTTTGAACCTATCTAGGGGTGCTGTGACCATTTACAACTACTGTAAATCCCATAGAGGTAATCTTTGCTAATCAAAGATGGTTTCCTGGTAATTTAGCATCAATCAAATGTTGCATGTGTCATCTAGAGACAAAAGGCTCTAAGTGGGCAGAGTTAAAGTGATTTGAACAAGTGAGCAACATACATGTGTTGATTGCAGTTGTGTGATGACTCCCACCAAGTTTAATATAGTTTAGACCTTTTTTGCAGAAGTTACAAATGTTTTATTGTATCTAAGGGGCGCTGTCCCAAATTTAGGAAATATTCCATGAAGAAGTTTGTAGGTTGATAACAGTCATTTGTGTGCAGTTTGGTGTGAATTGCATCATGCATGTGTTATTCAGGGCCTAATAACTGTTAGGGGGCGGAGCTAAAGCTATATATACCAATTACCACATGATTGTGTTGGGTTCCTTTGTGACACATAGCAAGTTTGATGCAGTTACGACCTCTTCTGTAGGAGTTATTACAGTTTTAAAGGTATGTAGGGGGCGCTGTGGTGATATTATACAACGTTCTCCAACCCTTTGTGCCTCGTTGACTAAAGGGCATGATTGTTCATTGCCATGTTCAGTCTCAGGCAGATCGGAGGCTGTTTGTGGAAGTTACAGTCAAACATAAGGTCATGGCGTCATGCCAGAATTCGCCATGGCATCAAAGTCCCTCCCTATCTGGAAAGCTATCAGATCTGAATGGTCATTACAACATCATGAAGACAGTGCATGACCTTAGTGTCATGTTGACTAAATTAGAGGGGACAAATATGGGCATTTCACCATAAAAATATAGACTTCCTGTAGTCAGGGGGCGGGGCTTAGGTGATGTCAGCTGTCCACATTGTCACTGTCTTCAGATGTGGTCAGTGATCACACAGACAAAGTATGAAATTGATCTGATCATGCACATGGGAGTTGTTAAGTCAAATAAGGTAATGGCGACTGGTCAAAGTTTGAGGCTTAGCCACGCCCACACCTTTATACTTATTTAAAATCCGACGGTTGAATTTTTTCCTCTATGTCTTAAGAGTATATAGCAGAAGTTTGAAGGTGATCGGTGGAAAGGGCGAGGAGATATCATTCTCCTAATAACGTGTGCGAAAACCACTAAATTGAGTACTTGGACCAAAATGGCCGACCTCCTGTGCGACATTGCGCTTGGCTCCAAGAGACTTTTTTGTAGGCCCTGATACACTACATTAGTGTGCCAAATTTTGTGAACCTCAGTCAAAGCATGGCTTGGGGCTGACTGTTTTAATGGTCCTAGGAGGCGCTGTTTCAGAAAATAGGCCACACCCACAAACTTCAGCTGTCCAATTCTATTAGGGGTCAGAGTAGGATCACTCTTCAGAACTTGTGTGGCGATGTCACAATGACTGAAGAAATGAGAGACAAACGTATTTCCATGTCGTGATGGCGAATTTTGCCATGCTCCCAAAGCCCCGCCTTTATTTGAAACCTGCCAGTACTATAGACCAAGTGACCTCAACTTGTCTGCTGCTATTTGCCACTGTTTGGTGGTGATTGGTTAAAAGTAGTCCAATAGGGAGCTGTGAAAAAAAGAGTGGCGTGGCGACAGGTCAAAGTTTGAGGCTTAGCCACGCCCACACCTTTATACTTATTTAAAATCCGACGGTTGAATTTTTTCATCTATGTCTTAAGAGTATATAGCAGAAGTGTGAAGGCGATTGGTGAAAAGGGCGACGGAGCATCACTCTCCAAACAACGTGTGCGAAAACCACTAAATCGCGCACTTGGACCAAAATGGCCGACTTCCTGTGCGACATTGCACTTGGCTCCAAGAGACTATTTTGTAGGTCCTGAGACACCACATTAGTGTACCAAATTTCGTAATCCTCAGTCAAAGCATGGCTTGGGGCTGTCAGTTTTAATGGTCCTAGAGGGCGCTATTTCAGAAAATAGACCACGCCCACCAGAATTTCACATCAGATCTTTTGGGGGGCCAGACTAGGATCACTCACAAGAAGTTTCGTGGCGATATCTCTAGAAATGACGAAATGGGAGGCAAACGTAAGGCCTAAGCGGTACGCCTGACTTCGCCGCGCCGCCACAGCCCCGCCTTCTGGAGAAAACTCCCATAAAGTGACGCCAAGCAACCCCAACTTGTCTTCAGTTACCCGCTACAAATTTGGGGTGATTATTGGAAAGGGCGAATTTTGGAAAATTTCCCAGTAAAACTTGACCTTTTAAGTCCTGAGGGGGCGGGGCTTATGTGACATCATCAATCGACCATTCATTTGTCTTCGGAGGGCGACGACGATTGTCCATAGACCATTTCTTTAACTGTAATTCTTTCATTTATGAATCTATAGCAATTTGAATTTTTTTGGCGAGTGCTCGAACTTTGAGGCCTGGTCCCGCCCCTTCAGTATTTACGAAAAGTCAATTTTATTGTCTCATTTTAATCGTCCATCGCTTCTGTTCGATCGCACACTATTTTTGAGACGATCGTGCGAAAAATGACCAAACTGTTCAACCAAATATAGACCCTAGAAATGGCCAAAACGGGGTCAAAATGGCCACTTTAGTCCAAAATGGCCGACTTCCTGTTTGATATTGACCATGGGTGCAAGAGGCTTTTCTGTGCGTATTGTTGAGTTCTACAAGTGTACCAAATTTCATCACTCTACTATGAAAAAAGGTCAAAGCGGAGGGGTATTTTTAATTTTCCAGGGGGCGCTGTTGAAACATTTTTTTACCAACTTTCACGTTGCCAGTGAAATACGTAAATTTCACGCACTTTCTATATTGGGCCAGAATTTGGTGACTTTTTGGATATGCTAAGACCCCCTAAAGGCCATCCAAAGACGCAGAAGAAAAAAAAAAGAAAGAAAGAAAGAAAGAAAGAAAAAAAAAAAAATAAACGGAGCAGATACAATAGGCCTTCGCAGCTTCACTGCTCGGGCCTAATTAAAGCTGCAAGCAGCGTCGTTCGGCCCTCGCAGCGAAGCTGCTCGCCCTCCTTCCGCACCCCCTCCGCTCCATCCCCGACGCTCTCCAAACCCAGCTCCGCGCTTCTCCATCCTGGCCGGCAGCCGGGGGCACCAGGGAACATCTGGCGGAACAGAAAGTCAACCACCCCGACACCAGAAACCGTGAACGGCCTCCTCGTCCACACCTTACCCTGACTCAGCATCCCCTCTGAGCCCACCATTACACGTCTCACCACTAGGAGATACTCTATCTTTACCACACTGGTGATGCGATGTTCAGTCTCGGGCAAGTCGGAGGCTGTTTGTGGAAGTTACAGTCAAACGTAAGGTCACAGCGTCACGTCAGAAATCGCCATGGCATCAAAGCCCCTGCCTTTCTGAAAAGCTATCAGATCTGAATGGTCATTACAACATCATGAAGACAGTGCATGACCTTAGTGTCATCTTGACTAAATTAGAGGGAACAAATATGGGCATTTCACCATAAAACAGTTGACTTCCTGTAGTCAGGGGGCGGGGCTTAGGTGATGTCAGCTGTCCACATTGTCACTGTCTTCAGATGTGGTCAGTGATCACACAGACAAAGTATGAAATTGATCTGATCATGCACATGGGAGTTGTTAAGTCAAATAAGGTAATGGCGACTGGTCAAAGTTTGAGGCTTAGCCACGCCCACACCTTTATACTTATTTAAAATCCGACGGTTGAATTTTTTCCTCTATGTCTTAAGAGTATATAGCAGAGGTTTGAAGGTGATCGGTGGAAAGGGCGAGGAGATATCATTCTCCTAATAACGTGTGCGAAAACCACTAAATTGAGTACTTGGACCAAAATGGCCGACCTCCTGTGCGACATTGTGCTTGGCTCCAAGAGACTTTTTTGTAGGTCCTGGTACACTACATTAGTGTGCCAAATTTTGTGATCCTCAGTCAAAGCATGGCTTGGGGCTGACTGTTTTAATGGTCCTAGGGGGCGCTGTTTCAGAAAATAGGCCACGCCCACAAACTTCAGCTGTCCAATTCTATTAGGGGTCAGAGTAGGATCACTCATCAGAACTTGTATGGCGATGTCACAATGACTGAAGAAATGAGAGACAAACGTATTTCCATGTCGTGATGGCGAATTTCGCCATTCTCCCAAAGCCCCGCCTTTATCCGAAACCTGCCAGTACTATAGACCAAGTGACCTCAACTTGTCTGCTGCTATTCGCCACTGTTTGGTGGTGATTGGTTAAAAGGAGTCCAATAGGGAGCTGTGAAAAAAAAGAGTGGCGTGGCGACAGGTCAAAGTTTGAGGCTTAGCCACGCCCACACCTTTATACTTATTTAAAATCCGACGGTTGAATTTTTTCATCTATGTCTTAAGAGTATGTAGCCGAAGTGTGAAGGCAATTGGTGAAAAGGGCGACGGAGCATCACTCTCCAAACAACGTGTGCGAAAACCACTAAATTGCGCACTTGGACCAAAATGGCCGACTTCCTGTGCGACAATGCACTTGGCTCCAAGAGACTTTTTTGTAGGTCCTGAGACACCACATTAGTGTACCAAATTTCGTAATCCTCAGTCAAAGCATGGCTTGGGGCAGACAGTTTTAATGGTCCTAGGGGGCGCTATTTCAGAAAATAGGCCACGCCCACAAACTTCAGCTGTCCAATTCTATTAGGGGTCAGAGTAGGATCACTCATCAGAACTTGTATGGCGATGTCACAATGACTGAAGAAATGAGAGACAAACGTATTTCCATGTCGTGATGGCGAATTTCGCCATTCTCCCAAAGCCCCGCCTTTATTCGAAACCTGCCAGTACTATAGACCAAGTGACTTCAACTTGTCTGCTGCTATTCGCCACTGTTTGGTGGTGATTGGTTAAAAGGAGTCCAATAGGGAGCTGTGAAAAAAAGAGTGGCGTGGCGACAGGTCAAAGTTTGAGGCTTAGCCACGCCCACACCTTTATACTTATTTAAAATCCGACGGTTGAATTTTTTCATCTATGTCTTAAGAGTATGTAGCCGAAGTGTGAAGGCAATTGGTGAAAAGGGCGACGGAGCATCACTCTCCAAACAACGTGTGCGAAAACCACTAAATTGCGCACTTGGACCAAAATGGCCGACTTCCTGTGCGACAATGCACTTGGCTCCAAGAGACTTTTTTATAGGTCCTGAGACACCACATTAGTGTACCAAATTTCGTAATCCTCAGTCAAAGCATGGCTTGGGGCTGTCAGTTTTAATGGTCCTAGGGGGCGCTATTTCAGAAAATAGACCACGCCCACCGGAATTTCACATCAGATCTTTTGGGGGGCCAGACTAGGATCACTCACAAGAAGCTTCGTGGCGATATCTCTAGAAATGACGAAATGGGAGGCAAACGTAAGGCCTAAGCGGTACACCTGAATTCGCCGCGCCGCCACAGCCCCGCCTTCTGCAGAAAACTCCCATAAAGTGAAGCCAAGCAACCCCAACTTGTCTTCAGTTACCCGCTACAAATTTGGGGTGATTATTGGAAAGGGCGAATTTTGGAAAATTTCCCAGTAAAACTTGACCTTTTAAGTCCTGAGGGGGCGGGGCTTATGTGACATCATCAATCGACCATTCATTTGTCTTCGGAGGGCGATGAAAATTGTCCACAGAACATTTCTTTAACTGTTATTCTTTCATTTATGAAATTATAGCAATTTGAATTTTTTTGGCGAGTGCTCGAAATTTGAGGCCTGGCCCCGCCCCTTCAGTATTTACGAAAAGTCAATTTTATTGTCTCATTTGAATCGTCCATCCCTTCTGTTCGATCTCGCACAATTTTTGAGACGATGGTGCGAAAAATGACCAAACTGTTCAACCAAATATAGACCCTAGAAATGGCCAAAACGGGGTCAAAATGGCCACTTTACTCCAAAATGGCCGACTTCCTGTTTGATATTGACCATGGTTGCAAGAGACTTTTCTGTGCGGACTGTTGAGTACTACAAGTATACCAAATTTCATAACTGTACGATAAACTAAGCTTTATGGAGAGGGGTATTTTTCACTTTCTAGGGGGCGCTGTTCAGTCACTTTTTGACGAACTTTCACATCGCCAGTGAAATACGTAAATTTCACGCACTTTCTATATTGGGCCAGAATTTGGTGACTTTTTGGATATGCTAAGACCCCCTAAAGGCCATTCAAAGACGCGGAAGAAAAAAGAATAATAATAATTAAAGCTGCAAGCAGCGTCGTTCGGCCCTCGCAGCGAAGCTGCTCGCCCTCCTTCCGCACCCCCTCCGCTCCATCCCCGACGCTCTCCAAACCCAGCTCCGCGCTTGTCCATCCTGGCCGGCAGCCGGGGGCACCAGGGCACGTCTGGCAGAACAGAAAGTCAACCGCCCCGACACCAGAAACCGTGAACGGCCTCCTCGTCCACACCTCACCCTGATTCAGCATCCCCTCTGAGCCCAGCATTACACGTCTCACCACTAGGAGATACTCTATCTTTACCACACTGGTGATGTGATGTTCAGTCTCGGGCAAATCGGAGGCTGTTTGTGGAAGTTACAGTCAAACGTAAGGTCACAGCGTCACGCCAGAAATCGCCATGGCATCAAAGCTCCTCCCTTTCTGAAAAGCTATCAGATCTGAATAGTCATTACAACATCATGAAGACAGTGCATGACCTTAGTGTCATGTTGACTAAATTAGAGGGGACAAATATGGGCATTTCACCATAAAACAGTAGACTTCCTGTAGTCAGGGGGCGGGGCTTAGGTGATGCCAGCTGTCCACATTGTCACTGTCTTCAGATGTGGTCAGTGATCACACAGACAAAGTTTGAAATTGATCTGATCATGCACATGGGAGTTATTAAGTCAAGTAACGTAATGGCGACTGGTCAAAGTTTGAGGCTTAGCCACGCCCACACCTTTCAACTTTTGAAAAATCCGACGGTTGAATTTTTTCCTCTATGTCTTAAGAGTATATAGCAGAGGTTTGAAGGTGATCGGTGGAAAGGGCGAGGAGATATCATTCTCCTAATAACGTGTGCCAAAACAACTAAATCGCGTACTTGGACCAAAATGCCCGACTTCCTGTGCGACTTTGCACTTGGCTCCAAGAGACTTTTTTGTAGGTCCGGAGACACCTCATTAGTGTACCAAATTTCGTAATCCTCAGTCAAAGAATGGCTAGGGGCTGACAGTTTTAATGGTCCTAGGGGGCGCTATTTCAGAAAAATGGCCACGCCCACAAATTTTAGCTGTCCATTTCTATTGGGGGTCAGACTAGGATCACTCACAACAAATTTCGAGGTGATATCTCGATAACTTAAGAAATGAGAGGCAAACGTATTTCCATGGCGTGATGGCGATTTTCGCCATGCTCCCAAAGCCCCGCCTTTTTTCAAAACCTTCCAGTACTGAAGACAAAGTAACCTCAACTTGTCTACTGCTGTTTGCCACAGAATCCTGGTGTTTGGGTAAAAGGAGTCCAGTAGGGAGCTGTGAAAAAAAGAGTGGCGTGGCGACAGGTCAAAGTTTGAGGCTTAGCCACGCCCACATCTTTCAACTTTTGAAAAATCCGACGGTTGAATTTTTTCCCCTATGTCTTAAGAGTATATAGCAGAAGTTTGAAGGAGATTGGTGAAAAGGGCGACGGAGCATCACTCTCCAAACAACGTGTGCGAAAACCACTAAATCGCGCACTTGGACCAAAATGGCCGACTTCCTGTGCGACTTTGCGCTTGGCTCCAAGAGACTTTTTTGTAGGTCCTGAGACACCACATTAGTGTACCAAATTTCGTAATCCTCAGTCAAAGCATAGCTTGGGGCTATTAGTTTAAATGGTCCTAGGGGGCGCTATTTAAGAAAATAGGCCACGCCCACTAAATTCAGATATCTATGTCGCTTGGGGGTCAGACTAGGATCACGCACCAGAAGTTTCGTAGCAATATCACGATAACTGAAGAAATGAGAGGCAAACATACTTCCACGGCGTGATGGCGATTTTCGCCATGCTCCTGAAGCCCCGCCTTTTTTTGAAACCTGCCAGTACTGGATACCAAGTGACCTCAAGTTGTCTACTGCTGTTTGCCAGAGATTCCTGCTGATTGGGTAAAAGGAGTCCAGTAGGGAGCTGTGAAAAAATGAGTGGCGTGGCGACAGGTCAAAGTTTGAGGCTTAGCCACGCCCACACCGTTAAACTTTTGAAAAATCCGACGGTTGAATTTTTTCCTCTTTGTCTTAAGAGTATATAGCAGACGTTTCAAGGAGATTGGTGAAAAGGGCGACGGAGCATCACTCTCCAAACAAGGTGTGCGAAAACCAGTAAATCGCGTACTTGGACCAAAATGGCCGACTTCCTGTGCGACTTTGCACTTGGGTCCAAGAGACTTTTTTGTAGGTCCTGAGACACCACATTAGTGTACCAAATTTCGTAATCTTCAGTCAAAGCATGGCTTGGGGCTGACAGTTTTAATGGTCCTAGGGGGCGCTATTTCAGAAAATAGGCCACGCCCACCGGATGTTCACATCAGATCTTTTGGGGGGCCAGACTAGGATCACTCACAAGAAGTTTCGTGATGATATCTTTAGAAATGACGAAATGGGAGGCAAACGTAAGGCCACGGCGGTACGCCTGACTTCGCCGCGCCGCCACAGCCCCGCCCTCTGCCGAAAACTCACATAATGTGACACCAAGCAACCCCCACTTGTCTTGAGTTACCAGCTACAAATTTGTGGTGATTTAGTGAAATGGGGCAATTTGGGACCTTTCACAGTAAAACTTAACCTTTTTGGTCCTGAGGGGGCGGGGCTTGTGTGATGTCATCATGCGACCATTCAATTTACTTTGTGAGGTGATGACGAATGACCACAGAAAGTTTGGTAACTCTATTCCATTCAGTTATGAAGTTATAGCAATTTAAAAATTTTTGGCGAGTAGTCAAATTTCGAGGCCTGGCCCCGCCCCTTCAGTATTTACGAAAAGTCAATTTTATTGTCTCATGTTGTTCGCCCATCTCTTCTGAGCAATTTTACAGAATTTTTGAGATGATCGTGCAAAAAATGATCGAGCAATCCAATCAGAAACGGACCCTAAAAACGGCCAAAACGGCAAAAAATCGCCATTTCAACCCAAAATGGCCGACTTCCTGTTTGATATTGACCATGCTTGCAAGAGACTTTTCTGTGCGGACTATTGAGTACTATAAGTGTACCAAATTTCATAACGGTACGATAAACTAAGCTTTATGGAGAGGGTTTTTTTTCATTTTCTAGGGGGCGCTGTTCAGCCAATTTCTTTGCGATTTTTTTGGGACCTTTAAAATATCAAAATTTTCACCAGGCCTGACAAGTATGCAAAATATTGTGAGTTTTGGGGTATGTTAAGGTCCCCAAAAAGCCATTCAAAGCGGCACCGGAATAATAAATAAAAATAATAATAAACAGAGCAAAAACAAGAGGCCTTCGCAGCGCTTTCGCTGCTCGGGCCTAATAATAAGAAGAAGAAACGGAGCAGATACAATAGGCCTTCGCAGCTTCACTGCTCGGGCCTAATTAAAGCTGCAAGCAGCGTCGTTCGGCCCTCGCAGCTCCGCGCCGCTCCGGCCTAGCCGGCAGCCCGGGGCACCAGGGCACATCTGCGGAACAGAAACGTCGGCCACCCCGACACCAGAAACCGCAAACGATCACCTCATCCGCACCTCACCCTGACTCAGCATCACCTCTTATCCCGCCATTATATTACACGTCCCACAACTAGGGCATACTCTACCTTTACGACTCTGGTGGTGTGATGACACAGACCAACTGTAATGCTTTTCTGACCACGTTTTTTGAAGTTATTGTAGGTTAAACTTATCTAGGGGCTCTGGAAAGCTTTCAGATCATGACAAACATGGGCATTTCACCATAAAACAATAGACTTCCTGTAGTAGGGGGCGGGACTTAGGGGATGTCAGCTGTCCACATTGTCATTGTCTTCAGATGTGGTCAGTGATCACACAGACAAAGTTTGATATAGATCTGATAGTGTACATGGGAGTTATCAGGTCAAGTAATGTTATGGCGACAGGTTAAAGTTTGAGGCTTAGCCACGCCCACACCTTTCAACTTTTGAAAAATCTGACGGTTGAATTTTTCCTCTATGTCTTAAGAGTGTATAGCAGAAGCTTGAAGGTGATTGGTGAAAAGGGAGATGGAGCATCACTCTCCAAACAACGTGTGCGAAAACCACTAAATCGAGTACTTGGACCAAAATGGCCGACTTCCTGTGCGACTTTGCACGTGGCTCCAAGAGACTTTTTTGTAGGTCCTGAGACACCACATTAGTGTACCAAATTTCGTAATCCTCAGTAAAAGCATGGCTTGTGGCTGACAGTTTTAATGGTCCTAGGGGGCGCTATTTCAGAAATTAGGCCACGCCCACAAACTTCATCTGTTGATTTCTATTGGGGGTCAGACTAGGATCACTCACAACAAATTTCGAGGTGATATCACCATAAATGAAGAAATGAGAGGCAAACGTATTTCCATGGCGTGATGAAGAATTTCGCCATGCTCCCAAAGCCCCGCCTTTTTTCAAAACCTTCCAGTACTGGAGACCAAGTGACCTCAACTTGTCTGCTGCTATTTGACAGAGATTCCTGGTGATTGGGTAAAAGGTGTCCAATAGGGAGCTGTGAAAAAAAGAGTGGCGTGGCGACAGGTCAAAGTTTGAGGCTTAGCCACGCCCACACCTTTATACTTATTTAAAATCCGACGGTTGAATTCTTTCCTCTATGTCTTAAGAGTGAATAGCAGAATTTTTAAGGTGATTGGTTAAAAGGGCGATGGAGCATCACTCTCCAAACAACGTGTGCGAAAACCACTAAGTCGAGTACTTGGACCAAAATGGCCGACTTCCTGTGCGACTTTGCACTTGGCTCCAAGAGACTTTTTTGTAGGTCCTGACACACCACATTAGTGTACCAAATTTCGTAATCCTCAGTAAAAGCATGGCTTGGGGCTGACAGTTTTAATGGTCCTAGGGGGCGCTATTTCAGAAAGTAGGCCACGCCCACAAACTTAAGCTGACCACTTCTATTGGGGGTTGGACTAGGATCACTCACAACAAATTTCGAGGTGATATCACGATAAATTAAGAAATGAGAGGCAAACGTATTTCCATGGCGTGATGGCGAATTTCGCCATGCTCCCAAAGCCCCGCCTTTTTTCAAAACCTTCCAGTACTGGAGAACAAGTGACCTCAACTTGTCTGCTGCTATTTGCCAGAGATTCCTGGTGATTGGGTAAAAGGTGTCCAATAGGGAGCTGTGAAAAAAAGAGTGGCTTGGCGACAGGTCAAAGTTTGAGGCTTAGCCACGCCCACACCTTTATACTTATTTAAAATCCGACGGTTGAATTTTTTCCCCTATGTCTTAAGAGTATATAGCATAAGTTTGAAGGAGATTGGTGAAAAGGGCGACGGAGCATCACTCTCCAAACAACGTGTGCGAAAACCACTAAATCGCGTACTTGGACCAAAATGGCCGACTTCCTGTGCAACTTTGCACTTAGCTCCAAGAGACTTTTTTGTAGGTCCTGAGACACCACATTAGTGTACCAAATTTTGTAATCCTCAGTCAAAGCATGGCTTGGGGCTGACAGTTTTAATGGTCCCAGGGGGCGCTATTTCAGAAAATAGGCCACGCCCACCGGATGTTCACATCAGATCTTTTGGGGGGCCGGACTAGGATCACTCACAAGAAGTTTCGTGGCGATATCTTTAGATTTGACGAAATGGGAGGCAAACGTAAGGCCACAGCGGTACGCCTGACTTCGCCGCGCCGCCACAGCCCCGCCCTCTGCCGAAAACTCCCATAAAGTGACGCAAAGCAACCCCCACTTGTCTTGACTTACCAGCTACAAATTTGTGGTGATTGAGTGAAATGGGGCCATTTGGGACCTTTCACAGTAAAACTTGACCTTTTTGGTCCTGAGGGGGCGGGGCTTCTGTGATGTCATCATCCGACCATTCAGTTTACTTTGTGGGTGGATGACGAATGACCACAGAAAGTTTGGTAACTCTATTCCATTCAGTTTTGAAGTTGTAGCAATTTAAATATTTTTGGCGAGTAGTCAAACTTTGAGGCCTGGCCCCGCCCCTTCAACATATATGAAAACTCAGAATCCTCATCTCATTTTGTTCGCCCATCCCTTCTGAGCAATTTTCCACAATTTTTGAGACGATCGTAAGAAAAATGATCGAGCAATCCAATCAGAAACGGACCCTAAAAACGGCAAAAACGGCTAAAAATCGCCATTTCAACCCAAAATGGCCGACTTCCTGTTTGATATTGACCATGCTTGCAAGAGACTTTTCTGTGCGGACTGTTGAGTACTACAAGTGTACCAAATTTCATTACTGTACGATAAACTAAGCTTTATGGAGAGGGTTTTTTTTCACTTTCTAGGGGGCGCTGATCAGCCATTTTCTTTGCGATTTTTTTGGGACCTTTAAAATATCAAATTTTTCACCAGGCCTGACAAGTCTGCAAAATATTGTGGGTTTTGGGGTATGTTAAAGTCCCCAAAAAGCCGTTCAAAGGGGCACCGGAATAATAAATAATAATTAAAGCTGCAAGCAGCGTCGTTCGGCCCTCGCAGCTCCGCGCCGCTCCGGCCTGCCCGGCAGCCCGGGACACCAGGGCACGTCCGCGGAACAGAAACGTCGACCAGCCTGACACCAGAAACCGCTAACGGTCACCACGTCCGCACCTCACCCTGACTCAGCATCCCCTCTGAGCCCACCATTGTCTCACCACTAAGGCATACCATCTATCTTTACCTCACTGGTGGTGTGATGACAGTGACCCAATTTTATGCTATTCTGACCACGTTTGTTAAAGTTATCGAAGGTTAAAGTTCACTAGGGGGCGCTGTGAGCAACTACAGAAAAGTCCCATTGAGGTCAGCTTTGGTTGACATAGATGGTTTTCTGTTTTCTTGCCATAAATCAGACGTTGTGTGTGTTATCTAAAGCCAGTGAGCTGAAAGGGGCGGAGCTACAGGGGTTTGAACCAACAACCACATCAATGTGTTTGGTGCAGTCACGTGATATCACAAGCCAAGTATAATGCCATTCTGACTTTGTCTTTAGAAGTTAATAAAGTTTGAACCCATCTAGGGGAGGCTGTGACCATTTACAACTAAATGCCATAGAGGTCATCTTTGGTCATCAATGATGGTTTTCTGTCAATTTGGCATCAATCAAACATTGCATGGGTCATCTAGAGACAAAAAGCTGTAAGTGGGCGGTGTTAAAGTGAATTGAACAAGTGAGCACATACAATGTGTTGATTGCAGTTGTGTGATGACTCTCACCAAGTTTGATATAGGTTGGAGCTTTTTTGCAGAAGTTACAAAGGTTTTTTGAATCTAGGGGGCACTGTCCAAAATTTAGGAAATATTCCATGAAGAAGTTTGTAGGTTGATAACAGTCATTTGTGTGCAGTTTGGTGTGAATTGCATCATGTGAATTGCATCATGCATGTGTTATTCAGGGCCTAATATCTGTCAGGGGCGGGGCTAAAGTGATATGAACCAATTACTACAGGATTGTGTTGGGTGCCTTTGTGTGATGACACATAGGAAGTTTGGTGCAGTTAGGACCTCGTCTGTAGGAGTTATTACTGTTTTAAAGGTATGTAGGGGGCGCTGTGGTGATATCATACAACATTCACCAACCGTTTTTGCTTCGTTGGCTAAAGGGCATGATTGTTCATTGCCATGTTGAGTCTCGGACAGATCGGAGGCTATTTGTGGAAGTTGCAGTCAAACGTACGGTCACGGCGTCACGCTAGAATTCGCCATGGCATCAAAGCCCCTCCCTATCTGAAAAGCTATCAGATCTGAATGGTCATTACAGCATCATGAAGACAGTGCATGACCTTAGTGTCATGTTGACTAAATTGGAGGTGACAAATATGGGCATTTCAGCATAAAACAATAGACTTCCTGTATTCAGGGGGCGGGGCTTAGGTGGTGTCAGCTTTCCACATTGTCATTGTCTTGAGATGTGGTCAGTGATCACACAGACAAAGTTTGATATAGATCTGATCATGCACATGGGAGTTATTAAGTCAAGTAATGTAATGGCGAAAGGTCAAACTTTGAGGCTTAGCCACGCCCACACCTTTATACTTATTTAAAATCCGACGGTTGAATTTTTTTCCTCTATGTCTTAAGAGTATATAGCAGAAGTTTGAAGGCGATTGGTGAAAAGGGCGACGGAGCATCACTCTCCAAACAACGTGTGCGAAAACCACTAAATCGAGTACTCGGACCAAAATGGCCGACTTCCTGTGCGACTTTGCACTTGGCTCCAAGAGACTTTTTTGTAGATCCTGAGACACCACATTAGTGTACCAAATTTCGTAATCCTCATTCAAAGCATGGCTTGGGGCTGAAAGTTTTAGTGGTCCTAGGGGGCGCTATTTAAAAAAATAGGCCACGCCCACAAAAGTCAGCTGTCTATTTCTATCGGGGGTCCGACTACGATCATTCACAACAAATTTCGAGGTGATATAACGATAAATGGAGAAATGAGAGACAAACGTATTTCCATGGCGTGATGGCGAATTTCACCATGCTACCAAAGCCCCGCCTTCTTTCAAAACCTGCCAGTACTGGAGACCAAGTGACCTCAACTAGTCTGCTGCTATTTGCCAGAGATTCCTGGTGATTGAGTAAAAGGAGTCCAATAGGGAGCTGTGAAAAAAAGAGTGGCGTGGCGACAGTTCAAAGTTTGAGGCTTAGCCACGCCCACACCTTTACACTTATTTAAAATCCGACGGTTGAATTTTTTCCTCTATGTCGTAAGAGTATATCGCCGAAGTTTGAAGGCGATTGGTGAAAAGGGCGATGGAGCATCACTCTCCAAACACCGTGTGTGAAAACCACTAAATCACGCACTTGGACCAAAATGGCCGACTTCCTGTGGGACTTTGCACTTGGCTCCAAGAGACTTTTTTGTAGGTCCTGTGACACCACATTAGTGTACCAAATTTCGTAATCCTCAGTCAAAGCATGGCTTGGGGCTGACAGTTTTAATGGTCCTAGGGGGCGCTATTTCAGACAATAGGCCACGCCCACCGGATGTTCTCATCAGATTTTTTGGGGGGCCGGGCTAGGATCACTCACAAGAAGTTTCGTGGCGATATCTTTAGAATTGACCAAATGAGAAGCAAACGTAAGGCCACGGCGGTATGCCTGACTTCGCCGCGCCGCCGCAGCCCCGCCCTCTGCCGAAAACTCCCATAAAGTGACGCCAAGCAACCTCCACTTGTCTTGAGTTACCAGCTACAGTTTTGTGGTGATTAAGTGAAATGGGACACTTTGGGACCTTTCACAGTAAAACTTGACCTTTTTGGCCCTGAGGGGGCGGGGCTTGTGTGATGTCACAATCCGACCATTCAAAGTACTTTGTGGGTGGATGATGAATGACCACAGAACGTTTGGTAACTATATTCCAATCAGTTATGAAGTTATAGCAATTTAAATTTTTTTGGCGAGTAGTCAAACTTCGAGGCCTGGCCCCGCCCCTTCAACATATACGAAAACTCAGAATCCTCGTCTCATTTTGTTCGCCCATCCCTTCTGAGCAATTTTACACAATTTTTGAGATGATCGTGCGAAAAATGATCGAGCAATCCAATCAGAAACAGACCCTAAAAACGGCAAAAATGGCTAAATATTGACCATGGTTGCAAGAGACTTTTCTGTGCGGTCTGTTGAGTACTACAAGTGTACCAAATTTCATAACTGTACGATAAACTAAGCTTTATGGAGAGGGGTATTTTTCACCTTGTAGGGGGCGCTGTTCAGCCATTTTCTTTGCGATTTTTTTGGGACCTTTAAAATATCAAATTTTTCACCAGGCTTGACAAGTTTGCAAAATATTGTGAGTTTTGGGGTATGTTAAGGTCCCCAAAAAGCCGTTCAAAGGGGCACGAGAATAATAAAAAAGAAAGAATAAACAGAGCAAAAACAAGAGGCCTTCGCAGCGCTTTCGCTGCTCGGGCCTAATTAAAGCTGCAAGCAGCGTCGTTCGGCCCTCGCAGCTCCGCGCCGCTCCGGCCTGGCCGGCAGCCCGGGGCACTAGGGCACGTCCACGGAACAGAAACGTCGACCACCCCGACACCAGAAACCGCAAACGATCACCTCGTCCGCACCTCACCCTGACTCAGCATCCCCTCTGAGGACACCATTATATTACACGTCTCACAACTAGGGCATACTCTACCTTTACGACTCTCGTGGATCTGATGACACAGACCAACTGTAATGCTTTTCTGACCACGTTGTTTGAAGTTATTGTAGGTTAAACTTATCTAGGGCCGCTGGAAAGCTTTCAGATCATGACAAATATGGGCATTTCACCATAAAACAATAGACTTCCTGTAGTAGAGGGCGGGACTTAGGGGATGTCAGCTGTCCACATTGGCATTGTCTTCAGATGTGGTCAGTGATCACACAGACAAAGTTTGATATAGATTAGATCATGCACATGGGAGTTATTAAGCCAAGAAATGTAATGGCGAAAGGTCAAAGTTTGAGGGTTAGCCACGCCCACACCTTTCAACTTTTGAAAAATCCGACGGTTGAATTTTTTCCCCTATGTCTTAAGAGGATATAGCAGGAGTTTGAAGGCAATTGGTGAAAAGGACGATGGGGCATAATACTCCAAACAATGTCTGCGAAAACCACTAAATTGAGTACTTGGACCAAAATGGCCGACTTCCTGTACGATTTTGCACTTGGCTCCAAGAGACTTTTTTTCCTGAGACAACACATTAGTGTACCAAATTTCGTAATCCTCAGTCAAAGCATGGCTTGGGGCTATTAGTTTAAAAGGTCCTAGGGGGCGCTATTTAAGGAAATAGGCCACGCCCACAAACTTCAGCTGTCTATTTCTCTTGGGGTCAGACTAGGATCACTCACCAGAAGATTCGTAGTGATATCACGATAACTGAAGAAATGAGAGGCAAACGTATTTCCATGGCGTGATGGCGATTTTCGCCATGCTCCCAAAGCCCCGCCTTTTTTTGAAACCTGCCAGTACTGGAGACCAAGTGACCTCACGTTGTCTACTGCTATTTGCCAGAGATTCCTGCTGATTGGGTAAAAGGAGTCCAGTAGGGAGCTGTGAAAAAAAGAGTGGCGTGGCGACAGGTCAAAGTTTGAGGCTTAGCCACGTCCACACCTTTCAACTTTTGAAAAATCCGACGGTTGAATTTTTTCCCCTACGTCTTAAGAGTATATAGCAGAAGTGTGAAAGCGATTGGTGAAAAAAGCAACGGAGCATCACTCTCCAAACAACGTGTACCAAAACAACTAAATCGCGTACTTGTACCAAAATGGCCGACTTCCTGTGCGACTTTGTACTTGGCTCCAAGAGACTTTTTTGTAGGTCCTGAGACTCCACATTAGTTTACCAAATTTCGTAATCCTCAGTCAAAGCATGGCTAGGGGCTGGCAGTTTTAATGGTCCTAGAGGGCGCTATTTCAGAAAATTGGCCACGCCCACAAATTTTAGCTGTCCATTTCTATTGGGGGTCAGACTAGGATCACTCACAACAAATTTCGAGGTGATATCTCGATAACTTAAGGAATGAGAGGCAAACGTATTTCCATGGCGTGATGGTGATTTTCGCCATGCTCCCAAAGCCCCGCCTTTTTTCAAAACCTGCCAGTACTGGAGACCAAGTAACCTCAAGTTGTCTACTGCTGTTTGCCACAGAATCCTGGTGTTTGGGTAAAAGGAGTCCAGTAGGGAGCTGTGAAAAAAAGAGTGGCGTGGCGACAGTTCAAAGTTTGAGGCTTAGCCACGCCCACACCTTTCAACTTTTGAAAAATCCGACGGTTGAATTTTTTCCCCTATGTCTTAAGAGTATATAGCAGAAGTTTGAAGGAGATTGGTGAAAAGGGCGACGGAGCATCACTCTCCAAACAACGTGTGCGAAAACAACTAAATCGCGCACTTGGACCAAAATGGCCGACTTCCTGTGCGACTTTGCACTTGGCTCCAAGAGACTTTTTTGTAGGTCCTGAGACACCACATTAGTGTACCAAATTTCGTAATCCTCAGTCAAAGCATGGCTTGGGGCTGACAGTTTTAATGGTCCTAGGGGGCGCTATTTCAGAAAATTGGCCACGCCCACCGGATGTTCACGTCAGATTTTTTGGGGGGCCAGACTAGGATCACTCACAAGAAGTTTCGTGACGACATCTTTAGAAATAAAGAAATGGGAGGCAAACGTAAGGCCACGGCGGTACGCCTTACTTCGCCGCGCCGCCACAGCCCCGCCCTCTGCCGAAAACTCCCATAAAGTGACGCCAAGCAACCCCCACTTGCCTTGAGTTACCAGCTCCAAATTTGTGGTGATTAAGTGAAATGGGGCAATTTGGGACCTTTCACAGTAAAACTTGACCTTTTTGGTCCTGAGGGGGCGGGGCTTGTGTGATGTCATCAACCGACCATTCAATTTACTTTGTGGGTCGATGACAAATGACCACAGAAAGTTTGGTAACTCTATTCCATTCAATTATGAAGTTATAGCAATTTAAATTTTTTTGGCGAGTAGTCAAACTTTGAGGCCTGGCTCCGCCCCTTCAACATATACGAAAACTCAGAATCCTTATCTCATTTTGTTCGCCCATCCCTTCTGAGCAATTTTACACAATTTTTGAGACGATCGTGCGAAAAATGATCGAGCAATCCAATCAGAGACGGACCCTAAAAACGGCAAAAACGGCAAAAAATCGCCATTTCAACCCAAAATGGCCGACTTCCTGTTTGATATTGACCATGGTTGCAAGAGACTTTTCTGTGCGGACTGTTGAGTACTACAAGTGTACCAAATTTCATAACTGTACGATAAACTAAGCTTTATGGAGAGGGTTTTTTTTCACTTTGTAGGGGGCGCTGTTCAGCCATTTTCTTTGCGATTTTTTTGGGACCTTTAAAATATCAAATTTTTCACCAGGCCTGACAAGTGTGCAAAATATTGTGAGTTTTGGGGTATGTTAAGGTCCCCAAAAAGCTGTTCAAAGGGGGCACGGAATAACAAAAAATAATTAAAGCTGCAAGCAGCGTCGTTCGGCCCTCGCAGCTCTGCGCCGCTCCGGCCTGGCCAGCAGCCCGGGGCACCAGGGCACGTCTGGCAGAACAGAATCGTCAACCACCCCGACGCCAGAATCCGCAAATGGCCTCCTAGTCCGCACCTCACCCTGACTCAGCATCCCCTCTGAGCTCACCATTAAATTGAATTGTAAGGTTACGGCGTTACGCCAGAATTCGCCATGGCATAAAAGCCCCTCCCTTTCTGGAAAGCTATCAGATCTGAATGGTCATTACAACATCATGAAGACAGTGTATGACCTTAGTGTCATGTTCACTAAATTAGAGGGGACAAATATGGGTATTTCAGCATAAAAAATAGACTTCCTGTAGTCAGGGGGCGGGGCTTAGGTGATGTCAGCTGTCCACATTGTCATTTTTTACAGATATGGTCAATGATCACACAGACAAAGTTTGAAAAAGATCTGATCATGCACATGGGAGTTATTAAGTCAAGTAAAGTAATGGCGAAAGGTCAAAGTTTGAGGCTTAGCCACGCCCACACCTTTCAACTTTTGAAAAATCCGACGGTTGAATTTTTTCCCCTACGTCGTAAGAGTATACAGCAGAAGTTTGAAAGTGATTGGTGAAAAGGGCGACGGAGCATCACTCTCCAAACAACGTGTGCGAAAACCACTAAATCGCGTACTTGGACCAAAATGGCCGACTTCCTGTGCGACTTTGTCCTTGGCTCCAAGAGACTTTTTTGTAGGTCCTGGGACACCACATTAGTGTACCAAATTTCGTAATCCTCAGTCAAAGCATGGCTTGGGGCTATTAGTTTAAATGGTCCTAGGGGGCGCTATTTAAGAGAATAGGCCACGCCCACAAACTTCAGCTGTCTATTTCTCTTGGGGGTCAGACTAGGATCACTCACCAGAAGTTTCGTAGCGATATCACGATAACTGAAGAAATGAGAGGCAAACGTATTTCCATGGCGTGATGGCAATTTTCGCCATGCTCCCAAAGCCCCGCCTTTTTTCAAAACCTGCCAGTACTGGAGACTAAGTAACCTCAAGTTGTCTACTGCTGTTTCCCACAGAATCCTGGTGATTGGGTAAAAGGAGTCCAGTAGGGAGCTGTGAAAAAAAGAGTGGCGTGGCGACAGGTCAAAGTTTGAGGCTTAGCCACGCCCACACCTTTCAACTTTTGAAAAATCCGACGGTTGAATTTTTTCCCCTATGTCTTAAGAGTATATAGCAGAAGTTTGAAGGAGATTGGTGAAAAGGGCGACGGAGCATCACTCTCCAAACAACGTGTGCGAAAACCACTAAATCGCGTACTTGGACCAAAATGGCCGACTTCCTGTGCGACTTTGCACTTGGCTCCAAGAGACTTTTTTGTAGGTCCTGAGACACCACATTAGTGTACCAAATTTCGCAATCCTCAGTCAAAGCTTGGCTTGGGGCTATTAGTTTAAATGGTCCTAGGGGGCGCTATTTAAGAGAATAGGCCACGCCCACAAACTTCAGCTGTCTATTTCTCTTGGGGGTCAGACTAGGATCACTCACCAGAAGTGTCGGAGCGATATCACGATAACTGAAGAAATGAGAGGCAAACGTATTTCCATGGCGTGATGGCGATTTTCGCCATGCTCCCAAAGCCCCGCCTTTTTTCAAAACCTGCCAGTACTGGAGACCAAGTAACCTCAAGTTGTCTACTGCTGTTTCCCACAGAATCCTGGTGATTGGGTAAAAGGAGTCCAGTAGGGAGCTGTGAAAAAAAGAGTGGCGTGGCGGCAGGTCAAAGTTTGAGGCTTAGCCACGCCCACACCTTTCAACTTTTGAAAAATCCGACGGTTGAATTTTTTTCCCTATGTCTTACGAGTACATAGCAGAAGTTTGAAGGAGAATGGTGAAAAGGGCGACGGAGCATCACTCTCCAAACAACGTGTGCGAAAACCACTAAATCGCGTACTTGGACCAAAATGGCCGACTTCCTGTGCGACTTTGCACTAGGCTCCAAGAGACTTTTTTGTAGGTCCTGAGACACCACATTAGTGTACCAAATTTCGTAATCCTCAGTCAAAGCATGGCTTGGGGCTGACAGTTTTAATGGTCCTAGGGGGCGCTATTTCAGAAAATAGGCCACGCCCACCGGATGTTGACATCAGATTGTTTGAGGGGCCGGACTAGGATTACACACAAAAAGTTTCGTGACGATATCTTTAGAAATGACGAAATGGGAGGCAAACGTAAGGCCACGGCGGTACGTCTGACTTCGCCGCGCCGCCACAGCCCCGCCCTCTGCCGAAAACTCCCATAAAGTGACGCCAAGCAACCCCCACTTGTCTTGAGTTACCAGCTACAAATTTGTGGTGATTAAGTGAAATGGGGCAATTTGGGACCTTTCACAGTAAAACTTGACCTTTTTGGTCCTGAGCGGGCGGGGCTTGTGTGATGTCATCATCCAACCATTCATATTACTTTGTGGGTGGATGATGAATGACCACAGAAAGTTTGGTAACTTTATTCTATTCAGTTATGAAGTTATAGCAATTAAAAAAAAATTGGCGAGTAGTCAAACTTCAAGGCCTGGCCCCGCCCCTTCAACATATACGAAAACTCAGAATCCTCATCTCATTTTGTTTGCCCATCCCTTCTGAGCATTTTTACACAATTTTTGAGACGATCGTGCGAAAAATGATCGAGCAATCCAATCAGAAACGGACCCTAAAAACTGCAAAAATGGCTAAAAATCGCCATTTCAACCCAAAATGGCCGACTTCCTGTTTGATATTGACCATGCTTGCAAGAGACTTTTCTGTGCGGACTGTTGAGTACTACAAGTGTACCAAATTTCATAACTACGATAAACTAAGCTTTATGGAGAGGGTTTTTTTTCACATTGTAGGGGGCGCTGTTCAGCCATTTTCTTTGCGATTTTTTTGGGACCTTTAAAATATCAAATTTTTCACCAGGCCTGACAAGTTTGCAAAATATTGTGAGTTTTGGGGTATGTTAAGGTCCCCAAAAAGCCATTCAAAGGGGGCACGGAATAACAAAAAAAGAAAGAATAATAATCGGAGCAAAAACAAGAGGCCTTCGCAGCGCTTTCGCTGCTCGGGCCTAATTAAAGCTGCAAGCAGCGTCGTTCGGCCCTCGCAGCTCCGCGCCGCTCCGGCCTGGCCGGCAGCCCGGGGGCACCAGGGCACGTCCGCAGAACACAAACGTCGACCACCCCAACACCAGAAACTGCTAACGGCCACCTTGTCCGCAACTCACCCTGACTCAGCATCCCCTTTGAGCCCACCATTATATTTTATGTCTCACCACTAGGGAATCCTCTATCTTTACCACACTGGTGGTGTGATGACAGTGACCAACTTTAATGCTATTCTGACCATGTTTTTTAAAGTTATCGAAGGATAACGTTATCTAGGTGGCGCTGTGACCAACTACAGAAAAGTCCCACTGAGGTCAGCTTTGGTGACATTATATAACATTCACCAACCGTTTGTGCCTCATTGGCTAAAGGGCATGATTGTTCATTGCCATATTCAGTTTCGGGCAAATCGGAGGCCGTTTGTGGAAGTTACAGTCAAATGTAAGGTCATGGCGTCACGCCAGCATTCACCATGGCATCAAAGCCCCTCCCTTTCTGGAAAGCTATCAGATCTGAATGGTCTTTAAAACATCATGAAGACACTGTATGACCTGAGTGTCATTTTCATTAAATTAGAGGGGACAAATATGGGCATTTCACCATAAAACAATAGACTTCCTGTTGTCAGGGGGCGGGGCTTAGGTGATGTCAGCTGTCCACATTGTCGTTGTCTTGAGATGTGGTCAGTGATCACACAGACAAAGTTTGAATTAAAGCTGCAAGCAGCGTCGTTCGGCCCTCGCAGCGAAGCTGCTCGCCCTCCTTCCGCACCCCCTCCGCTCCATCCCCGACGCTCTCCAAACCCAGCTCCGCGCTTGTCCATCCTGGACGGCAGCCGGGGGCACCAGGGCACGTCTGGCAGAACAGAAAGTCAACCACCCCGACACCAGAAACCGTGAACGGCCTCCTCGTCCACACCTCACCCTGATTCAGCATCCCCTCTGAGCCCAGCATTACACGTCTCACCACTAGGAGATACTCTATCTTTACCACACTGGTGATGTGATGTTCAGTCTCTGGCAAATCGGAGGCTGTTTGTGGAAGTTACAGTCAAACGTAAGGTCACAGCGTCACGCCAGAAATCGCCATGGCATCAAAGCTCCTCCCTTTCTGAAAAGCTATCAGATCTGAATAGTCATTAGAACATCATGAAGACAGTGCATGACCTTAGTGTCATGTTGACTAAATTAGAGGGGACAAATATGGGCATTTCACGATAAAACAGAAGACTTCCTGTAGTCAGGGGGCGGGGCTTAGGTGATGCCAGCTGTCCACATTGTCACTGTCTTCAGATGTGGTCAGTGATCACACGGACAAAGTTTGAAATTGATCTGATCATGCACAAGGGAGTTATTGAGTCAAGTAACGTAATGGCGACTGGTCACAGTTTGAGGCTTAGCCACGCCCACACCTTTATACTTATTTAAAATCCGACGGTTGAATCTTTTCCTCTATGTCTTAAGAGTATATAGCAAGAGTTTGAAGGTGATCGGTGGAAAGGGCGACGAGACATCATTCTCCTAATAACGTGTGCGAAAACCACTAAATTGAGTACTTGGACCAAAATGGCCGACCTCCTGTGCGACATTGCGCTTGGCTCCAAGAGACTTTTTTGTAGGTCCTGAGACACTACATTAGTGTGCCAAATTTCGTGATCCTCAGTCAAAGCACGGCTTGGGGCTGACAGTTTTAATGGTCCTAGGGGGCGCTATTTCAGAAAATAGGCCACGCCCACAAACTTCAGCTGTCCAATTCTATTAGGGGTCAGAGTAGGATCACTCATCAGAAATTGTGTGGCGATGTCACAATGATTGAAGAAATGAGAGACAAACGTATTTCCATGGCGTGATGGCGAATTTCGCCATGCTCCCAAAGCCCCGCCTTTATTCGAAAGCTGCCAGTACTATAGACCAAGTGACCTCAACTTGTCTGCTGCTATTTGCCAGTGATTGCTGGTGATTGGTTAAAAGGAGTCCAATAGGGAGCTGTGAAAAAAAGAGTGGCGTGGCGACAGGTCAAAGTTTGAGGCTTAGCCACGCCCACACCTTTATACTTATTTAAAATCCGTAGGTTGAATTTTTTCCCCTTTGTCTTAAGAGTCTATAGCAGAAGTTTGAAGGTGATTGGTGAAAAGGGCAATGGTGTAACACTCTCCAAACAACGTGTGCGAAAACCACTAAATCGACTACTTGGACCAAAATGGCCGACTTCCTGTGCGACTTTGCACTTGGCTCCAAGAGACTTTTTTGTAGGACCGGAGACACCACATTAGTGTACCAGATTTCGTACTCCTCAGTCAAAGCATGGCTAGGGGCTGACAGTTTTAATGGTCCTAGAGGGCGCCATTTCAGAAAATAGGCCACGCCCACAAACTACAGCTGTCCAAATCTATTGGGGGTCAGACTAGGATCACTCACCAGACATTTTGTGGTGATGGCACGATAATTGAAGAAATGAGAGGCAAACGTATTGCCATGGCGTGATGGTGAATTTTGCCATGCTCCCAAAGCCCCGCCTTTTTTCAAAACCTGCCAGTACTGGAGACTAAGTGACCTCAACTTGTCAGCTGCTATTCGCCAGAGATTGCTGGCGATTGGGTAAAAGGAGTCCAATAGGGAGCTGTGAAAAAAAGAGTGGCGTGGTGACAGGTCAAAGTTTGAGGCTTAGCCACGCCCACACCTTTATACTTATTTAAAATCCGACGGTTGAATTTTTTCCTTTATGTCTTAAGAGTCTATAGCAGAAGTTTGAAGGCGATTGGTGAAAAGGGCGATGGAGCATCACTCTCCAAACAACGTGTGCGAAAACCACTAAATCGAGTACTTGGACCAAAATGGCCGACTTCCTGTGCGACTTTGCACTTGGCTCCAAGAGACTTTTTTGTAGGTCCTGAGACACCACATTAGTGTGCCAAATTTCATAATCCTCAGTCAAAGCATGACTTGGGGCTGACAGTTTTAATGGTCCTAGGGGGCGCTATTTCAGAAAATAGGCCACGCCCACCGGATGTTCACATCACATTTTGTGGGGGGCTGAACTAGGATCACTCCCAAGAGGTTTTGTGGCGATATCTCTAGAAATGACGAAATGGGAGGCAAACGTAAGGCCTAAGCGGTACGCCTGACTTCGCCGCGCCGCCACAGCCCCGCCTTCTGGAGAAAACTCCCATAAAGTGACGCCAAGCAACCCCAACTTGTCTTCAGTTACCCGCTACAAATTTGGGGTGGTTATTGGAAAGGGCGAATTTTGGAAAATTTCCCAGTAAATCTTGACCTTTTAAGTCCTGAGGGGGCGGGGCTTATGTGACATCATCAATCGACCATTCATTTGTCTTCGGAGGTCGACGACGATTGTCCTTAGAACATTTCTTTAACTGTAATTCTTTCATTTATGAATCTATAGCAATTTGAATTTTTTTGGCGAGTGCTCGAACTTTGAGGCCTGGTCCCGCCCCTTCAGTATTTACGAAAAGTCAATTTTATTGTCTCATTTTAATCGTCCATCGCTTCTGTTCGATCGCACACTATTTTTGAGACGATCGTGCGAAAAATGACCAAACTGTTAAACCAAATATAGACCCTAGAAATGGCCAAAACGGGGTCAAAATGGCCACTTTAGTCCAAAATGGCCGACTTCCTGTTTGATATTGACCATGGGTGCAAGAGGCTTTTCTGTGCGTATTGTTGAGTTCTACAAGTGTACCAAATTTCATCACTCTACTATGAAAAAAGGTCAAAGCGGAGGGGTATTTTTAATTTTCCAGGGGGCGCTGTTGAAACATTTTTTTACCAACTTTCACGTTGCCAGTGAAATACGTAAATTTCACGCACTTTCTATATTGGGCCAGAATTTGGTGACTTTTTGGATATGCTAAGACCCCCTAAAGGCCATCCAAAGACGCGGAAGAAAAAAAAAGAAAAAATAAAAAAAAATTAAAGCTGCAAGCAGCGTCGTTCGGCCCTCGCAGCGAAGCTGCTCGCCCTCCTTCCGCACCCCCTCCGCTCCATCCCCTACGCTCTCCAAACCCAGCTCCGCGCTTCTCCGTCCTGGCCGGCAGCCGGGGGCACCAGGGCACGTCTGGCAGAACAGAAAGTCAACCACCCCGACACCAGAAACCGTGAACGGCCTCCTCGTCCACACCTCACCCTGACTCAGCATCCCCTCTGAGCCCACCATTACACGCCTCACCACTAGGAGATACTCTATCTTTACCACACTGGTGATGTGATGTTCAGTCTCGGGCAAATCGGAGGCTGTTTGTGGAAGTTACAGTCAAACGTAAGGTCACAGCGTCACGCCAGAAATCGCCATGGCATCAAAGCCCCTCCCTTTCTGAAAAGCTATCAGATCTGAATGGTCATTACAACATCATGAAGACAGTGCATGACCTTAGTGTCATGTTGACTTAATTAGAGGGGACAAATATGGGCATTTCACCATAAAACAGTAGACTTCCTGTAGTCAGGGGGCGGGGCTTAGGTGATGTCAGCTGTCCACATTGTCACTGTCTTCACATGTGGTCAGTGATCACACAGACAAAGTTTGACATTGATCTGATCATGCACATGGGAGTTATTAAGTCATGTAACGTAATGGCGACTGGTCAAAGTTTGAGGCTTAGCCACGCCCACACCTTTATACTTATTTAAAATCCGACGGTTGAATTTTTTCCTCTATGTCTTAAGAGTATATAGAAGGAGTTTGAAGGTGATCGGTGGAAAGGACGACGAGACATCATTCTCCTAATAACGTGTGCAAAAACCACTAAATCGAGTACTTGGACCAAAATGGCCGACCTCCTGTGCGACATTGTACTTGGCTCCAAGAGACTTTTTTGTAGGTCCTGAGACACTACATTAGTGTGCCAAATTTCGTGATCCTCAGTCAAAGCATGGCTTGGGGCTGATAGTTTTAATGGTCATAGGGGGCGCTATTTCAGAAAATAGGCCACGCCCACAAACTTCAGCTGTCCAATTCTATTAGGGGTCAGAGTAAGATCACTCATCAGAAATTGTGTGGTGATGTCACAATGATTGAAGAAATGAGACACAAACGTATTTCCATGGCGTGATGGTGAATTTCGCCATGATCCCAAAGCCCCGCCTTTATTCGAAACCTGCCAGTACTATAGACCAAGTGACCTCAACTTGTCTGCTGCTATTTGCCAGTGAATGGTGGTGATTGGTTAAAAGGAGTCCAATAGGGAGCGGTGAAAAAAAAGAGTGGCAAGGCGACAGGTCAAAGTTTGAGGCTTAGCCACGCCCACACCTTTATACTTATTTAAAATCCGTAGGTTGAATTTTTTCCCCTTTGTCTTAAGAGTCTATAGCAGAAGTTTGAAGGTGATTGGTGAAAAGGGCGATGGTGCAACACTCTCCAAACAACGTGTGCGAAAACCACTAAATCGAGTACTTGGACCAAAATGGCCGACTTCCTGTGCGACTTGGTTCTTGGCTCCAAGAGACTTTTTTGTAGGTCCTGAGACACCACATTAGTGTACCAAATTTCGTAATCCTCAGTCAAAGCATGGCTTGGGGCTGACAGTTTTAATGGTCCTAGGGGGCGCTATTTCAGAAAATAGGCCGCGCCCACCGGATTTTCACATCACATTTTTTGGGGGGCAGGACTAGGATCACTCCCAAGAAGTTTCGTGGCGATATCTTTAGAAATGACGAAATGGGAGGCAAACGTAAGGCCTAAGTGGTACGCCTGACTTCGCCGTGCCGCCACAGCCCCGCCTTCTGCAGAAAACTCCCATAAAGTGACGCCAAGCAACCCCAACTTGTCTTCAGTTAACTGGTACAAATTTGGGATGATTATTTGAAAGGGCGAATTTTAGAAAATTTCCCAGTAAAACTTGACCTTTTAAGTCCTGAGGGGGCGGGCTTATGTGACATCATCAATCGACCATTCATTTGTCTTCGGGGGGCGATGACGATTGTCCACAGAAAGTTACTTTAACTGTAATTCTTTCATTTATGAAATTATAGCAATTTGAATTTTTTTGGCGAGTGCTCGAACTTTGAGGCCTGGCCCCGCCCCTTCAGTATTTACGAAAAGTCAATTTTATTTTCTCATTTGAATCGTCCATCGCTTCTGTTCGATTGCACACTATTTTTGAGACGATCGTGCGAAAAATGACCAAACTGTTCAACCAAATATAGACCCTAGAAATGGCCAAAATGGCTAAAATTCGCCATTTCAACCCAAAATGGCCGACTTCCTGTTTGATATTGACCATGGTTGCAAGAGACTTTTCTGTGCGGACTGTGGAGTACTACAAGTATACCAAATTTCATAACCGTACGATAAACTAAGCTTTATGGAGAGGGGTATTTTTCACTTTCTAGGGGGCGCTGTCCAGCCACTTTTTTACGAACTTTCACATCGCCAGTGAAATACGTAAATTTCACGCACTTTCTATATTGAGCCAGAATTTGGTGACTTTTTGAATATGCTAAGACCCCCTAAAGGCCATTCAAAGACGCGGAAGAAAAAAGAAAGAAAGAAAGAAAGAAAGAAAGAATAAACGGAGCAGATACAATAGGCCTTCGCAGCTTCACTGCTCGGGCCTAATTAAAGCTGCAAGCAGCGTCGTTCGGCCCTCGCAGCTCCGCGCCGCTCCGGCCTGGCCAGCAGCCCGGGGCACCAGGGCACGTCCGCAGAACACAAACGTCGACCACCCCAACACCAGAAACTGCTAACGGCCACCTTGTCCGCACCTCACCCTGACTCAGCATCCCCTTTGAGCCCTCCATTATATTTTATGTCTCACCACTAGGGAATCCTCTATCTTTACCACACTGGTGGTGTGATGACAGTGACCAACTTTAATGCTACTCTGACCATGTTTTTTAAAGTTATCGAAGGATAACGTTATCTAGGTGGCGCTGTGACCAACTACAGAAAAGTCCCATTGAGGTCAGCTTTGGTGACATTATATAACATTCACCAACCGTTTGTGCCTCATTGGCTAAAGGGCATGATTGTTCATTGCCATATTCAGTTTCGGGCAAATCGGAGGCCGTTTGTGGAAGTTACAGTCAAATGTAAGGTCATGGCGTCACGCCAGCATTCACCATGGCATCAAAACCCCTCCCTTTCTGGAAAGCTATCAGATCTGAATTGTCATTAAAACATCATGAAGACACTGTATGACCTGAGTGTCATTTTCACTAAATTAGAGGGGACAAATATGGGCATTTCACCATAAAACAATAGACTTCCTGTTGTCAGGGGGCGGGGCTTAGGTGATGTCAGCTGTCCACATTGTCGTTGTCTTGAGATGTGGTCAGTGATCACACAGACAAAGTTTGAATTAGATCTGATCATGCACATGGGAGTTATTAAGTCAAGTAATGTCATGGCGAAAGGTCAAAGTTTGAGGCTTAGCCACGCCCACACCTTTATACTTATTTAAAATCCGACGGTTGAATTTTTTCCCCTTTGACTTAAAAGTACATAGCATAAGTTTGAAGGTGATCGGTGTAAAGGGCGATGGTCCATCAATGTCCAAACAACGTGTGCGAAAACCACTAAATCGAGTACTTGGACCAAAAAGGCCGACCTCCTGTGCGAAATTGCGCTTGGCTCCAAGAGACTTTTTTGTAGGTCCAGAGACCCTACATGAGTGTACCAATTTTCGTAATCCTCAGTCAAACCTTGTCTTGGGGCTGACAGTTTTAATGGTCCTAGGGGGCGCTATTTCAGAATATAGGCCACGCCCACAAATCTCAGCTGCCCAATTCTATTGGGGGTCAGACTAGGATCACTCACCAGACATTTTGTGGCGATGTCACGATAATTGAAGAAATGAGAGGCAAACGTATTGCCATGGCGTGATGGCGAATTTCACCATGCTCCCAAAGCCCCGCCTTTTTTCAAAACCTGCTGTACTGTAGACCAAGTGACCTCAACTTGTCAGCTGCTATTTGCCAGAGATTGCTGGTGATTGGGTAAAAGGAGTCCAATAGGGAGCTGTGAAAAAAAGAGTGGCGTGGCGACAGGTCAAAGTTTGAGGCTTAGCCACGCCCACACCTTTATACTTATTTAAAATCCGACGGTTGAATTTTTTACTTTATGTCTTAAGAGTATATAGAAGAAGTTTGAAGGCGATTGGTGAAAAGGGCGATGGAGCATCACTGTCAAAACAACGTGTGCGAAAAACAGTAAATCGCGTACTTGGACCAAAATCGCCGACTTCCTGTGCAACTTTGCACTAGGCTCCAAGAGACTTTTTTGTAGGTCCTGCGACACCACATTAGTGTACCAAATTTCGTAATCCTCAGTCAAAGCATGGCTTGGGGCTGACAGTTTTAATGATCCTAGGTGGCGCTATTTCATAAAATAGGCCACGCCCACCGGATGTTCACATCAAATTTTTTGGGGGGCCGGACTAGGATCACTCCCAAGAGGTCTTGTGGCGATATCTCAAGAAATGATGAAATGGGAGGCAAACGTAAGGCCACATCGGTACGCCTGACTTCGCCGCACCGCCACAGCCCCGCCTTCTGGAGAAAACTCCCATAAAGTGACGCCAAGCAATCCCACCTTGTCTTCAGTTACCTGCTACAAATATGGGGTGATTAGTTGAAAGGGCGAATTTTGGACAATTTCCCAGTAAAAACTTGACCTTTTAAGGCCTGAGGGGGCGGGGCTTATGTGATATCATCAATCAACCATTCATTTGTCTTCGGGGGGCGATGACGATTGTCCATAGAAAACGACTTTAACTGTAATTCTTTCATTTATGAAATTATAGCAATTTGAATTTTTTTGGCGAGTGCTCGAACTTTGAGGCCTGGCCACGCCCCTTCAGCATTTACGAAAAGTCAATTTTATTTTCTCATTTGATTCATCCATCGCTTCTGTTCGATCGCACATTATTTTTGAGACAATCGTGCGAAAAATGACCAAACTGTTTAACCAAATATAGAGCCTAGAAATGGCCAAAATGGGGTAAAAATGGCCACTTTAGTCCAAAATGGCCGACTTCCTGTTTGATATTGACCATGGGTGCAAGAGGCTTTTCTGTGCGTATTGTTGAATTCTACAGGTGTACCAAATTTTATCACTCTACTATGAAAAAAGGTCAATGCGGAGGGGTATTTTTAATTTTCCAGGGGGCGCTGTTGAAACACTTTTATACCAACTTTCACATTGCCAGTGAAATACGTAAATTTCACGCACTTTCTATATTGGGCCAGAATTTGGTGAGTTTTTGGAAATGCTAAGACCCCCTAAAGGCCGTCCAAAGACGCGGAAGAAAAAAAAAGAAAAAAAAAGAAAGAAAGAAAAAAAAGAAACGGAGCAGATACAATAGGCCTTCGCAGCGCTTCGCTGCTCGGGCCTAATAAAAAATAATTAAAGCTGCAAGCAGCGTCGTTCGGCCCTCGCAGCGAAGCTGCTCGTCCTCCGTCCGTGCCCCCTCCGCTCCATCCCAGATGCTCTCCAAACCCAGCTCCGCGCTTCTCCGTCCTGGCCGGCAGCCGGGGGCTCCAGGGCACGTCTGGCGGAACAGAAAGTCAACCACCCCGACACCAGAAACCGTGAACGGCCTCCTCGTCCACACCTCACCCTGACTCAGCATCCCCTCTGAGCCCACCATTACACGTCTCACCACTAGGAGATACTCTATCTTTACCACACTGGTGATGTGATGTTCAGTCTCGGGCAAATCGGAGGCTGTTTGTGGAAGTTACAGTCAAACGTAAGGTCACAGCGTCACGCCAGAATTCGCCATGGCATCAAATCCCCTCCCTTTCTGAAAAGCTATCAGATCTGAATGGTCATTACAACATCATGAAGACAGTGCATTACCTTAGTGTCATGTTCACTAAATTAGAGGGGACAAATATGGGCATTTCACCATGAAAAAATCGACTTCCTGTAGTCAGGGGGCGGGGCTTAGGTGATGTCAGCTGTCCACATTGTCATTGTCTTGAGATTTGGTCAATGATCACACAGACACAGTTTGATATAGATCTGATCATGCACATGGGAGTTGTTAAGTCAAGGAATGTAATGGCGAAAGGTCAAGGTTTGAGGCTTAGCCACGCCCACACCTTTATACTTATTTGAAATCCGATGGTTGAATTTTTCCCCTTTTGTCTTAAGAGTATGTAGCAGAAGTTTGAAGGCGATTGGTGAAAACGGCGATGGTGCAACACTCTCCAAACAACGTGTGCGAAAACCACTAAATCGAGTACTTGGACCAAAATGGCCGACTTCCTGTGCGACTTTGCACTTAGCTCCAAGAGACTTTTTTGTAGGTCCTGAGACACCACATTAGTGTGCCAAATTTCGTGTTCCTCAGTGAAAGCACGGCTTGGGGCTGACAGTTTTAATGGTCCTAGGGGGCGTTATTTCAGAAAATAGGCCACGCCCACAAACTTCAGCTGTCCATTTCTATTATGGGTCAGAGTAGGATCACTCATCAGAAATTGTGTGGCGATGTCACAATGATTGAAGAAATGAGAGACAAACGTATTTCCATGGCATGATGGCAAATTTCGCCATGCTCCCAAAGCCCCGCCTTTATTCGAAACCTGCCAGTACTATAGACCAAGTGACCTCAACTTGTCTGCTGCTATTTGTCAGTGATTGCTGGTGATTGAGTAAAAGGAGTCCAATAGGGAGCTGTGAAAAAAAGAGTGGCGCGGCGACAAGTCAAAGTTTGAGGCTTAGCCACGCCCACACCTTTATACTTATTTAAAATCCGACGGTTGAATTTTTTCTTCTATGTCTTAAGAGTGTATAGCAGATGTTTGAAGGTGATTGGTGAAAAGGGTGATGGAGCATCACTCTCCAAACAACGTGTGCGAAAACCACTAAATCGAGTACTTGGACCAAAATGGCCGACTTCCTGTGCGACTTTGCACTTGGCTCCAAGAGACTTTTTTGTAGGTCCTGAGACACCATATTAGTGTACCAAATCTCGTACTCCTCAGTCAAAGCATGGCTTGGGGCTGACAGTTTAAATGGTCCTAGGGGGCGCTATTTCAGAAAATAGGCCACGCCCACCAGATGTTCACATCAGATTCTTTTTGGGGCCGGACTAGGATCACTCCCAAGAAGTGTCGTGGCGATATCTCTAGAAATGACGAAATGGAAGGCAAACATAAGGCCACGTTGGTATGCCTGACTTCGCCGCGCCGCCACAGCCCCGCCTTCTGCAGAAAACTCCCATAAAGTGACGCCAAGCAACCCCAACTTGTCTTCAGTTACCTGCTACAAATTTGGGATGATTATTTGAAAGGGCGAATTTTTGAAAATTTCCCAGTAAAACTTGACCTTTTAAGTCCTGAGGGGGCGGGGCTTATGTGACATCATCAATCGACCATTCATTTGTCTTCGGGGGGCGATGCCGATTGTCCATAGAAAGTTACTTTAACTGTAATTCTTTCATTTATGAAATTATAGCAATTTGAATTTTTTTGGCGAGTGCTCGAACTTTGAGGCCTGGCCCCGCCCCTTCAGTATTTACGAAAAGTCAATTTTATTGTCTCATTTTAATCGTCCATCGCTTCTGTTTGATTGCACACTATTTTTGAGACGATCGTGCTAAAAATGACCAAACTGTTCAACCAAATATAGACCCTAGAAATGGCCAAAACGGCTAAAAATCGCCATTTCAACCCAAAATGGCCGACTTCCTGTTTGATATTGACCATGGTTGCAAGAGACTTTTCTGTGCGGACTGTTGAGTACTACAAGTAAACCAAATTTCATAACTGTACGATAAACTAAGCTTTATGGAGAGGGGTATTTTTCACTTTCTAGAGGGCGCTGTTCAGCCACTTTTTTATGAACTTTCACATCGCCAGTGAAATACGTAAATTTCACGCACTTTCTATATTGGGCCAGAATTTGGTGACTTTTTGGATATGCTAAGACCCCCTAAAGGCCATCCAAAGACGCGGAAGAAAAAAAAAGAAAAAATAAAAAAAAAATTAAAGCTGCAAGCAGCGTCGTTCGGCCCTCGCAGCGAAGCTGCTCGCCCTCCTTCCGCACCCCCTCCGCTCCATCCCCGACGCTCTCCAAACCCAGCTCCGCGCTTGTCCATCCTGGACGGCAGCCGGGGGCACCAGGGCACGTCTGGCAGAACAGAAAGTCAACCACCCCGACACCAGAAACCGTGAACGGCCTCCTCGTCCACACCTCACCCTGATTCAGCATCCCCCCTGAGCCCAGCATTACACGTCTCACCACTAGGAGATACTCTATCTTTACCACACTGGTGATGTGATGTTCAGTCTCTGGCAAATCGGAGGCTGTTTGTGGAAGTTACAGTCAAACGTAAGGTCACAGCGTCACGCCAGAAATCGCCATGGCATCAAAGCTCCTCCCTTTCTGAAAAGCTATCAGATCTGAATAGTCATTAGAACATCATGAAGACAGTGCATGACCTTAGTGTCATGTTGACTAAATTAGAGGGGACAAATATGGGCATTTCACCATAAAACAGAAGACTTCCTGTAGTCAGGGGGCGGGGCTTAGGTGATGCCAGCTGTCCACATTGTCACTGTCTTCAGATGTGGTCAGTGATCACACGGACAAAGTTTGAAATTGATCTGATCATGCACAAGGGAGTTATTGAGTCAAGTAACGTAATGGCGACTGGTCAAAGTTTGAGGCTTAGCCACGCCCACACCTTTATACTTATTTAAAATCCGACGGTTGAATCTTTTCCTCTATGTCTTAAGAGTATATAGCAAGAGTTTGAAGGTGATCGGTGGAAAGGGCGACGAGACATCATTCTCCTAATAACGTGTGCGAAAACCACTAAATCGAGTACTTGGACCAAAATGGCCGACCTCCTGTGCGACATTGCGCTTGGCTCCAAGAGACTTTTTTGTAGGTCCTGAGACACTACATTAGTGTGCCAAATTTCGTGATCCTCAGTCAAAGCACGGCTTGGGGCTGACAGTTTTAATGGTCCTAGGGGGCGCTATTTCAGAAAATAGGCCACGCCCACAAACTTCAGCTGTCCAATTCTATTAGGGGTCAGAGTAGGATCACTCATCAGAAATTGTGTGGCGATGTCACAATGATTGAAGAAATGAGAGACAAACGTATTTCCATGGCGTGATGGCGAATTTCGCCATGCTCCCAAAGCCCCGCCTTTATTCGAAAGCTGCCAGTACTATAGACCAAGTGACCTCAACTTGTCTGCTGCTATTTGCCAGTGATTGCTGGTGATTGGTTAAAAGGAGTCCAATAGGGAGCTGTGAAAAAAAGAGTGGCGTGGCGACAGGTCAAAGTTTGAGGCTTAGCCACGCCCACACCTTTATACTTATTTAAAATCCGTAGGTTGAATTTTTTCCCCTTTGTCTTAAGAGTCTATAGCAGAAGTTTCAAGGTGATTGGTGAAAAGGGCAATGGTGTAACACTCTCCAAACAACGTGTGCGAAAACCACTAAATCGACTACTTGGACCAAAATGGCCGACTTCCTGTGCGACTTTGCACTTGGCTCCAAGAGACTTTTTTGTAGGACCGGAGACACCACATTAAAGTACCAGATTTCGTACTCCTCAGTCAAAGCATGGCTAGGGGCTGACAGTTTTAATGGTCCTAGAGGGCGCCATTTCAGAAAATAGGCCACGCCCACAAACTACAGCTGTCCAAATCTATTGGGGGTCAGACTAGGATCACTCACCAGACATTTTGTGGTGATGGCACGATAATTGAAGAAATGAGAGGCAAACGTATTGCCATGGCGTGATGGTGAATTTTGCCATGCTCCCAAAGCCCCGCCTTTTTTCAAAACCTGCCAGTACTGGAGACTAAGTGACCTCAACTTGTCAGCTGCTATTCGCCAGAGATTGCTGGCGATTGGGTAAAAGGAGTCCAATAGGTAGCTGTGAAAAAAAGAGTGGCGTGGTGACAGGTCAAAGTTTGAGGCTTAGCCACGCCCACACCTTTATACTTATTTAAAATCCGACGGTTGAATTTTTTCCTTTATGTCTTAAGAGTCTATAGCAGAAGTTTGAAGGCGATTGGTGAAAAGGGCGATGGAGCATCACTCTCCAAACAACGTGTGCGAAAACCACTAAATCGAGTACTTGGACCAAAATGGCCGACTTCCTGTGCGACTTTGCACTTGGCTCCAAGAGACTTTTTTGTAGGTCCTGAGACACCACATTAGTGTGCCAAATTTCATAATCCTCAGTCAAAGCATGACTTGGGGCTGACAGTTTTAATGGTCCTAGGGGGCGCTATTTCAGAAAATAGGCCACGCCCACCGGATGTTCACATCACATTTTGTGGGGGGCTGAACTAGGATCACTCCCAAGAGGTTTTGTGGCGATATCTCTAGAAATGACGAAATGGGAGGCAAACGTAAGGCCTAAGCGGTACGCCTGACTTCGCCGCGCCGCCACAGCCCCGCCTTCTGGAGAAAACTCCCATAAAGTGACGCCAAGCAACCCCAACTTGTCTTCAGTTACCCGCTACAAATTTGGGGTGGTTATTGGAAAGGGCGAATTTTGGAAAATTTCCCAGTAAATCTTGACCTTTTAAGTCCTGAGGGGGCGGGGCTTATGTGACATCATCAATCGACCATTCATTTGTCTTCGGAGGTCGACGACGATTGTCCTTAGAACATTTCTTTAACTGTAATTCTTTCATTTATGAATCTATAGCAATTTGAATTTTTTTGGCGAGTGCTCGAACTTTGAGGCCTGGTCCCGCCCCTTCA